>NC_051163.1:47377653-47746667 GCF_013339745.2 Dermacentor silvarum
GCAACACTGCATTAGTTCAACACTGCATTTTCAGCAAGTTATTCGACACTGCATTTTCAACAAGTTATTCGACACTGCATTTTCAGCAAGTTATTCGACACTGCATTTCCTGCACGTTATTCGACACTCCATTTTCTACAAGTTATTTGACACTGCATTTCCTGCAAGTAGTTCGACACTGCATTTCCTGCAAGTAGTTCGACACTGCATTTCCTGCAAGTTATTCAACACTGCATTTTCAGCAAGGTATTCAACACTGCATTTTCAGCAAGTTATTCAAGACTGCATTTTCAGCAAGTATTTCGACACTGCATTTCCTGCAAGTTATTCGACACTGCATTTCCTGCAAGTTATTCGACACTGCATTTCCTGCAAGTTATTCGACACTGCATTTCCTGCAAGTTATTCGACACTGCATTTCCTGCAAGTTCTTCAGCACTGCACTTTCTGCAATGAATTCAACACTGCACTTTCTGCAAGTTATTCAACACTGCACTTCAGCAAGGTATTTGACACTGCACTTCCTGCAAGTAATTCAACACTGTATTTTCTACAAGTAATTCAGCACTGCATTTTCTGCAAGTAATTCAACACTGCATTTTCTGCAAGTAATTCAACACTGCATTTTCTGCAAGTTATTCAACACTGCATTTTCAGCAAGTAATTCAACACTCCATTTTCTGCAAGTATTTCAACACTGCATTTTCAGCAAGTTATCCAACACTGCATGTTAAGCAAGTTATCCAACACTGCATTTTAGGCAAGTTATCCAACACTGCATTTTAGGCAAGTTATCCAACACTGCATTTTCAGCAAGTTATTCAACACTGCACTCTCAGCAAGTTACTCAACACTGCACTCTCAGCAAGTTATTCAACACTGATTGATTGATTCTGGGGTTTAACGTGCCAAAACCAGTTCTGATTATGAGGCACGCCGTAGTGGAGGGCTCCGGATTAATTTTGACCACCTGGGGTTCTTTAACGTGCACTACAACGCAAGCACACGGGCGTTTTTGCATTTCGCCTCCATCGAAATGCGGCCGCCGCGGCCGGGATTCGATCCCGCGATCTCGTGCTCAGCAGCGCAACGCCTTAGCTGACTAAGCCACCGCGGCGGGTAAGTTATTCAACACTGCACTCTCAGCAAGTTATTCAACACTGCACTCTCAGCAAGTTATTCAACACTGCACTCTCAGCAAGTTATTCAACACTGCACTTTCTGCAAGGTATTCAACACTGCACTTTCTGCAAGGTATTCAACACTGCACTTCCTGCAAGGTATTCAACACTGCACTTCCTGCGAGTAATTCAACACTGCACTTCCTGCAAGTAATTCAACACTGCATTTTCTGCAAGTATTTCAACACTGCATTTCCTGCAACTTATTCAACACTGCATTTTCAGCTCAACTTTGCATTTTCAGCAAGTTATTCAACACTGCATTTTCAGCAAGTTATTCAACACTGCATTTTCAGCAAGTTATTCAACACTGCATTTTCTGCAATATTTCACTGCATTTCCTGCAACTTATTCAACACTGCATTTTCAGCTCAACACTGCATTTTCAGCAAGTTATTCAACACTGCATTTTCAGCAAGTTATTCAACACTGCATTTTCAGCAAGTTATTCAACACTGCATTTCCTGCAAGTTATTCAACACTGCATTTTCAGCAAGTGATTCAACACTGCATTTTCAGCAAGTGATTCAACACTGCATTTTCAGCAAGTGATTCAACACTGCATTTTCAGCAAGTTATTTAACACTGCATTTTCAGCAAGTTATTCAACACAGCATTTTCAGCAAGGTATTCAACACAGCATTTTCTGCAAGTAATTCAACACTGCACTTCCTGCAAGTATTTCAACACTGCATTTTCTGCAAGTAATTCAACGCTGCATTTTCTGCAAGTATTTCAACACTGCATTTTCTGCAAGTATTTCAGCACTGCATTTCCTGCAAGTTATTTGACACTGCATTTTCTGCAAGTAATTCAACACTGCTTTTTCTGCAAGTATATCAACACTGCATTTCCTGCTAATTATTCGACACTGCATTTCCTGCAAGTTATTCGACAATGCATTTCCTGCAAGTAGTTTGACACTGCATTTCCTGCAAGTAATTCAACACTGCACTTTCTGCAAGTAATTCAACACTGCACTTTCTACAAGTTATTCAACACTGCACTTCCTGCAAGGTATTCAACACTGCACTTCCTGCAAGTAATTCAACACTGCATTTTCTGCAAGTAATTCAACACTGCATTTTCTGCAAGTAATTCAACACTGCATTTTCTGCAAGTATTTCAACACTGCATTTTCTGCAAGTATTTCAACACTGCATTTTCTGCAAGTTATTCAACACTGCATTTCCTGCAAGTTATTCAACACTGCATTTCCTGCAAGTTATTCAACACTGCATTTCCTGCCAGTTATTCAACACTGCATTTTCAGCAAGGTATTCAACAGTGCATATTCGGCAAGTGATTCAACACTGCATTTTCAGCAAGTTATTCAACACTGCATTTCCTGCAAGTTATTCAACACTGCATTTTCAGCAAGTTATTCAACACTGCATTTTCAGCAAGTTATTCGACACTCCATTTTCTACAAGTTATTCGACACTGCATTTCCTGCAAGTAGTTCGACACTGCATTTCCTGCAAGTAATTCGACACTGCATTTCCTGCAAGTTATTCAACACTGCATTTCCTGCAAGTTATTCAACACTGCATTTTCAGCAAGCTATTCAACACTGCATTTTCAGCAAGGTATTGAAGACTGCATTTTCAGCAAGTATTTCGACACTGCATTTCCTGCAAGTTATTCGACACTGCATTTCCTGCAAGTTATTCGAGACTGCATTTCCTGCAAGTTATTCGACACTGCATTTCCTGGAAGTTCTTCAGCACTGCACTTTCTGCAATTAATTCAACACTGCACTTTCTGCAAGTTATTCAACACTGCACTTTCTGCAAGGTATTCGACACTGCACTTCCTGCAAGGTATTCGACACTGCACTTCCTGCAAGTAATTCAACACTGCATTTTCAGCAAGTAATTCAACACTGCATTTTCTGCAAGTAATTCAACACTGCATTTTCTGCAAGTATTTCAACACTGCATTTTCAGCAAGTTATCCAACACTGCATTTTAAGCAAGTTATCCAACACTGCATTTTAAGCAAGTTATCCAACACTGCATTTTCAGCAAGTTATCCAACACTGCATTTTCAGCAAGTTATCCAACACTGCATTTTCAGCAAGTTATCCAACACTGCATTTTCAGCAAGTTATCCAACACTGCATTTTCAGCAAGTTATTCAACACTGCATTTTCAGCAAGTTATTCAACACTGCACTCTCAGCAAGTTATTCAACACTGCACTCTCAGCAAGTTATTCAACACTGCACTCTCAGCAAGTTATTCAACACTGCATTTCCTGCAAGTTATTCGACACTGCATTTCCTGCAAGTTATTCAACACTGCATTTTCAGCAAGCTATTCAACACTGCATTTTCAGCAAGTTATTCGACACTGCATTTCCTGCAAGTAATTCAACACTGCATTTCCTGCAAGTAATTCAACTTTGCACTTGCTGCAAGTTATTCAACACTGCATTTTCTGCAAGTTATTCAACACTGCACTTTCTGCAAGTTATTCAACACTGCACTTTCTGCAAGTTATTCAACACTGCACTTCCTGCAAGTAATTCAACACTGCACTTCCTGCAAGTAATTCAACACTGCACTTTCTGCAAGTAATTCAACACTGCATTTTCTTCAAGTATTTCAACACTGCATTTTCTGCAAGTATTTCAACACTGCATTTCCTGCAAGTTATTCAACACTGCATTTTCAGCAAGTGATTCAACACTGCATTTTCAGCAAGTGATTCAACACTGCATTTTCAGCAAGTGATTCAACACTGCATTTTCAGCAAGGTATTCAACACTGCATTTCCTGCAAGTTATTTGACACTCCATTTTATACAAGTTATTCGACACTGCATTTCCTACAAGTTATTCGACACTGCATTTTCTACAAGTTATTCAACACTGCTATTTCTGCAAGTTATAAACAAATTTTGAATTTCGGACAGGTAAAAGAAGTCGCAGTTTCTCCCGAAAGGCGAAGCATCGATTCCGATAGCAAATTAGTGAACAGCTAAACAAAGTAAGGGTAGTAGTTTTAACGTTCGTGTAAACTTGTTAACATATGCACACTAACTAAATTAACAAGCATGCTGTCACGCGCGCACAAGAAAACTAAACGCATCTCGCTCGATGAGCGTGGAAACTAGCTGTCGAAACGCTGGAGTGAGCTAGCGCAGCAGCAGCAGCAGCAGTGAGCGAATTGAGCTTCATGCCGGCGGTCGCATCAACGCGATCTTAGCCGCGAAAACGCAGGGAGGGTGGACTCTGCTCCCACATCAGATAGCTTTGAAGATACAGCCGCGTTTGCCGTGCAGCCGCAGTAAAGCGTGGCCCCTCCACCTGCCCACCCTCCCCCGGAGACCTCCGGCACGGCGGTAGCGCCAGGCCGTAGTGAAGCGCGCCATCGTGCCACCTCCCTACCCTCCCTCGGGAGCGTTTTGATATGGTACCCTACACGAGGGCGTAAGGGAAATGGGAACAGAAAAAGGAAAAGAGAGAGAGAGAGTGGGTGCACTGCGCGCAAGCAGGAGGATGCACAGGGGAATTATAGACTGCTACAGAGCCCGGTTCACTTCAGGAACAAAGGTTCAATCAAGTATCGGTGCTATAAAGAAGACAAGATTGGTGGTTCATATTATTCGATGGATGAATGTTGATTATATCTCTCTATTCTGCCTTTGCTGTCTCTTTTTCTTGTTAATTATTCACTAGTTTTATGCCCTATTTGTATCGTATTTACCGCGCAATAACTTCGAGTTCCTCTTCATTAGGGTCAATACTTAGTCAATTTTGTTCTTTTTTTCTTGACATAGTTACAAGATAGTCGGATTCAGGGTAAGCCAAAGCAAAGAAGATTCTCTCTTCGAAAGGACGCAAACTCGACGCACGCAGCGAATGCGTGGGGCCTGCGGAAACATCCGGGATATCCTCAACGTGCGTGTAAGCTACGCAAAATTGGCGGATGGCGCCAAAAATATTGCACACTCTATGAGTGTTTAGGGCTGTGTGTGTGTGTGTGTGCGTGCGTGCGTGCGTGCGCGTGTGTCCACCCCATCAGGTCCCCCATCAGCGCAATGGCCCTAAATTTATGCTACTTTTTATAACTAGGCCGAAACTCTTGTATGCGCAAGACAACAGGAGCCCTATTACGCTAGATGAATTCGACGGTACTCATTACGACCGTCTGTGATTGACAATGAGCATTCCTACGGGAGTGCGTTCACACTGGAGGCCCCAAGCCTAGGGTAGGCAAGCAGGCGTGGCTTTAGGTAACCTTTCTGCCTTTCCTTATTCGTCGCCATCCCTCTCTCCCTTCGTGCGTACGGGTGAAGCTGCCCAATCGCGTTTGTTACGAAAAGCAGTGTTGCCAGGTTGGACGAGGTGGCGTAGCCCAAATCTAAAGAAATTGTAGCCCAAATGTAGCCAGACACAAAAAAGAGCAATAAAATTTGCAGTCCGATATAGCCATTTTTATTTGCAGGTTTATTTGTACATACATTTATTTTCAGATTAAATTACGGCAATCCTTTTTTTCACAACCCGTCATAACAAAATTTCACTGACGGTCGATCCTTGATATCAACAACAGTGCCGCAGTGCTTGCACGCAGAACAATTTTTGGTTGGCCTCGGAAACTCGAGTACCAGTAAATCACCGCTGAGGGCAATAAAAGAAAGACGTAGCGAAATCGAAACAATTGGGCATGATGCTTTCGAATGTGACGCACAACCTGACATGAGATCTTAGGCGATTGCGCAAGTAATTTGTAACATAATTTTCTTGAATTAGGTACGAAATAGCAACCGAAAAATTCACTAATTTGCGCAAAACACACTTTGTATCATCGTCCTATCTTGTTTTCTCTTTTTTTTCTCAATTAGCTTGGCTCGGGTTAGATGGGACACACTCTATATAGTTTCCATTTACACCCACCTGGCCGCCATCTTAGGTCTCTAGCACCCCAAGAACATGCATTAAAAAAGTGAGAGACGACAGATGCCAATCACTGTTGGGATCGGTGTAAGCGAAGCTTTAAAAGATTACGGCGCAATACGACACGTCAGTGTGGAAAGCGCGCAGTCGTTTTCGGTGACGAGAACGTTCCCAACGTAACTCGCTCGAAATGATAAAAGCGGCTATGGCGCACAAAGAGCAAAGGTAAAGGACAAATTGATAACAGTGGTAATCCTGCGAAAATTGGTTACCGTCAAAAAGCGATCCCCGTTTATGTGCTAATAATAATTGCTGGAATAATGCGTGCCAAAACCACGATATCATTATGAGCCATGCCGTGGTGGGGGGACACCGGATTAATTTTGACCACCAGGCGTTCCTTAACGTCCACCTCAATGTATGTTCCCGGGTGTTCCTGCATTTCGCCGCCATCAAAATCTGGCCGCCGTGGCCGGCAATCAAACGCGCGTCCTCGAGCCAGCAGCGCGAAACCTCGCTTGCTAAGCTAACACGGTGGGTGATGTTCGTGTGACGTGGTGCAGTGATGTCATCGTGGCAAACATGTTTCAATATAAGCACAGTGAGTACCTGCATCTCGGACGTTACGGGCAAACTATCTCTACGTAAAAGCACCAGGACCCACCTTTGAGCTCGGGGTCTTGTTCCCATTCCTTTTTATACTTATTCGCATACTTGGCCCACTTCCCCATGTTCGACTCTCCTCTAGTGGCATCGGTTTCTGTTCTCATCGTCTCGACCGATCTTATGGGAATTTTCAATATGTATTCAGGTAGAGCGCTGCATGCCTCTGCTTCCTTTTAATGCTTCTCGTTGGACACGAGTGGGCAGACATCTTTTTCCCTCCTCTCGCACAAGATGGCGCGTCCACCAACGAGCAGGAAGGCGGCTGTAAAGCTTACCGTGAGAAGCATGGATCAGGTCGAAAGCAGTGCCCGGCGCGATACTTTGCCCAGAAGCCATGGGTCATGAACACACTGGAGCGTGTCATATACCTGTGCTTCCCTCTTTTATTACCACCTTATTTCACTGCTCTTCCTTTCTGAGCATAGCCACGTTAGTACAGTGTGCTGTAACACCCTCTACTCGCAGGCTCATCCCGATGCCCGGGTATCGGGTGTCTGATGACTGAAACCGATAACACGAAAATGAGACAAAGTTACTGGCGCAAATGTTAGCACGGTGTAACTTTAAGTGCATCAAAGATCAAAGCCACCGGCGCAGACAACGGTGCAGAGAAAGGGGGGGGGGGATTTCGCGCGCGTCCACACGCACAGCCGTGCTGCCGGCTCAGCCAGCTAAAAGATAGCCTTCGAGATTTGTTTCAACTCAATTTGCTTCTACTCTAGAGCGTGGATTATAGGGCGGCACTAATAGCCCAAACAAAGCCAGTTCGCAAATTTTCAGCAGCCCTAATATAGCGACATAGCCAACTAGCCCAAGTCGACGCCAAACTTTTTTTCCTGTAGCCCAATTTGATTATATATAGTTGAACCTGGCAACACTGGCGCCACAAAGGCGCACCCGCTGCCATGGCTTAGCGGCTATGCTGTTGCGCTGCTAAGCACGAGGTCACGGGATCAAATCCCGGCCGCGGCGGCCGCATTTCCATAGGGCGAAATTAATAAATGACCGAGTCCCACGCATTGGGGGCACGATAAAGATCCCCTGGTGGTCAAAATTAATCCGGAGCTCCCCACTATACGACGTGCCTCATAATGAAATCGTCGTTTTGGCACGTAAAACCACAGAATCTAACGCTAAAGCGACTAATCTCGGCTTAAATGGGCCCTGAAACCACCTTTATACTGGTCTAGTATACCCAATGCAGTAGCAGAGAAACTGGCTACCGACGCGCAAACCTTAGGCGCACTGACACCTGTTGCCTTCTCGCCATCGAATGCTGAGTGTCTGCGGGCGACATGGTTTGGTTAAGCATAAGTTTCAGTTTCTTCACATTCTATATTAGTCGACTAGGTAAAAAAAAAGAGAAAGTAAACGCGGGGAGTGTACTACTGAAGCAGACAAAGCGTTTGAGCAAAGCGTGTTGTTTGAGCTCTTCGTGTGCGCTCAAACAGCAAAGCAGATGTATTGGCCAGGCTTTTTCCCCGTGTGTTGCATAGCCTTTGTGCTCTTCGGACGGTAGTTGGCTAATATGGCTTAATTATCGCGCGAAATCATCTTTATTGTACAGCATGGGCCCCATGCTACACTTTCCTGTAAACCTCTAGATCGACTACACACTATAGCCGTACTTCTATACAACGCTCACGCCTCGGCTTAGCCTGATCGCCCTACATTTCTTGCATCGTGTAGAGAAAGCGACCTCGCCTGTGCGAACGAGCTATGACACTAGGGAAGCTTATGTTGAGTACAGTCTACTCCAGTGCCCAACGAACAACCGGATGCAAGAGATCTTTCGCAGTTCTCGGAATGCTTAAGATAGGCGATAGATGTGAAATCCGTTAAAATTGTATTTTTTATTTTCTTTGTGTTCGCATGATAATGTATTTCCCTCTTTTCCTGCACACCACCAAAGCACCCTCTTTCTTCCCTCTATTTGATGAAGTTATGTCTTCAGTTTCGTCTTCATGGGTAACCTGCTCCGTACGAGTCAGTGTATACCGTGGTCCCTGTACCGGCTTCGGGATATGGCTTGTGTATGAAAGTACTCCTGTAACGTTGCCAAGCGCAGCTTCATATAACAGGTTCTCCATACAAATAGCAAGGGCATGCCGCTTGAAGAGCGGAGAATCAATGTATACTTCTGTTCCCGGTAAACTCTTTCTAGACCGGTCCAATAAGCGGATAGTGTGGATGCTACCAGTCAGTTTGGAGTCTGGAACCAGCGACCGTTTCACTACACTTGTGTGGCATCCGGTATCCCGTAATGTGGCAACCAATTTTCTTTCTAGATAGCCCTTTGTTGTCGGCATCTGCTTCGACCAGCTATCGCAAGTCGTATTGCTTTCGGTAAAGTGCGCAAATGTCATGACTGGTAGACAGTTTGCTTGTCATGTCCAGTGTCATGTCTTGTCATGCAGCGCTTTCTCGGATCCTAAGAGGGAGCATGATGCTTCCGCACGTTTTCCAGAGTCAGAGGGGCAACTGTCGGATCTGTGTCCTGTATCCTTGCATGTCCAACACAGTGGTCACTTCGGTGCTCGATATTTGGTCCTGCAGTGCGAACTTCGGTGACCCGGCTTGTTGCACAGAAAGCAAAGGAGTTTTCATTTGCTTGTATTTCTATAGCGACAGCTTTACCAGCGACCATAGGCTTCCCTTTTTCTTATCTCCCCCTAGCGAGATTCATGCTAGGCTGGGCGGCCAAGTAGTGGTCTGCTGTCATTGCCAACGTGTCCAGGTTATCACATCCCCTTTCCTTCATAAAGATAGCCAACTTCTTGTCGCACCGTCTTACAGACTGCTCGGACACCATCTTGTCCAGTAGGGCTTCATAAGTCTTCGACGTCTTCGCTAGCTCTTGCTCCTGGTCGAAGTATCTCAAGAGGCTCCCCGCAACAAGTTAATGCTTGTCTTGTTCTTGCACTTTTATATTTTTTCCGCTATTTCCTTCGTGATCTAAAGATTTTTGTTAGTATTTTGTTATTTTGTTGTATGCTTTTCACAGCATTTTGTAATTCTACTGCCTATTTTATCTTCGTTGTTCTGCTTAGCTAAGATTTGGGAACAGCCGACTCTTCCTTTAGAAGATATTTCCACATTTCACAGCTAATAAAGAAGATAAAGCTTTTATAACGGATCGATCATTTCAGATCGCACTCTAGGGCTTTTGCAAAAAACAATAATCTGCATCAACTACATAAAATCGTAATAGCACGTTTACTATATCAACTTGTCAACGGCCTTCGCGATGAAGAAGGAAGGGGCAAATCGAAGAAGGCCTCGTGATACGACGACTAGGGGCAATCGTAGGCCCAAAACGAGAAGACACGGGAGGTGACAGCGACTGCGAGGACGAAGGAGGAAAGAAGCCATAGGAATGGCGTGACATCCTGCGTAGTTCGCCTGATATGACAACAGCGCGTTCGCGCGGAATCGGCGAGCATAGCTGCATGCAGGAGGAACGACAGAACAAAAAGCAAATCCTACAAAGTAGCAATGACAAAATCCCCGATCAAAGGACTTCTTCCATTCTCCGTCGATGGCACGGCGCGATGGTTTCTGTCACGCCAACTTACGCGAGGCCCCTGTCAAACACCCCTTGATATTCCTCTGTCAGTTCCTTTCTCCTGTGAGTTTTACTTTCGTTATATATATAGGTTTCCGAAGGACGGTTGAGACGAAGGCACACTGAATGAATTAAGGGAAGGCAAAATGCACAGCAACTGTTTGGAAAGTGAGACGGGGGGGGGGGAGGCATCTTTACGGCGACGTTGTTGGCACGTCATATTACCGTCTGTGCAAAGCGTGCCTACCACGCCCTGAAGACCTCTACGGAGCGCAAAGACCTCCTTCGTTCAGTGCCATCTGGCGGCGTGTGGACTCGGACGCTCATTCCTTCCGCTTCTTTGTCTCGTGGTATGCTAGACATCTTACTTTACTGAATTTGGTTGCAATGAATGTTAACGCGGAGCTTCTCCTATGATCACAAAATGATGGCTGAATACTATCGATTTACAAGTGGGCACACTCAAGCAAGCACACACATGACAGACAGACATCAAGCACTTAATAGACTTCTGCAGATTATATTTTCGGGAGGCTTTTTTTGCAATAATTGGCTACACATAGCCAATGCCACGTGCTTATTACATGCCTGTTTGTACACGTCGCTGCGTCAGCAAATGATGCAATTGAAAATTAGTCGATGGTGCTTGTCGAACTGTCATTTCTGTGTTTCCTTGTGCGCTGATATATGCCTATCAGGTTTGTGTCCCTGCTACTTAACGCAGGTGGACATTTTGCATGCAAGCACCAGACTATCTCTGACACTTTGGTTTACATTTATTACTTCTTAATGATAATATCGTAGCATAGTTGAAGTATACTATCCCCAAGAATAGTTGAAGTATATTATCCCTAAGAATACCTTGATGATGATCTGGAGGGTATAATGGCGAAAGGACCAGGTCTCACAAGAGCACCTGAGCAAGGGGTTACGAGTTGTCAGTAGAGCAATGAATTACGAAGAGTATATGTAAAATGGCTGTAAATAGGCCTAAAGGAACGTTCATAATAACATGTGTAAAATATGCATGTTTTAAAGTAGCGACGATGAATAGTGAAGTGTGCTATGATCATACAAATTGCAAGGGGTCGATTTACCCAAATATGTCTGCGCCAGTAGAACTACTGCCTCACCAGAGTCCATAACACATTAACAAGTCTACTTCCTTACACAGCCATCAGCATGCGTGCCAGCGCAGGAGCCGCTGTGTGCTCTCCCTCGCTGCGAATCTTACTAATCCAAACAACCGCGTCTTCCCGGGTCACTGTCTATACCACTGCATTATTTTTTTTTAAACGGCGGAGCTGCTTATGGCTTGGCGAGTTTCCGGTGTGTAACGCTAAAACTGGTTGAGCGAGGAGGAGCCACGTCTCTCGCGAGCATAGCGCGCGCCGCGCGCTATGCTCGCGAGAGAGGAGTCTGGACATTGACGTCATAGCTGCGCCGAGCACGTGTTCAGCAGAGTCATGTGACCGCCCTAATGAAAGCGTACACGCGGCGGCGCTCGGGCATATCTCCGCTCTACCGAGATATGGCTCGACCTAAGCGCACCTTGACGCCGGAAGAGGAGGCTGCCCGAACAGAGAACCGCCTTGAAGCCACGCGGGAAAGGAATCGCCGTTTTCGTGCCGATCCAGCCTACCTCGCCAACAAAGCCGGCGATATGCGATGTCGCCGAGCTGATCCGGAATACCAAGAACACGAGAATCAAGCCAAGGGCCAACGCCGCGAAAGCAACCCCGGCGTGCTAGGCTTAGGCTAGTTGCTAAGGAAAGTCGTCCAGCTCGGCTGTTTCTCCAGAATTGGCACCGATAGTGTCAAGCTTGCCGCATTTTTTTCCTTTGTCTCCCCATCCACCAGTCCCCTTCCATCTCCCCGCGAACTGTTGGTCAATCTGCGCGTAGGGGAACGTACGCAATGCACGTAATGCGGAACGTGCTGTACTGTACACCCGTTCGTAGCGCCACCCGTGATTCGAGAGCAGAGACGGGCCAGCTTGCTGGGGGCGGAGAAAACCACACGTACTCCATACCAGTTGCCACCTTCTTATGTTTGTGGCTAACCTTGTGAAGTTATGGCACCACTTGTGCCTTTTTTAGACCGTTGCGCTCGACTTCATCGCCCACCATAGGATTTTTGTTGCCTTTCAGCTTCTGGAGCAAAGATTCCCCCACTGACGTCAACACCGAGCGAGGGTAGCCGGCATTTAAAAGCCGCCTAATCGTATTGTCAAACTCGTCTTGATCCTGTGAACACGCGAATTTTTTTTTAAGCGACCCGCCGTGGTTGCTTAGTGGCTATGGTGTTGGGCTGCTAAGCACGAAGTCGCGGGATCGAATCCCGGCCACGGCGGCCGCATTTCGATGGGGGCGAAATGCGAAAACACCCGTGTACTTAGTTCTAGGTGCACGTTAAAGAACCCCAGGTGGTCCAACCTTCCGGAGTCCCCCACTACGGCGTGCCTCATAATCAGATCGTGGCTTTGGCACGTAAAACCCCATAATTTAATTTAATTTTTTAAGAGCATACCCCAGGCAGGTTGTTGAAATGCCTCGTTTAATAATATTTAAGTGGGGGGAATCGTATGGTAAAAGTACATGGTGAATAGCACCAACAGACATGTTTTAAAAACTTCATGTTTAAACCTAAAAACTGCAGCACGAAGTCAACCAGAATCTCGTGGGTAAAAGATAAGCCATAGCCATGAAGTTGAAAGAGGCATAAAACTATGCTGATTTTATTATTGTCAGTTGAACACTGTTCGTCCGAAAGGATTAAAAATCGCCTACATATCTAAAAACTTTTATCACATGCGTGTTCTTACAGCAGTTGTGAAAGATTATATCCATATCAGAAAGAAATAGGCGACATAGCAAAGGCGCTAACCCCAAACCAATACATATGCCCTCCTTTCGTAGGTATAGTTGGCTGTCAAAAAGAATAAAAGTCATTTTGAGATAGCAGTCGAATAACGCTAGGAAATTGTCAGGACTAAGACCAATTGCGGCCTGAAATTCTAATTCACCACGGACATCAATGCGTGCTTTGATAGCAACAAAAAATTTGTGATGCCGAATAGATTGAAATAACTATTTATCTGCAGAAAGGCCAAAACCAATGTTATGGTTGTCATGAAAAAAGCTGATGATATCGTTGGATTTAGTAACTAAAAATGTATCATCGACTTTGAGTTGCTTGAGGCAATTCAACGAAAATAACGGCTAACCTCGAGTTGCCAAGTGCCATGGTCACTGACGATAGCCCTCAAAGGGGTATCCCGCTTGTGCATTTTTGCACTAAAAAACAGCAAGCGAGTCATCTTTGCTTTTTTCTACGCTTTTTTTTGCAAGTTCTTTAGGTTTTTATTTTCGCAGAAACGAAGAAAATCTTTCCTCAAGCGGGTTGTCCGGACTTTATGTGGGCGGTATTCTTGTTAATGAAAATGACCGCTTTTTCTTTAAAGTTATCTTTAGGCAAAATAAACGAAGACGCCTTCTTTGTCTGCTTGCAAAAGGCACAGGTATTTTTACTTGAAGTAGGTTACAATACGCTGAGCTGAACACTTTTTATCCCCACTATTGCGATTCGCAACACTTTTGCAGAGACGATCGGCACCCTCAAGTAAACACGTATACCACGTTGTTCCTTTTCCACTTTTGCCGCCATACTTCTATTCTTTAAAATTATCTTTAGGCAAAACAACTAAGACGCCTTCTTTTTATGCTTGCAAAAGGCACAGGTATTTTTACTTGAAGTAGGTTACAATACGCTGAGCTCAACACTTTTTATCCCCACTATTGCGATTCGCAACACTTTTGCAGAGACGATCGGCACCCTCAAGTAAACACCTATCACGTTGTTCCATTTACACTTTTGCCGCCATACTTATATTTACTGCAGATAATTCATGCGCTCTTGTTTTCGGTTCCAGTCCATTTTTAGGTCCTTTTTCGAAGAACGGTGGTGATGTCCTCCGGGATGTGGGCGTCATCCACTACATGTAGCCTGCGTTCTTGCTTACTTTGGTATTCTCGAGAAGCTCGAGGAGTCTTTCCAAGATGCTCGTCCACGAAAGTTCCACATTTTGGTTTATGAGGTGCCGAATATCATTCAGCTTTTTAACAGCTAACCAATCTGGTTCTTGCGTGAAGCATGGTATCCGTAGCCAATCTTGGTAAAGTCGAATCTGTCGCCACCGTTCCGAACGAATGATCTTGCTTACCCGTTTTATGCGTCGCCACGAAGGTTGCACCGGTCCGAAAAGGGTGAGGACGTCCTGGGGTGGTAAGCCTGTCCGAACGCAGAAGCCGATAGTTCTTGAGTGGAACTTCGATGCCACAATGCAAGTTGCAAGCGTTTACACATTAGGATGAAGGTGAGGTTCAGGCGATAGAAAAGGGGGGGGGGGGCACCGCTTACGAAAGGTACTTCACAATAACTTCTTCTTGGGCGAGTTGATGTTTACTTAACATGATACTTAGTAGCGCAAAAACTCGAAATACAAGATAACAATGAGAGGTGAGAGGAAAGACGAGCGCAACACCCACAACTGCTTATTCCGAAGCAAGCCCAAGGTCGATCCACATAGGTCGCGAAGCTTCGGGCGAAAAGTGGTTCAGAACCAATTGTCACCGACATCAGCAAGGGTGGTTATGGGAGCAGCGATTGAAGCGCGACTATGTTTGGGGGGAATCAACACTGGGAAAGAAAAAAAGCGTTTTTAAATTAAAGCGAGGCGCAGTTAGATTCATTCAACGAAAATAAAATTCCTAATTCATTTTATATATGCATGGCGAGAAAATATACAACTGTATTTTACTAGATCATTATCAATATATACCTTTTTTCAGGGCCCACCGTGAGAGCGCCCATCGATAGCGGCGGGCGTTGACGCCGCTATCACTTGCAATGCTATGCAACTCTTGGAGTGCGTGGAAAGGCGCGCTCGTAAAGTTCACCTGTCACAATACGCCCCCCTCATATGTGTTGTGTTGCATGTCGACGTTTGTCTGAATTAGGTGACGCGGGTAGTTTTATTGTTTCTTAACCTGTGCAGTCAAAAGTAGTGAGTTGCGACCGTCAGATACTTGTTTACTTTAGTTGTTATCGCGCAACAGTGCTGGCCGACGGGCTTGGCGTCCGACGAAAGGCCGAGCACTCTACGCAATCTACGCCCAAAGTGTTCGTTGGCCTCCTAAAAAAGTATGTTCTGTGCAGTGATGCGATTTCGACACCCGTACGGCTGATCTTTTCCGGCATCGCTTTTCGCGCTGTAAACTCGGAACGCCCATGAAGTCGAATGACGGGGCATTTGAAAAACTTCACTCTCGCCCTCAGAGTCATTGCCTCACTCTCACAGGTTCCAATTCTAACGAGAACTGCCCGAGGCGTTTTGCGGAGCTTGGTGATAGCACATTTTTGCACTATCTCGCTACCAGTGATAAATCCGGGTGACGTGCTTTCAAGAGTGCCACGTGATCTTAAGATATTGCTTCGTACTTTGCTTGGTATTTGTGATGTACGCATTTGAAGGGGATTTCGCGTGGGAACGTGTGCTTTTGGTGTGCATTCACTGGTGTTGCAGGCAAAAGTTGATTTTCTTTTTCTTTTCTTTTTTTATGTATGCATAAACCAGTCCGACCGCGGGCTTTCAGTTCCTACCCTCTCCCCCTTCATATGGATTGAACTGGATGTCGCATGCACTCTGCAATGCATCTTGAATTCGAGCCATGCGAATCTATTGCAATCCGGGCCAAATTTTTTCTACGTCTACTCACGAATTGATCTATTCCGCCGTCATCGTGGTGCGAAAATGCGACATCGGTCCACCCGCGGCATTTTGTTCGTCACGCATCAAGCGAAGAGGGTCACTTTGCTAAACTGTGAGCCATGGAAGAGAACGCGAATCACCATAGCTCGTGGGCGTAGTCAACGAGGCGGTGCATGTGGTGGTGGTCATGCGTTTTCACTGAAGAAAGAAGCAAAAGATGTTTACTGGTTGACGAACCGCGCTGACCCTCTTGCAAATCCTGCAGGAATGTGCGCGTCGTCTTTAGAAGGCATCGCCTGCAGATTCTGTGTGCCGTGTTAAATGCGAAGGAAATAGCTTCGCAAGATTCCTTACTATAGAAGTCCGCAACTTGAGAAGCGCATAGTTTGCTGGCTTCGGAAAGTTTTGCTGGCATTTGAGCCAGTCGAACCTAGTGTTCGTTTTGTCGACAACTATCCACGGTGAAGTTGTGGCTGAAGTGCACTCGGTCAACCCAACTCTCTCTCTCTCTCTCTCTTGATGTACAAAACCTTACATTCAAATCTGAAAGAGAATTGCTTTATTTTTCGTTCTCACTTTCCCGACATCTCTTTTTGGAGCATTGCTTTCAATTTTACTCGTCCACAACACCACTCAAAGCATGAACTGAGGAATCGATTGCGGCTTGTATCAAAACCGTACGTGGCATCGCTATGACAATTAGCAACGCTCCATGGCGACGCGCCGTGAATACGCCAGTGTTACGAATGCTGAATCGTGTCCCCTTCGTCTTCTGTTTGCGCTTACTGTTTTGCCCATGCCTAATGCGCAGAGTATGTTGTGCGATAGAAAGCACTTGGAAAGGTTGACTTGAAGATTTTGTCGGTGTGTGCACGTGGTGGCTTTCTTTGGCTAAAAACGTTTTCGTCGTCGTCACCGAATCGATTTGGCTTGGAGATGGTGTTGACGACTGGCAATATGTGGCCTGTGCTTTTTTTGCTTCACGTCGCTTCCATCAAAGGTGAGCCGATGGGTTTGATGCGTTGTTTGAGTTGAAATGGAATGCAGCGCTGCTTGTGTCACCCGTATGCCTTTAAGATGTGATAACACTAAAATAATGCACATACACAGGGACTTGTCTGAAGTTCGCCCTTCTGGATTTCCGGATCAATACGTTCCACTCGGGCACAACACTATGTGAAGACCTCGTTTTTTGTTCTCTCTCCCTCGTATGAATGTTTCTGGCTGTGTTTATGAATGTTTTTTGTCCTACTTAAGTTTTTGATAAGTTTTTCATTGTGTTATCATCGCTGATTCATTTTACTGTTGTACAAATTGCCGTATTTCTTGCCATTTTTCTGATGAGTTTCAGACTATGTAGAAAGAATGAATAAATAATTAAGTATAGCAATAAATAAACAAGGAAATGAAGAAATCATTACTGTGATATGGCAGTGTTAGAACCAGATATGTCGCCAGCTTCTGCACAACGTTGAATTCATTAATGAAGGAACACAAGACGTGATATATATATATATATATATATATATATATATATAATGAATTCTAACAGCAAATAATCAATCAGCGGCTACGTGTGGAGCAGTGATTCGCGCATAATAGGCAAGAAGCTTAGAAGTACCACATACGTCACATTAGATACAATCTGCGAAAGGGCGTCACAACAAACTGTATAGCGAAGGTGTAGTCGCTGTTCAGCTTCGATCACCTAATTTCTATTAATGGTATCGAAAAACACAGCATGCGAATATTTTTGCATTCCGTCCGCTTTGAAAAATGCCCGCCGTGACTCGGATTGGAACCCGAGACTTTGTGTTCAACAGCAGGATGCCATAGCCGTATACCCAAGGCTGCTTATGATGAAACTGTGTCAATCAAGTCGCCCTAAAATTCCATACACAACCCACAATTCCCGTGGTGGTTGAACGATTGCATCACCGTGTTGCGTTCCTTCTAATCTTCGTATTAAACCCAATAGTGCGTGGAACACACTTATCGCTCGAAGGAAATTAAGGCGCCCCTGTGGACCCAAATATTGCAGGTTGTGCGAAGAATGCCACACGAGAGCCATTTCGAGTGGCTTGGCTTGCCAACCGTGTCGAATTGGAAGCCGCGAGTGTCGGGCTTTTAATGCTTTTGTTTTTCCTGCCACTTTTTTGCCTCGTTCACTTCCCTCTCTCCCTCTGCAAGCGTGCTTGCTTTGAACGAGGGCCACCCAAGATGACGTGTTCCACGTGGCTGTTATTTTGGGCGCAGTCTGCCAGATCTGCCATGTGGAGGGAAAGTAGTTATCGTCTCGCTTTCGTTTTAGCCATAGAAAAAAATATTTTAGGTCTATATTGTCTTCTCTTCTTGTTTTACACTTCCTATACTTGTAGACGGCGTGAGCAACGCGTAATTAACAGTACACAAAACGTGGGTTCCTACATAAACACATCAAGCTTACTATTCCTGGTGATGAGACAATTCGCTTATACTCCTTCTTAGCGGAAAGGAGGGAAGAGTAGCAGTTTGTCTTAGAGACAACTGGGTCACCTCACGAATCGCCCTTTCTTTTCTTCGCGCACAGGTGTGACAGCGCTCCGTGTGAGCTCACTGCATTTTCGGAGGTGCTGTTATTAATATACAGCCCCCATTCTTTTAGTGGGCGGTTGTTTTTGGATGATCTCGATGTAGTGCTCTCATCATTTTTTGCCGGCGATCACGTGATTTTGACTGATGACGTGAACATTGATATTCTTCGCCCAGCAGTGCCATTGGTTGGGGATTAACTTGACGTATTGTCAGATTGGAGCCTTACTAGTTACAGTAGAAGAAAAACCCACACCTGAGGAGCTGCTATCAGGTCGACTGCTGGTATCTTGTATTCACCGTACTAATGTTCGCGTCAGCAATTCGCAAATTTGTTCTGATGTTATCGAGACAAAACCTGCTTGATTTGCTGTTCTGTAGTTCAAGGACCTACTCAGCTTCCCATCACGGTGAGAGCCGAAAGATAAATCTCTGTAATGGACGTGTTGTTTGATCAGTTATCTCGTCATGACTGGCTTGCCTTATTAGTGGAAGCGCCGAGCACAGACTTATTTGATATGTTTGTTGAAGTTTTTCATTCATATTATAAAACCGCTACTCGTAGAGTAAACTTCAAAGAACGTAACGCCGAGAATTAATGGATGTCTACAGATTCCCTGAGAGCAATTAGAGAAGATTTGTCATGGTCAAAGTGCAAACATTCTTCAAACAACGCTGCCCTATGTCCAAATTTTGGTATTGCCAAAATGATGACAATGCGATTTGGTTTAAACATGGTTTACCACTCTTGGTAAACTGAATTAAGAAATTAGTTAAATGATGTATTTAATGACTTCAGAAGAACGTGATCACTGGTTAATAATCGTAGAAACGAACACGCGCACGCTAATAAATTCAAGCGAATTATATCCAATGTCAGTGCTGATGGTCAAAGTGTCAATGATGAGTTTACAAAAAAAACTGAATTTTCGGTTATTGCAAGGCCACTACCGGATAAATGCACTTTACAAACCAGTACCGCGCAATCTGCTTTACTTACTGTTTTAGATAACAACGAACTGGAAACAATTCTTTTCAACCTTAGGGTTAGCGGATCAGCGGGAATTGACGTTACTTCGGCTCTTGAATTACGCAGAAATTTTGACAAATTTAGCTGCGTCATTTTAGCCAATATAAACAATATCATATCAAGTGGCCTAATCCCAATAAGGCCTATATCTATTTATTCTGCATGGTTGAAATATTAGAAGAACATTTATTATTTACCATGTCTAAATTTCTAAACGTCCATGAGGTTATATGACCACACCAATATGGATTGGTATCGGGAAGGCGAACTCAAATTCTTTTTGAGGATTTTTCAGAGTAACTAAGACCTTGTTTTGAACATAATGAAGTTCTTCGTGCACTTTTCTTGGAAGTCAATAAGGTCTTTGACGACGTCAGCCACAGTGTTGTGTGGCACAAGCAACGAAAGCGTTTGCTTTAAAGGTCGTTTCTTGCGTATTTTAGAAACTTTCCTAAAAAAAGGTGTCAATGTGTGTACGCATATCATAATTAAAGCCACTTTTCTTTCATATAATCTGGTGTGCACCAGGGTTCCATTCTTTGTCCATTATTGTTCAACGATGATGTCAATGACCTTGCAATGATCCGCTCATTGGTTTCATTACGCTGACGACACCGTTATTTTTTTATGATAAGCAATTTTTGGATGCAATATCCTCTCTTGATTGATCAATTATGACAGTTATGAGCTGGATCGAAAGCAACCTAATTGCCGTTAATACAGGAAAAACGTAGTTGGTATATTTCCACTGCCCATTCAAACTTGTTAATTTTATTACTCTTTCTGCTACACAGCTGCGGCCAATATGAAGCCTCGCTCGGCCCCTGTTGCTGCCGGTGGCGGTGAAGCACTGCCCGCGGTTCTCCTCGTCTTACAGGTAGTTTAGGAGCGTGTCAGAGCAAGTCGTGTCGCCGTTCTTCGGAGATGGGCCATGGATGAGGCGGTGGTTTCCTCTGGGTTGGCAGACGCGGAACGCAGGGCTCGACGGAACTCACAATTACGGCTGAAACGAAAACGTGTGCGTGCATCGACTGATCCTGACATTGCAGATAAACAAGAAAAGTTGTTAGCAGAGAGGTCAAGAAAATGTCGTGAACTTGCAAATGAAACTCCTGCACAGCAAGAACGCCGTCTCGACGCTGGTGCCGAGGCCACAAGAAACGCGCGGGCTAACAAAACTCCCCAAGAGCAACGACTCCACGTAGACGTCAACGTTCAAGCTATGAGAACTCCACGGGTGAAGGAGGCTGCTGAACAGTATGCCACGCACCAAGTCAAATACGATCATTGAAGAGCTGCACACATACACTGTCAACTACCCAATAACCCAAGTTGGCATCAAAGAGGTTCATTGGAGACTACTACATACCTAGTGGCACATACCCAACATATTCCAAGACAAACTACGCAAAATTATGGTTAACTGTACTAGCGCACAACAGCTCGTACTTACCCAGAGCTAGAAGGTGAGACAATTAGTTTTTTGGACAGGGAGAGAGGATAGCAGAGAGGATAGATTAAAGAAGGGAACTATTTACATGTATACAACAGCGCGACTGGATAGAAGTTTACCATTGCCTCATTAGCCAAGTTGTCTATTCTGGCGCATACCCAGCGAACCATATGTAGTGCCCCAAGTTCTGTAATAGGCAACGAAGCAGCAGCCCGCAGATGTGAAGCGGGAAAAATGGGCAAAGTTTGAAAATACGCCAGGATTGGTGTGTGCCGCTTGGTAGGTGAGCGAATAAGACGAGCACTACAAGAGGCAACAAGTGAAGAACTCGGCCATACAGAAGCAGCCAAGCATGGAGACAGAAGTTAGGTGAACCCCATGAGACCAAAGCGTGCATTGAGCGAGGAGCGCTGAGCAACACAGAAGTAAAAAAGGTAAAAAGGTAAAGAAATGTTTGAACGAAAGCCGCGCATATAACCAATTACCACATATGTACGGGATGCGGCGAACTTTGTTTCTTCTGTTCTTTTAAAGCAGACAGAGCGTGAAAGCCGTTCTCCTTCCCCACGGAATCACATCCGTAGCGCACACTATTTGCATACTATATCCGAGAACGCAGCCTATAATAGCTGAGAGAGCCGGGATGCTTATATGAACACCGCCACGTACGTTTCCAGGCTTCCTTCTGCTTTGCCGCACATGTTCCGTCGGATAGGCTTCACGCCTCAGGGATGCGGAATTCGGTTCTTTGTGCGTGAACAGAACCGTAAAACAGAGAAAGGCTCTCAGGCGTCGACACCGTGTGTCTGTCTGTATTGCTTGCGTGTGGGCTGTATGTGAGTCACTGAGCACTACGCGTGTGATTATGCGCACACGCGACCCCGTACGTATGTGTGTGTGTGTTTGCGTGCGTGTTTGCGTGCGTGTGTTTGTGTGTTTGCGTGCGTGCTGTGTGTGTGTGTGTGTGTGTTTGCGTGTGCGTGTGCGCGTGCGCGTGCGTGTGCGTGTGTCATTGGTACATGCCAAAGTCAACCAGAACTCCCTAGTTAAGTGGGACACATCCCGCTTTTCCCGCCGTGTTCCGGCTGTCTCGTGGTTAATGTGTGGGATGGTGTTTTGCCCCGCTTTGGCCTCTCCGGACCCCGAGTTGTCCCGAAATGCCGGCCCTGTTTTGTGGAATCCGCTGTTAAAATTCTCGGGGGTGGGGACGCCACATTCTAAAACACTCGAGAGGCAGGCGGCGAAGCGAAACACTGCCGGAAGTATGACAGCAGCACCTACGGTGTGATCTTACAACGGTTCGGAAAACGAACGCTCGCTTGCCGTCACATAATCGGTCAGTGTTGCACCTTTTACGGACGAAAGTGCGATGCTTATCAACCAGGCGAGAGCAAACTAATGGTTATGAGATTTCGAACTGTTATTAAATCGCACCCCTCCTAGCGAACGAGTGACCACTTACGGCTCCTACGTTCTCTCGATCCAGATACAATAGAATTCTCAATGTGCTGGCTAACGAGCCGTATATACCGGAGCCAGGGCACACTGACCACGCCGTCTTCTTTGTAACTCATGGGGTCTTGGAAGCTCGTGGAAAAAATGTCGAAACGCAAGTGCAAGTCTACCGTAGAGCTTGCAAAAGAGTTTCCCATTGAAATAAACAATGCGTGGAATACATGTTGAATCTCGGTTCTCGTATGCGAAACATCGGATATCCCCCCCCCCCTCATGAAACTCACCCATATCAAATGTAAATGCGCTTGCGCGTCGAACGCCAATAGGAGTAAAGTGCTCTATCATGCATCACGGTATATAGGTTTTCAAAGTTCATAAAACGTAACCTGAAATACCGATGACATTCTGGGTTACATTAGAAACAACAAGAGGAATTTGGAAAGAAGTAATGTAATTCGCGGAATCGATAGCCGTTGGCCTGTGACGGTAAAGTAATGCGCATCAAATAAAGGAAAATGCAGTATTGTTGATATTGATAAATGCTCAATCAATGAATCATTTATTATTATTAGACATTGATACAATCACAAAGTAAATGTAATATAGAAGAAAAATGTAAAATGTAAAATCCAAAAATACCATTAGCAACTACATAAAAATAGCGAGAAAATACAAATCAACATATTAGAAGTAATTAATCAAACACGTGGTAGTTTAAGATCACACAGAAAGAGCAAGAAAAAATCAATTTTGAAATACACATGTAAGTACGAACAAAAGTAATTGAATAGGAATATAATGATTAGATACCATCAACAGCGCGCAATTCAACGCAGCAACAAAATGAATGTATAAACAGGTATTAATCCAGGAACATAAACCGAGAAAAAAAACATGAAAGATGGATACACGGTAATGTACGCATGCATATATTTATCAGGTGACGTATGTTGTTAATAAAAACCGTTTCAGAAGCCGACAGAAACAAGGTAGTGAAGGGCGTGATTTAATATTTGATGCCAGAGAATTCCAAATGAAGTTGCAGAAAAGAAGGCTGTCATTTCACCGCACCATGCGCACCCACGCTTGGTGAATTCACTGGAAACACAATGTACAACTATTCGCAGTCTTGTGATGATAAGTAAGTCTGAAGAAAAAAAATGTCACAGTTTCGCCCTAAGGGCGAAGCAATGAATGCGATAGCAACACAGCAATGTCATACGAAGTAAGGTGAGCGGCTTTGGTAGCAATATGAATTGTAGTAAACATGAGCTTAGTAAGTAAGCAGGTGTGCTGCGGCGTAAGTAGACCGACATGAAGAGAGACTCGATGACCAGGAGAAGGCGCGTGTGAAACGGTGGTGTTGATGAGAAGCGCTTCCCGTGGGCAGCGCGTGCGAAGGGACACACCTGTAGCACCGCACTGCCCATCCGGGCAGCATTGCATGTGTAGCGTGTGTTGGAAAATGTGGCCCGACTATTACTAACTGAACGAACAAGCGTGGTGTGAGCGCGCACAAGCAAACATGAATAGATCACACTGAATGACTGCAGACAACGACTGTCAAAACGCTGGCAGCAAGCGCATACGTCGCAGCGGGCGAAGGTACGTGCGGTCTATCGCTGCAACGGAAACTGAGCGGCGAATGCACAGCGCATACAAAGGTCAGAGCGGTGTGGAGATAAGAGACGGTGTGGGCGAGCGACGAGCGCGGTTGTTGGCAGAGTAAAAGTGCGCCTCCCCCCCCCCCCCCCCCCCGCCCCGCTCCTTCCGGCGCTGCCTTCCCGCTACCTTGCTTGCGCGTGGAGTTTGAGTGGGAAGTTCCCCTTGCGCCCTGTTGCAAGATAGGCCTTTGGTGCCGGAGCGCAGCGTCGCCCCGCCTCCCTCCCATACCCCCACGGCCTTTCGCGCGACGGTCGCGTTTGCTTTCCGCCGTGCGTTCGCTCTCCGTGATAGCACGCGTCCCCGCACGCTTCCGCTCGGGCATACGGCGCGCGGCGACGATTTTATCTATACGGAGCCTCACGGCGACGGCGACGGCGACGCCGACGGCAGAAATCCGGTTGAAGTGTCCTTATAATTGCTATCGCAATAATATTATAGAGGCAGGTTATGCGCAATGCGCAGCCTGTTCATGCACCTTCTCTGGCGATAGCCGCGCCACAAGCGGTGCTTGGCTTTCAAAGGTTGTTGAGTAACGACAGCAGTCACGTAAATCTTGCTGCAAATACTCAGGAACAATGCACGTAGAACATATCGTCGGAGGTGACCACAGGAGCTAGAAATTAATGGAATTTGCGTCAGGCATGTTGAGGCCATTGTTGTGAAGAGACGCTTGATCTTGCCTACAGATGTTTCGCAGCATGTTGATGTGACGGGCTTTGTGTATGTTCGTGGCGTTCAAAAGAGTGACCGTCAATGCTTTTCAGGCTCATAATAATACCCGGCTGCTTCCTGAGAGAGTTAGGCCAAAATGGGAACTCTGCTCGTGAAGGGCAAACTTCACGTACGACTCTGAGGAGTTTTTCGAGCTTTGGTCGTTTAAAGCGAAGCCTTGATTGCCTGCTCCCTCTTCCGGTGTTTAGCGTCGCGACATCTGGATCGGTTGGTATCTCTCCGAATGTTCCGGTTTATATAGCACAAAATTTCGACCGACGAAGTAGTGCCAGTAAATGCAACTCCATCTGTGGAACCTATAATTCACGATATAAACCTGTACACATACCGTGGTCTCATGGGTTTCTTTTAATCACACCCATGTCCCAATAAAATGACGCCTGATATTTGTCTGCTCCAGTGATTTTCTTAAAGTTGTTATGTCACAGCTACCTCGTTCTTGGGCGATTGGATAAGTGCCACATTTTCACCAATCTCCCACATTGGGTAGGTTTGTCATCTATGTACGTGTCGTACTTCTCCGTATACACGCATCTTCCCACTATTCTTCCCGCGGCAAGCATCAAACATCGTCTTCATCCTTACGACATCGCTGCGTCGACGTCACGCAGCGTACGTCCGCCTGAATCGGTGTTTGCATTTTGGCACAGCTTATGAACGGTGTAGTGCATAAACATTGCACGATGTTACACCTTGTCGAGAATAAAAATAAACCACGATGGTTCACATTGCATTTCACTGTTTAGCATTTCATTCACCACTTCAACAATACTTCGCCTAACATAGATTCCAACTTGTACTGTGCGCGTGCATAATTTTTTTCTGCTCGTGGATAACCATTCGTTATCATAATCGCTATCATCGGTATTTCCTCGTTGGCTCTTGTTCCTTCGCCATGAGGCTGCGTTACCGGTGAAGCATCTGGATGTACCATGAGACGACACCGGCGAAAACCGTCGACGTTCGTACGCACCCAGTCGAATGATTAGATACATTTATCTTCACGTTTGCTGTCCGTTCCAGTTAGGCCAGTGTATGCGCCACAATGTAGCATGCACACACGGCTCCTTAGCAGGAACGCTTCACGTTTTTGTGTGCACGATCGACGCTTACGAAAACAGCGGAACTCGGCCCTGGCTTCGGCAGAGTGGAGCGTTCTGGTGTGGCAGCTTGGCTTCGGCGTTTTTGCAGCCAAGCGCTCTGCGCGATTGTGGAGACCTTCTAACCCTGCAAGCGTGCACCGCGCATGCGCTGTCGATACCAGCACAGCACGACGGCGGCGCGAACGCGCCTTATGTGTCTGTACAATTCATCTCGAAGTTGTAACTATCTCAGCGTTCTGCTATAAGATAAAGCGCATGGTCAAAGCAGTTTTATTGCTGTTCTGAATTAATATGTCATGCCTGACCTGCTCTAAGCAAACCTAACACAATTGTTTCGGCTTTCTGAAACACTAAACAGCAACTGATTTTTCAAGGCCATATGTATAGAGCGAATATGCCAAGTATTTGACCTTATTTACAAATTCATGCTGGTAGCGTGTTCGTAACGATTCTCCACCGACGATATTTTTGACCACGTATGTTTTGTTACTCCTGACATATATGCTTACCTTCGGCTTCTTTGAGGTTGGGCGCCGATGTAAGCATCATAGGCAGCGGACCAACTGATGATGATGATTAACCTCCAGCATGGTGATATAATGTTGGAGGTCCATCTGAAATATCCCTTATGAGATATCCGTAACGGACGTTATCGGGAAAACACAGCTGTGTGGATAAATAATCCAGTGTTATCCAAATCGCACATCGCGAGCCCGTAGCAGTTACCACTCAATCTGAGTCAGTTACCGTGTACTTCGTGAATACGGTTTGCTTGAAACCATCACAGACGATGCCGTTTCACAGGCCTTACAGGAACGTCTCCCAAAACGGTAGTGACAATCTTCGCTCAGTCTCACACGTTGTACACTGCATGTAAGAGTGATGAAAGTAAATGGGTGCTTCAACTGTGATACATTTGTGCATTCAAACCAAACGCTGAATGCTTGTCCAATTACCTACGCTTCAGTGGCAGATGCCGAAGATAAGAAAATAATTAACAACAAATGCTCTCCAAACATGCTGGTACCTTGCTTCCAGATGCAAGCATTCTAAACGAGTGGTGCGACCCGCTTGCACAACTTCCATCGGACAATACTCAGAATCATTCGTATGATGAGAGATGAGGTTCCAAGTGCCACTGGCTCTAATGCTGCGGACACACGATTCTTATCCCGTGCAGTATTTGGCCGAGACCAACCAAAATAGGAAGTTCTAACACATATAGCTGAGTGCCAGCGAGTGTTTTTCACGCAGAGTAAGAAGCATTCATGGCGGACGACGACTCCGTAGCGTTGCAGAAGCACCTATGCGTCTGACACGAGTGTTCAAACACTGTCACTGTTTCACGCACTGTGCCCTGATCACGCATCCAGCGACAGTAGGAAGCCGATGGAGAACATTCTAATGCGAGCTCTACATCTCCCGGTTCAGCATATTAGGCACGCTGTAATAAAGTCAAATATTTGCACATATTTCAGGCACAAGCTACCTGAAACCAGGTATGTGTGCGAGTTAGAGCAAACATCATAGCCGGATATGCAGCGGTAAAAAATAATGGGCTTGTAAATGTTCCTAGGGTCACACATACATTCACGCGCACACGCACTGTCCAATGAAGTGAAGGAGGAGCAGAAAGATGATGTCAGCGCTAAGAATGTGGTTCGCCTGATGGCGAATGAGGCAAAATATCTCAATCCAAGCTATATCCAAGTACCAGCACTCACAGGACCTGCTAAAACTCCCGTGTCTTTATTTCACTAATCAACCAGTTTTTTAAGGAAAAAAATGCACCTATGACGACGTCTTCGGATCCGGCGTCTTAGACACAGGTGACGTTCTGCCCAGAAACGAGACTACCAGTCAGAACTCTAGGCCTCTCTAGGCCTCTCGCACATTCACTTGCTCATTGCGCAGCGCTGACGCATTAAGAGATCACCACGTTCCACGCACAAGCAGCAGCAAGCGAAGGCGACGGCGACGAGCAGACGACAAACCGTCGGCAGACGACACGGCGCGCCGTTCGCGTGGAAGGCAGTGCACAGCGGGAATGCGAGTGACGTCTCTTTGCCCGAGTTAAGGAAGGGTGAGTGGGATGTCGAGGGAATCCGGGAGAGAGACGAATTAGAGGGAAGGGAAGTGGGGAAGTGCACATGCGCACCCCTGGAGAAAACCGACGAGCGAGCGATGGGCGTAGAGTGGGCTGACGGGGGAGTGCGATGAGGGACGTTCGCCCAGAAAGAGAGGAGGGAGCACGCGCGAATTGGTGGAGTCTCTGCGTAGACGGGAATTAGGAATGCTGGTCGAGGGAGGAAGGCGGTAGACGACGGTTGCAGGGAAGTGTTTCCCAGGGTCACGTCATTAGACGCCGCGTGCGCAAAATGAGGAAACTTGTGCTGCACATGATGCAACGCCGGACCGATTCCCCTCTTCCCATTCTTGCCTGCAAGGGATATTTAGCAGCTTGGCTTTAAAATGCATTTCTTTACAATGTTTAGTCCCGGTGTCTTTACTTTCAAACTGTTTGTTGCAAAAGGACATCCACTTGGATGGCAAGAGAGAAAATGAGTGTGTTGAAATGTATGGCTAAAGATGGAAAGGGAGAACATCCTGCATCACTGGCCAGGACGATGTGGTTTTTTGGGCTCACTAATGTCAGGCAGCTGTCTCCTGTAGTCTTCACTTCTGTTCATAATGCAGCGCCTAAATAGTTAACATTCAAATAAATTAGGGCCTGAGCTATTTACGTAAGCCTATGTTTAACAATGTTAACAACCGAAAGGGCACCTTCTTTCGGTTGTTAACATTTTTCGCACCAGGTCCTCAATTAGGCCAACAGCATGCCCTCGTTCGCGTCGCTTGACTAGATAGGAAGCTCTCCACCACACAAACAATGGTTCAGTAGTTCGGGTAGGTTGGAGCGAAAGTACAACAGGCCTTCGTTCACTTACGCGCCACTGATGACCCGAAGAAAACACGGAAGCCGCAGACCCAATTTTCCCTGGTAATCAGCGGACAAGCTCAGGCAAATTCCACAAGCGAGAACGCGTGAATAAACCTTTTTATCTTGTTTTCACGAGGACGAGAGCGCATTGTTTATCCCGCAGAGTTCACAGTGCCTGTACCCGGCACACCATGACTGGAACAAATGATTGCTTTTTGTTCTTTCTGTCTTTGAAGCATCCTCATTTGTGAAGTTTCCTTATGTGGCAGTATAGATAATATTTTAAAGAACAACACGCCTGAAAAAACCAGAAGACGGCTCTATCTTAGTGCGCAGTATCTGGCAATATCTGCATTAAGTATCTTCGTCCGTCCGCGTGTTCTTGTTTCTTGTTAGTTCTTGTTATATTTTTTTTGCAACCATAAAACTCAGCGCAACGTAATTATGTACATCTGCAGTGGTGAGTTTAATGAGAGGGAACACCCAATACGTTTCTAATCAATGTTTGCTCGTGGTCTGTTAATATAAACATGACATGCAAATATACAACAATTAAACCGCGCACCTATATGGAATGAACGTGTTTTCAGCCATTATGGTAGTTTTAAGAAAATTTCAGTGTTTCTTTTTCATATCGCTAGAATGGGCACACGTGCTGGTTCTTTTCTTGTACTATATGATGAGCTTCTCATGGCGAGATATTTGGATATCTAAGGGCTCGCGTACGCCATAGTAGAGCATACTTTTTGTTTACCGGTGCTTCTCTCAACCGCACTTCACTCTGCTAAGTTAAACTAGAAATAGTCAACTTACAAGCCTTACACAATGCAGCGGCATGTTAGGAGTCTTTTTCGCCTGGGTATAAATGCAACAAGATAATTATAAACTGTTGTTCTCACAGCAGGCCTCTAATGTTCAATAACATTACAGAATATATAAAAAACATGCATATATCCATAAAGAAATGAAAGAATTTAGGTCATAGATAACAACAGGTTAGAAGCGTGTCCTCATTTCAGTAATAAATTCTAGCCTGCTAATTAACGGTTAACCAATTGCGAAATTTCCTCATAATTATATTCATTGTATTACCTAATGCACAACAGATATACACAATGTGTCAATTTGCCAGTGGTAAGTGTAGTATTTAAAGCGTAAGGAAATAAAATAACGATGCGGCAGGTTTTTAAATGGACACACGGACGGACGCGCGCCAAAGGGATACACAAACGCCCATACACGCACGAAATGTTATACCGCTTTGTAAAGAATCAGGGTTTCAGAATATTGCTCGTTACATTGTTGCCCTTATTTCATCCCAGAAAAGCTTTGCTGAAAAAAGAAAATATTTCACTCCGTCGAACCATCCGTCCTTAACCTCTTCAGACCCGAGGTTTACCCCCGTATACAACGGCCTTATTCATTTTCAATATAAACCAAAAATTATAAACTAAAACAATGCGGTGGAGCACACGTAGGCGCAAAAGTATGTCAGACGTGTAATACTTTTGGTTCCAGTAGCTTCTCCAAAACTTTGGAGAGGCTTAAACTTCTGCTTTAAAAGTTGAACGGAATAGCATTAAAGGGTCCCTGACTGCTCCTCACACTACCCACCAACTGCAGCTTGTACAACCATAATCTTCACCCGGAAACGCTTGTGGCCAACGCTATGCACAAAGGCGACTTTTCTGGTTCCTTTTTTTCTTTTCCCACACGGCCGGCACCGCGGCTGCCGCGGATGCGCGGAGGCGACCGCTATCTGGTGGTGCTACAAGAAACCGAGAGGCGCACGCCGCTCTGTGATTGGTAGAAACACGGCGCGCGCCGTGCTGTGATTGGCAGGAAATTTTCGCTCACCATCAGCGCCGCATTTTCTGCGCAACATGGGCCCTTAAGGCTGTCGCTTTAAAATTATACTTTGTATGAGGCACACCAATGAGTCATCTCCGTTGACGGAAAATCAAAGCGATGTACGTATTAAGTGCCACCAGATGACGCGGCAATCTGTGATTTAACTTCAAGGCGAGGAGCCACCATTAATGTATTCATATGTTTAGGCAAACCAAAGATGTTTTTTTAATCAACAAACTGGAGAGATGAACTGTATCTCCACGCATGGAGGTGCTGATGTGAGTATCTGTCCATGCCTTCAAATCAAGAAAGTCGTTTTTTAGAATCATAAGGAGCTAGTTGACAATAAAAACTAGCATTCAGTTGTGTTGCGTCACTATGTTTTTGTTGAGGTTCAGGAGGCTATCACCTACTTTTTTGTTTTTTCATTTGCAATCTTCAGCTTAAGTTTCGCATGCGGCAGAATAAAAACAGGTAAACACAGCAAGAGAACCGTTCTCATCGCCTGACAACTTTGTATCGTTTTCGACTCCCCTGGGTTTTCGACTATATGTCTACCCGACAGCACAATTCATTGTCCCACCTTCAAGACTCCGTTGCGGCGAATTTCACAATGGGTGGTCTGCGTATTACGTTCAAGAAATTATAAAAACCACATAACCAAAGTAATGGGAGCAGTCTCTGGGAATGTCTAACAGCATTTATTGGCAGAATCACTGTTGGCACGTGATTTCCAGTCGTTAGCTTCCGATGCGAAAAAAAAAAACAGTTTAGTAGGTGACGGTACGCATGGTAGAGTGAAAAACTTGTTGTAGATGGCCGGTGCGTCAAGGTATGCGTTCAGATTGCGTGATATAAGTCGTGTAATTAGTCTAACTCTAAACAGAACTTGTCAGAAAGGGTGGAGCAGTACAATGTATCGGCGTTGTGGTCGATTTGGAACGAGCCCATCGCTCAATACTCTACAATAGTGCAAACCTGCAGCAAACATTTTTCTAAATACTCTTTCCTTTGCGATCGTTGTCTTCATCTCGACGTATAAGGTTACCGCCGCAATCGGTCATTGGTCATAACGGATGATACGAATGGGAGCGAACCGAAGGGGTCGATACAAAACAGTGCTCTTGAACTCCCACTGCGCGCAACTAAAATGACGTGCAGTACAACAACGGGAATCGCGAAGAGGGGCATATTTCGTCCGGAAACGTGCTCAGTCAGCGCCGCTCCGCTACTTCGTGCATCGTGCTTCAGACGCACGAATGGAGCCGTTCACGGACCAGAGGATACCAAAGGGCTCGCGTAAACAAAAACCTCGCGTTCTCTTTCTAGCTTTGGCGTCTCGCTATACGAAACAGGCTAGAGGGTGCCTCGTTCGACGCGCGCCCTTCGCATCGCACTGACGTATAATACAGCGGATGTGGTACTTTGCGCATTTTGGAACGAAAATAGAAGGTACAAAAGAAAAAGAATGGAATGAAGGAGTGCAGCTGTTTTGGCCTGCTTTGCAGCACTGCACCCTGAAACACGATACCAGTGCCGGATACGCTGGAAACGAGCCCCTCGAAAAATTGCTGTTGATTGTGCTGGCGAGAAGAACGTTTGTCCGGCCGAGGGAGAGCTTCAGAAGCATCAAGGAGAAAAACGGAGACGGGTTTAGTGTCCACGTAGCAAGAGACAGTGGTGCCTTGAAGTGGAAGAATTGTGCCTGGTGTTGTATCCACAGCGCTGATGAACGCACAACGATCCTTAAAACGCACCAGGCTTGAAGCGAAGACAACCCCATGGGAAAGAGAACGGCTGTAGGGAGTGAGAAACACATCGCCATCGGCTGTGGCTGGGGATGAGAGGACAATAAGTAGCTCATGGCCGGAAAGGAGCACAGAATCGATAGCTATAAATAAAGGCAATCGTCCTTCGTCGACATCAGTAGAATGGTCAGCCTCGGTCATTAGTACAACGCGTTGACGGCAGGAAACACCAACAAGAGAAAGTACCACCCTAAAATGAGTTCGTGAGCGCACGGGATCAAAATCGCAAACTGAATGTGCTGACGGATACCATCAATGGTGACGTGTGTAGATTGTGCGGAGGGCCGAATAATTGCGTCATCAGCTTCACGCAGAAATGGTCCAAAGTAAGGCGTTTTCACTTTTTTCAGGCGGGAGCACAAGTCCGCACGCAAAACGGAAATAGTAGCTCCCGTGTCAACCAAAGCGAATAACCGCACACCTTCCACAGACACCAATAACCCGTGTGCTTGCGTTGTAGTGCACGTTAAAGAACCCCAGGTGGTCAAAATTAATCCGGAGCCCTCCACTACGCCGTGCCTCATAATCAGAACTGGTTTTGCACGTAAAACCCCACAAAGAAGAAGAACATGTTTGACGGGTGCCCAGGAGGAATTATAACAGTTTGCGAACTAGCAGCTTTCCCTGCCGAAAACTGCACTGGTTAGTTTTCCGGGCGCTGGACAGGGAGCTGAGAAGCCGGGCGAAGCGGAGAGACGTCGGAATGCCGATGGGGAGCGGCGTATCGAGGTACATGAATTCGGAATCGTGTAGAAGAAGCAGGCCGGAGATGGAGATCGGTGAGAGGACGGATTATCAGAGTATCGGTTATATGATCTAGGAGGAGAAGGCGCATCGCTCTCAAAGGCAGCGTAGCGGCGTCTTTCGTCTTGTTGGCGGAATCTGCAAAACCGGGAGATGTGCCCTCGTATGCCGCAGTAGTAGCATGTCGGACGCGACTGACGCCAGGCAGAGAAGTCAGGTGAATTGAGTTCTCGTGGAAGTAAAGGTGCTAGGGTGACCTTGAACCGGCACAGGTGTTGTGGCGCAAGGAGATACAGGTGGCATTGCAGCAATGTGGGCGTATACGAAGGCGGTGGCTGGCAAGGAGAAGTGGCTGAATGATTGGCGATGTTCATTGAAGCCAACTCCTCTTTAATGATGCCGCTAGTAGCAGGATGAACGTGAGCGCTGGAGGAAGCTGACATATCGTATGTTTGCAGTTCTTCGCGAATGAGAGCTCGGAGCTCAACATTGCTTGTCAGAGGGTTGTCGGACGAGTCGGGTTGCAAACGAATTGACTTCAAGGCATCGGGGCGCTGACACACAGAGATGACGTCGTGCACACTCGTGGGATTTTGCCCCACAAGGGTGTTAAAAGCGATAGATTCGATGCTTTTGAGAAGGTGGCGGACACGGTCAGTTTCTGGCATGGCGTTGTCGACGCGACGGCAAAGCGCCAGAACATCCTCAATGAATGACCTGTAGGGCTCGCCAGAATCCTGCACGCGCTCAGAGACCTTCGTCTTCGCAACTTTAGAGCTGACCATAGGCGTGCCAGAAATACACCGAAGACATAACGTAAGCAAATGTTTCGGCACTTTGACTCGGCGTGGTAGCTTAGCAGCTATGGGGTTGCTTCTAAGCTCGATTTCGCAGCTTCGAACCTGACTGCAGCAGCCGCATTCCGATGGCGGCGAAATGAAGAAGCACTCGTGTACTTATTAGGTGGGCGTTAAATAGCCGCTCTACAATGACAATAAACACAGCGTAAACTTATTCGATGCTAAGTGCATTCGAACCAACGTCGCAAGGCGTTTTCAAGGACGGCAACCCGACGTTTCATCATTCTGTGCCACTGAGCATGTGCCACTGGGTGTCCGGCAAGCGAGGGAACAATTATCACCATTCGCAGGTACCGGCGAACCACGTTTTAACTCTCAGAGGCCACGCGCGGACTTCTCAGCAGCTCTACTAGATGGAGCAGCATGTCTAGAAAGAAGCACGAGAGAAGAAGCATGGGTGCAGCATGAAGTGTCTCTGGGCGTTTGCACGCAACCATGCGCCATGCATTTCGGAGGACACGTGCAGGCTTCCTGGTGGTGCCACTAGATGACATCGATTGCTCTAAGCGAAGCGCGAAAAAAAAGGAGTCCTACTCCAGTACAAACCTCATTCATAACTCCTTTCAATGGTGGCGATACGTTGTTTCGCTATACTCACTGAATGCTAAAGGCTTTACCCTCGACATCGTAAAAATATGGACGCCTTGCTTGAATGGGCGACACGAACGCTCAATGACAAAGCAGATTGACTTTCCGGATATTCTACATTTTGCAGCGGAGTATACCATATACAACGCGGCCACACGCATAACTGACGATGACACTGCAAGACCGGACAGAAAATCATGCACATCGCTGACCTCCACAGCCATAACCGTAGGTCCTGGAACTGCCTATAGCTACGCTCTTTTGTTTTAATGTTTTCATTCAACGTGTTCCCATTACTGTCAGAGGCGGTTGTGATGTCCAAAATGCGGTGAACGGCCCTAAACTGTGCGCACCGCCGTTCTGCCTGAGCGAGTTAGGAAGAAAATGGCGGGCATTTATGGGTGGAAGTGCAAGAATGAAGACGCCGCTTTTGAACATGCCGCTAAAGGAGACATGTCGATGGACTTTAACCACGACTTGCGGAGAGCGAGAAAGCTTTCTGACGAACGTGTTTGTTCGTCTGATGTTCTTGCCTGTTGCTGTGATTTCAGCGCCCGGCTGCGACAACAGAAACGTCTACTGGTAAGAATAAAACGAAGGCACCGAGAACACACACACTGAAAAAGAAGAAAAAATGTCGAAGGCGAAAACACATATCTCGTGCTTCCACCGAAGAACGCCAAGAAGACGCTTTGTTAGCGGACGGAGCAAGAAACGTTAACTCTCGTATACGCTTGACGTCTTGCAAGCCTTTGAGAGAATCGTTGTTGCGCTTTCGCGTGAAACGCATTTTCCTTCCTCGTGGGAGTGCTTCCGTAAAACGTCGCGCGCGCAAGCTCCCCAGACGACGACGACAAGGACGACAGCGCGTCCTCGTTGTGTCGTATCGTGCGCCAAGTTGCCGCACCACGTTGCATATTTTCAAATTGTCTTTTCTATTCTCGGCTTTCCTGCCTGCATGTCGTAAACTCTGCTACGCTGCATCCAATCGATTCGAGATGCGGCCTGAACGTTTGCCGCTTTTGTTTTTTAGCGTCGGTTCGAACGCTATGACAACGAAAAGCAAGGTCTGCTTCCTTGTTTTTCTCAGCCTTCAATGAATAAAAAAAATGTTCAAGTTTTGCTGGTAGGTCAGTGGCCAAGCCTTGGAATTGAGGACGAGGCTGTCGGTTCATTTTCGTCAGCCACGGCTGCATTCCAATGGAGGAGGAATGCAAAAACACTCGTCTGCCATGATTTTGGTGCACGTTAGAGCCTCAGGTGGTCAAGATCTCCCACTATGACGTTGGCGTAGCTCATAATCGGATCGTGCTTTTGGTGAGTAAAACCCCTCAATTTGGTAATTTTAATTCGACAGCGTTAAGGGCCCCATGCCGCATGAACGTCGGCGTTGGTGTCGGCGTGCGGCATCGGCGGCCAAGAAAATCTTGCCGAACCACCCGACCACGCAGGCACACCACGTGGCGCAGAAGATCTGGTGAATTAATTGACTTTCTCGAACTAAAATGCGTCAGAAAAAGTGTGAAGTACGACTTAATCACAACCTACAGGCATGATAGCCTCGGAATGTAATTTGAATATACGAGAAAACATAATTTTGTTACGCGGAAACTCAAACAGAAACCCCTCTTCCATCGTTTCTACCACTGATACAGCGACACGCCCCAGTCGGTGTTCCTTGAAAAAACAACATCCAGATGGCGCTCGCCTCCTCGACAGTGGTGCGCCGCGGCGAAGGTGCGGTGAAAAGAAAGCTGCAGTTGCCGGGAAGCCTGACAAACGGTCAGGGATCTTTGAATGCTATCGCGTTCCACTCTTAAAGGGGAAGCTTAAGCACCTCCATTTTTTAGTCTAGAGAAGGCGCATATTTCCTCTGTTCGCTTATTGATTGCCGCCGTGTATTCACAGAAAAATTCAGCAGAAGCTATCGTAGAAAGATTCTCAAAGTTAAGCGACATCTTCCCGGTAGATTTGCGGACAAATGCTGCTCGAACACTTATTTGTTAGCTCTATTGGTTATTGCTATGAGGTGAGGCGCATTGGTGTCGTGACGTATATACGTGGTCCGAGACAACTCGGTAGACTGTACTCAGGCTAACCTTGCGACGAAATGAGGGAAAGGATCATGCATTCCCTTTTCCTCCACCTATGTTTAGAGGAACACGCACGCTGTGTCCTGCGTTTTATCAACCGTTTCCCGGGCTGAAAAGCACCTTTGTGTAAGCATTCAGCTGCAATGGCAGCAGTGCTTCAAGCATTGGAGATGTCGCCAAAAACATCACTAGTGAGGAGCCGCGCGCCGGTTTTCTCTAGATTTGAAAAAGCGCGCGCACCGGGGCCCGATTGGCTCCGGTGGGTGGCGTGATGTCACCTTCCTACTCTCGCCGAGTTCGTTACTACTTTGGGCGCTTTAGTTGGCCGTGCTACATCAGTGGTGGAGGATGCAGTCACGGACACTCGGTAAAAAAAAAAGAAAAAAAGGCTAGTATCGGAATGATCCGTCCTGAGAAGAGTGCGACTGGCGCGGAGGTCGCCGAACGATGGCGCTGTGCGGCCGATGCGAGTAGAGTTACTCTTTATATGCTCCCCTTGGGGGGCAGAGATGCGGAACTGATTGAACGCGCCGCTCGTGCCCCTATTCGTCAAATCTGGTCACATGCTCAAAAAGCACCCTTTTGAGGGAAGGCCAACTTAACAGCTGCGCCTACACCACAGAGTTTTCATGGCCTGCACGCAGCCTGCCACGTCACCATCGTCGCGAACCTCTGTACGCCGCCCGCCGCGCCACCACCATCGCGGAATGAAGGAGCATACGCACTCTACTGCTGAGGCGCGCCGTATCCTACATTCAAGAGGAGTGGCTTTTCTGCTTAACACGAATGCGTCGGCGGGCAAGATGGCAGACCTATGCGCAACTCTATCCCGTAGGGAGCACATACAGTAATTCTGGATGCGATGAAGGCTCCTCGTGGGGCCGAGAGACTCCCGAACTCACTTAACGTCCATGGCAATGCTTGCGCCATCGCTGAAAATTTAAAACTATAAAAAACCACCAGCCCTTCCCTAACCTACTACGTGTGTACCTAACCTACTACGTTCCCGTATTTACGAGGCGTGCACCACCGTTGTCGGGTTCCCGGAGGGCAAGACGACGCTATCGCAGGCATTCCGATTCGTATGCCTTAAACTCGGAGTCCGCGGCTCTTCGCTGCAGTTTGGACTCAACATCGCGCTCTTGCAACTCGGGGTCCGCGGCTCTTCGCTGGCGTTTCGCCTGGGCTTCGGAAGCTCTCACGCTAGAATTCGCACGTCGACGACGAGCCCTCTCCCGAGCGAGTTCGCGGCGCCGTTTCTCAAACACAACCTGCTCCTCGGTAGAACGCACCACGCGAGGCCTTCCCATCCGGGCACCGAGACTGACCTCGAGACTGATCTGAGGCGAGGGAAGCCATGGGGAGCGCGCGCCCACCTCTTTCGTTCCCTTTCTCTTCCCGCGACCCACCAAACGAGCCTGATTAGTCGCGTGCGACATTTAATCCGTCGCCTGCTCGCTTTCCCCGCTGCTGTTCTACTCCGGGGGCAGCCTGTTTTCTTAGCATGACACCACCACCACCACCGCCGACTCTTGCGAGGCAATACAAGCTTCGCTTCAAGATGTCATGGTACGCCGCGTGGCGGTGGAGCAGCCAAACACCACTCAAATGTCGAGAACTCCTGATTATGCTGCAAAGCACGTAAAATTATTTCTGTTTACGTTGAGCAACATTCCTATTGAAATCAGGCTGAACCGATTTTCCTGTTCATATACCTATATTGGTAATTAGAAAGCAAGAAGCAAAGCACCCCTCCCCCTTTCCATGTCCTTTGATTTTATGTCTGGGATATATCAGATAAAGACTAATGGACTTGCTTAAATGCGTATTCAAATAAATGAAATTTTGAAGTGTTCTTTGTGACCACCACTGAAACGATTTTAAATAACAAATTTTTTTGTGCGAGGGAAGAAACTCTACATTCAACCGACTGGTAAAACGGGAATCCTCGGATTTAGGGCTTACAGTTTTCTAGAAAACTCTACAAATTGTCATTTAGAAAGACATTGAATCACCTAGCTAAACTCTCCATAGCTCCATAGAACTAAACAGATATCCCATTTCTGTGTACTCTGTCTTCCAGTTTCTAAAGCTCTCATAGATGCCACATCAGCCTACAGTTCACGGGGGATAATTTTATAGCTTACTCGAGTTTTGTTGAAGTCCTGTTCAAAAATCAATGTTGCATTTTGGCGAACTGTAGAGAATATCAATTTTGGCGCTATCGACATCCTAAATGCCTATTCTCGTTTCTGAGTTCCCATGGCTTCAAGCTGAGTTTTGCGAGCTCTCACGTTTCGGACTTGTTTCTAACAGAAAGCCTAAATCAAGGACCAGCTTCTAATAGAGTGAGCTTCAAGAATTCTACTTATAAATGCAAGAAACTCCATCACAATGCGCTGAGTGGTTTGTGATAAAAAGAATTTAGCTGTTCTCATTTACTCAGATAGGAGCTCAGGACTTAGAGACTCCTTTCAACATAGCCGCCTCATGACATTGTTTCATCCATACACGCAATAGGTGCGGAATTTAGTTTTCTGGATAGTCACTGTGTCATATGTAAGAGGCCGCCTGCGGCGCGAAAAAGAAGAAGAGCACGTGAAGCACAGTGTCGGGAACGGCACGAGCTCTCGAGGCGCGTGAGCCTAGGCATGATCGGGGGATGAACGGCGCTCTCGGGGGATTATCGACGTGGCTCCAGGCCAGGAAGGTCGCATCGCCAGCTCCGCTCTGGCGACGGGAGACTTGGGGGTCTGGCTGAGTCCGTGACGTTGGCCGTCCAAGGTGTGGCCGTCGACCTCGGCAAGTTCGAGCGAGGCTCCTGGACTGGCTGCAGCCTCTCACGGCAGGACCGGGCACCCCAGAAAGGATCCCCCTTCTGCGGCAGACCGGCACGTTCGATTCTCCGCGGGACGCCACGTCGGCACTCATGAAGAAGTTGCGACGCATCCCGACGCTAGGCCTATCCAGGTGAGCCTAAACAACGCCGAGCGCCGGCACTGAAGAATTACTGACGAGCCCATCACCGACGAAGTACCGACGAGCTGACCACTGATAAAAGAGACGACGCGATGACGGCAAGGTGACTACAGCATCAACGAGAGCACCAACCGCTGGGGAAAAAGAGCCGACAAGCCGGAACACACGTTCAACGACGGGTGCAGCAAGGTGACTCTTTATAGCGTTTCAGGAGTGCGTCTCAGCGATAGGACAGGGTTGCCTGACTTTGAAGGATTAGCGGCCACAGACACGCGCAGGCGTGCATTAGAACGTGTTTAGTATATTAGGCTTTTGTTAGTATTGTTTCCGCAGTGTGTTTTAGTGTGCTTGATTTTTTTTTAGTTTCAGTCTCGAGTTTGCGTGCGATTAAAAATATGTTTGCTGTGTCGCCATCCGTCTTCCTTCTCCATCTCTTCTAACACCCGCACGCCCCCGAGATCGGTGACAAAAAACACCACACACTGCTCGCGTTTTCTCAAGCGCTCTAAGACAAAAGATTGCAGTTTAATCGGCCTGGCCTGGTATTGCGAAACACTAATAGAGAAAATCATCAAGAGGCGCAGCGATTTTTTTTCTAATCTAAGGAACACATTTACCGAAGTACTGAAGTGGAACATCCTCGAGGAACTAAAGGAGAGATGCGGCGACCACAATGAACTTATCAGGAGAGGCATGAAACGCCATTCTGCCTCAGTGATTTCTAATCCGCGTGCTCGTGTACTTTGACCGGAGGGGAGGTATTTGCGCATGGATGTATAATGCTTTCTCATAGCACCTTCAAATAGGGCTAGTTCTTGCATCATGTACAAAAAAGGCAGCTATCAATACTACAATTGATAGGAAAGACATCAGGAAAAAAATTGACGGATGACAAGAACACGCGAAGCGCAATAATTAGCAATCTATATTCAGAACCACCGGCTACTGCAACAGGACAGCTGAACTGAAGGAAAAAAAATAGACAAATGTAGCAAAAGTTATGTTGATAATATGCGCACGATTACATGTAGGAAAAAAAATAAAGCTGTCGTGGTGACTTCTGATTTCTGATGACAAGGTTGCGGAAAGTGTTCGGGTGGGCTCTGTGCTGTATAAGCGGAAAGTGAAGAAGGTAAAAAATAAAAATAAATAAAACGTTTATTTTATCTTTTTATCCCGTTGGGGTGTAACCACAGATCTGTGGTTTGAGTCGAAACGTTTAGTTCATTTTACAAGACGTTCGAACAGCCAATTAGGTGTACAACGCCATTCTTACCCTTCTATCTAAAATGAACAATAAGACTTTGATGCATTGAAGTTGAATATTGAATGGGAGAAGGAGGGCACCATTTTGAAATGTTTACATAAAATTACAAAATGATTACGAAATGCTAGGATTCTGCAAAAGAAACTGTATCAAATGCAAACGTGGCAGACGTCAGCTTTTATCGAATCTGGATTGATGTGAATTGGCCGTAATATTTCTGATGAAATGTAGCTCAAACTGGGCAAAGCTTTTTCACTGCATTTATTTATTTCACAGTTCTCATTCCAACTGAGATAACGTAGTAAAATAATAAGCAGGAAGGCAGAAAAACTGTTCTTCACGCGGCAATAATAATTCCTGTGAATAAAAACTTCCTTGGTAAGAGACATGACTACCTGATTTGTAACACTTGTCAGTTGTAGACATCCCTCAAAATCCCTCAAACTTATTTTGAGGGATAATTCGTTTCCCCCTGTATGCTCCATACTGTAGAAAATCGGCAGCGTCAAAACACGCAATACAGACTTCTCCTGTAAAGCGTGTTTTGCCTGTTAGGCAGGTGGGTATAAAGGCAGAGCGCACCACAGCTCCCAGCTTTCAGTTTGCTACATTCGCCCTGTTGAATTGACTGGCACGCAACCAATTCACGTACTCCTGGAGCGCTACGAACCTGCATCGTATTCATCTGTAGAAAGCAGCTTACATTTCACATAAAGGCTTCGAAATAATTGATTCATTATTAGATATCTGCGTTAAGCGTCATATTCACTTATTCATTTTCATATGCCGCAGGCCATACTGTGTCCCAAGCAAGAGTGGATTTATATAAAAAGTAAAGTATAGATACATGCGCGGTGCCAAGCAATAAAAAAACTAAATAAAAATAAAAAAGAGACACTGATGAAGCATATCATTACAATATTCAAGTAAAAATAGTTCTGCATTTGTCTTTAATATTATAAGTGTGTGCGTTCTCCTGTGTAGATGAAGTGGTAATGTTTTTTTTTCTTTTACAATAAGCAGCAATAAAGTGCTTCCGCTCTCAGTGAAAGACCCTGTATATATTCTCGTGACCGGACGGGCTTTTCCAGAGCCTGCAAAAAAAGGCCTTTCTCGTGACTGTTTACAACACAAAAGTGGAACACGTGACGGTGACCTAGCAGATAAGGCTTTACACTGCTATGCACTAGTTCGCGGGTTTGATTTCCAGCCATGGTGGCCGCGTTTCGATAGGGGTCACATGAAAAAAAAAGGAAAAGAAAACGCATGTGGTCGAAATTAATCCAGAATCCTCTGCTATGGCATCCCTCATAATCATATCGTACTTTTGGCACGTAAAACCCCCAAATTGTTTTACCACAAAGTTCGCAAAAAAGCTTCTCGCAAACTATTTATTTTTGCTTGAGTGGCACTGAACGTTTACGCTTTGATGGCTTGGATAAGTTGTATAGGAAGATACGATCGGGAACAATGGTTCCCTGTCTGAGCCGCGAGGCTAAACCGTCTTATATTTATACCACCACCAAAGCAGTGACGTCTATTGCAGAGATAACTGAGGCTCAAGCATCCTAGTTACCATGCAGTTAACACTTATTTCCTCGGGTTTTTCAAGCAGCATCTACAGTATCATGGCCTTTTCTCTCCAACTTCAACAATGAAAGCCAAGGAATTTCGAACCGGTTCGTGATGAACGCCTACATACTGCTCCCTACCGCCATACAATTACTGCGCCTTTGGTCGGGATACCATAAATCATCCGCGTATTCACCACGTTCGTCTAACATCGCTGTGTACAGCCTCCTTTTATTACGGCCTGGCACAAGACGGATATAAAGATGTTTGTCTCCTCTCCACTTCCCCACACACGCAAAGTCCCGAAGTTTTGGTATCAGGAAAGCCACGCCACGCTGAACTTTGGCCAACGTGATTTCGGCCTGACCTCGCTCGCGCACGCCTACCGCCATCCTAAATAGACCCCTGACGCCACAGAGAAACGGCCATCTGAAAACACAAACACCACAAAGAGCTCTGTCAGGCAATATCGGCGTCAATTGATAGTGCAGTCACTGTACGTGCCACCGCTTCGGCTAGAGATTTTATCGCCGTTCACGGTCAGGCCTATGCAGTGCGTGCCCCTGACAGTATGGCTGGCCCCACCAAAATTGGCGGGAGGTTGAGGATAATGTTTGAGGAAGCGAAACGAGAGGGCAGGTCGGAGGTTTCACATGCGGTTGAAGCAGAGAAAGGTTTAGCGAGTTGAGAAGGACGTTGTCCCGGGTTAGGGAGCTGTCCGCGAAGAAACCTGACACACAATGACATGTGCTACAAATATACAATATAGGCACTTCACCGAGCCGCTATATTGCCTGTCTCAGGGGAGGAAGTTACTGCCTTGGAGGTTTTCTCGATCAGAGAAGTTAGAAAGAGGCAGCTGAACCCAAGGTTCTCGGTCCTGCAGCGTTTTTATAAAGCCTTCTTAGTGTTTTCGTTTTTCCAGAAATTTGCGGCCTTTATCAATCGCATCCGCGTGTTCTGTACCTCGGTGTCACTCCTCTTCACCACACCTACAAGCTTTATTATAAGAATCGTACCTGTTACGTTTTCTTTCAATTCTGTTTCCTTGAGCATTAAATTCGTCGTTTTGTATTGTTTTCCGTACAAACATTTGTTGTAACTTGTGTATGTTTTAGTTCATGGCGTAATTATTACAGTTACCTTGTTTTCAATTTTCTTGCCGGTAATTTTTAATTTGTAATACTCTTCTTTAAATGAATTTTGGTAAAAATGGGCAAGCATCTCTGTGGTTGTCTTCTCGATGGGTTGGCCTCATTTAAATGCATTAGAATTAGGAACGTCAAAGTACGAAAACGTTTATGTGTGTGAAATGTGGGAAGCTGGTCACAAGATGGAGGTAGAGGGGGAACTGGAGAGCTTAAACACTTTGCAATGCGGTGAAAGCGATTTCAATTATAGATCCGGGACGTCAAGGAGGCCTGAAGTAATGCTAAATGCATTTCCCTCGCATTCACCGCTAAATCGCCATTGAATTTTTCTTTTCCTATGTACGCCCTAAGCGCATCCTGCAGGACCTAAATAAAGTTTTTCCAATCCAGTCCTATGTAAATTAAAATTATCAGTGCCAATTTATTTTCACCTGCTCATTGAGCTTCGCAGATACCTTAGATCGTTGATTGCAGATTGTGTAAAGACCTGAGCAGACAAAAGGTGCGTAGCTATAATCGCAGAGGCAATCTATAGAGAGGTACCACCAGGACTGCCCCGAAGAGACGCGACCGTCTAATGCAGACTATGGTTGTGGCATGGCATTCACTAATGCCTACGCCTTCCGCATAAAACTGGCCAACAACACAGTCTGTGGCCACTGCGGTGAAGAGGAAACCATCAGCCACATTCTGCGGCAGCGCCCAATGTATTGTGCAGATACACAGACTTGCTGCCGCACTAAACAAATTCGGCGGACAACCTCTGTCGGAAGAGACAATCCTCAAACGTAGAGGCGACTCTATATCTAATGTTAAGACATTATTGTTAAAGCATTGTTGTGCTTTTTTGCAGTCTACAGGACTCAGTGAAAGAATTTTGTACTTGTTCTTTTTTTTTGTAATGTTTTTCTCTCCTACTCTCTTCTTTCTAACGCCCTTTTTCCCCAAATCACGTGCAGGGTACCAAAAAATACATTTGCTTCGGTTTAATCTCACTGTCTTACCCCTCTCTCTTTCCCGCTCTATATAGACAATCGATCGCCTTCCAAGAAAAACATCTCTCTACTTTCTATAACATTTCTGCGTAATTCCATGAACGAAACTCGTGATTTTTCATCTAGACAGGGCGCTGTCTCAATTTTCTGATTTATTGTTCTTATCCATAATCGACATTATGGAGAAACTGCTCGGAGCAAAGAGCGGTGGGTGATAAAGTGACGAGGCTTAGGTAGGTTGAAGGGTGGGGGCATCTGTCCGCCATGCACTTGGATGACGACACTTAAGCAGTGGATGTGACACTCTTGCGAAACAGTAAGTGCACGCAATGAACCCATATTCACCCTTAATACACAGTACGAAGTACACCTGTCATCGTGGGTGAAAGGTATGATGAGAGAGGCATTGTATAAATAGCTCACACGTCGGACTGAAATTGATTCCTCAAGCCAGCTACTCTGCACAGGGAGACAAAGGGAAGTGGGGGGAAACAGGGTGGTATAATCGGTGACGATTTCGAAAGAAAGGCGTGTATAAATAGTCTTTCAGATAGACTTTTATAGCCACGAGTACAGACTGTGGCTGTGCAGGAATGCAAGTTATGCACCAATTTCATCGCGACTGGATTTACATTCTGGCCAAAGTCCCAGTAGTATATATTCAGTAAGCGGTCGATTGCTTATTTGGGACAGAGCATCAGCCATCGTCTGGAATATACGCGAGTTCTGAGGGCAAACGCGCAGAACATAGCACATTGTTTCTGGTACGCGCAAAAATCACAGTTGGGAGAATCCGCGCATTGACGCAGATCGATATGTGGTTTTGTAAATCTCACACCTAGTGGTAGACTGTGGAAATGCACGCAGAGACATCCCTCGAAGCCATTCAGTAAAATAACACTGGTCACAGCCAGTTTTATTTGTTCGCCATCTATATAAATCTCCATGGGAGGATCACAGGCTTGACCCTATGTTTTCTTTTATTGCAAACTACTATTTGGTTCTTCTGCTGCACAATGCAGCAGGCAGTTCAATTATTTGTTAAACGCGGCAGATAAAACGCAACCTGTGAGCTCTAATGGCGGTAATGCGGTCGGTAGGTGGAACAAGCTTGAGGTACTGCCGTATATGCAGCGAATCTCGGACAACATATAAAGCGGTTTCGAGGGAAACTTGGGTGGAAGTATATTTTTTTCTGCGCTATGCAAGTTAAACAGCCTCCGTAGGTGCATAGTCAAATGTACCAAAATAAGTACGACAAGGGCAACTGAGCTCGCTAAGCAATCAATGGGTGGCATGTGCAACTGGCTTGGATTGGAACACTTCGTTTCCTTGGCCACAAATTGTGAACAGCATTTGCCGTCGGACTGTCATTTTTGCGGCTGTCACCTCCGATATCACGAGGGTCGCGAATGTTTTACAACGCGCTAGTTCAAGACAACATAAAATATTGACGGTGGCCAGAATGCAAAAGCTAGGTTGTGACAGGTCTGTAATAACACCTTCGGCGGTTTGGACGGAACAAGAAAGAATCTGTCTTGCGAGGTGGCAGGTTCTTTCACGCTATAGTATGACCAATCTGTGACGTTATCTTCCGTCTACCAGATGTAAATACTGCAAGAATAGGGACGCGAGAAATATTATTCCGGTCATTCACCCTTTGCGCGATGTGCGTTACTGAACATATCCTGCTTGTAGCTGCAATACTCACGTCTATTACATGGCACTAACAACATCAAAATCTGTGCAAGGAGGCTTAATGTACGCATGCGCGACGTTTTGACAAAAAAGGGATGGTTTGCAAGCGCATGTTCACTGCAAGTGAAGAGTCGTGTTATCTCGCCCTGCGGCTGTCCGTTCTGTCTGTTCCGCAATTTTTTATTGACATAAATTTATATTATTTCTTTACATTAGCCTTTAAGGCATTCATACAGGGGGGGGGGGGGCAGAGAAGGTGAGCAGTAAAATAACCGAAACTACTGATCGCGTCGACGTAAACGGGAATAACGTGGGTTACACAAAAAACTTCCGACTCAAATCTAAAACCATGTTATGTAGTTAAATGTAGAAGGTCCGGCAGAACGTTGCTACGCGCTTTCTATAACACACAGTGGCCAGACTGGTCTCCATATCCTCTATAGTTTTCAGTTTTGACGAAACAACGCGCAGACGGAAAGGTTTGCATAGCTAATTTTTTCTGAGTTTAAGGTACCGCTTTTTATGCGCTATATCTCTTCCAGGAAGCGGCGCTTTCATTTCACGGATAAGCTTTGTATCTGCGAAACTCCCTCCGCTCTCAGTCATCATTTCTTTCAATCACTGAAACTCGGAATTAAAAAAAAATTAAGTTGAATATCAGAACCAACTTGAGCAGCCTGCAGCGCAAAACATTGCGAGTATCCTGCCATAGTATTTCCATTCGCAAGAGCACCAAAGTTAAATGCAAACTGCAAACCGTACTTCTTATGGAACTGAAGTAGCCGATGCACCGGTATCGGCAGCCGCACAAAGCTGTTGGTAAGGGGCGCAGCTCACGATCTAACCTGCCCTAGTGTTTTCTTCGAGGAAGAAATTGAATTTCGCTCCGCGTGCGGGATTTCCTTTCCCCCCTCACTCGCCCTCCTCCTCCCCACATATCCCCCATTGCTGAATCGTTTTTTTCTGTGGTCCCTCGAGTTCACCGGCCTCGAAGGAGAAAACCCCATCTAAACCGGAAGAAACAAGCGGAAGAAAGAACATCCGTCTGCGGTTTGAGGCCTTCGTCGTGCACCAACCCACCCCCTTGAGGTTCTGCCACTGACGTTGAGCGAGTCCGGCAGGAAAGAGCACTATACGGCAGCTCTGGTGGACGATGCGGTCCATGGGAATAAAACTGAGTCACGTGGGAGGATGAGGAGGGGGCCGTTATTTTGCCGGCCACGGACGGTTCGATTTCGTTTTCCAGTCTCCAGTGTGCGCTTCTTCTTACCTCTCCATATATTATTCACCACCCGGTGTGTTTTGCACTTTTTTGTACGCGCTGGAAAAAGTTTAGAGAGGACAGGAGCATGACAGCAGTTTATTATGTACCCTTACAAGATGCTAACACGTTGTTTATATTACGGAAACAAAACTTATCAATGTTCGTTTGGGGTCATGCGGTTTCGCATATAGCTTGACTACTGATTCCTTATGTTTCGCTAGTAGTGGCAGCTAATAAACAAATAGTTTTGCTCGTTTTTGTGTTCTGCATGACATATATTCAGAAAAATTTCTCAAAAGTAATAGTGGCTTTTTAAGGCTGGAAAACAGTTACTCGTGCATCTGAAACATGAATCGTCGGTACTCTGACAAACCAAATGCCTAAGGAGTGAATACGGATTGTTCTTCTAATATTCATTACGTACAGACGCTAAGAGGAAAAATTGTCACCTACCCGAAATGCCCTCCAGGTTTCGGGCTCACGCAAAACTTATTTGCCCGTTACAAACTTGTCGAGTTTAATAACAAATAAAGGGCCTAATTAAACCCCGTATTCCTAAATGCATCTTGACTTGAAGTCCATGGCTGATTTCACCTAAGTGACGCGTGGCGTGAACGTGCACAGGACGCTCATTGCGTTTCCTTCGGTGCGTTCATGACAAGCGTCATTTAGATGAAGGCAAGCGCGGGTTTCTAGTTAAGATGCATTTATTAATGTGGTGATTAGAGGCTTATTTCAAGTAGGCAATACAATTATCTGGAACTATGCAATTAGTGAAACATACTGCGTGGTTTACCCTGGGAATTGGGCTACGGTCTTCTGACATACTTCTATTGCCGTCACAGGTCGTACTGTTTTGCGAGGTACTTCAGTTAGCGAAAAGCCAAGCTATAGGACTTGGTTTAGAAAGCCCCGTTTTATATATTTATTGGGACATGTCTGAATATCATTTCTTGCTATCACCATCAACATGATTTCATTTACAGCAGGAGAAAGGCTTCATAAAGAAGTCTCAATTTTGACCTGACCTGTAAAAGTAAAGTTTTCTAACCGTTAATTTTTGTCTTTTTGCAGTGCCAAATCAGCCCCCACCATCGATCCCACTGGCTTTTCTTTTTTTAGGCCCATTAACTTGCTGTAAATGGTCTCCTGTTTTCTAAACGTTCAATCGCCTGAACAAGCGCCTGTACTTCCTCTTGATCTACTTTAGAATGTATTCTAGTTCCATGCAATCCCTTTATGGCGGTAATCGCCGTGTGGGCGCCAGTGTCCAGTCTTCGTGGGCACCATTAGAAGTGGTGATGCCCAATTACTGGAGGAAGGACGGACGATACCGAGTGCCAGTACGTGTTTGAATTCCGTGAGAGTGTTCTTTAACTCTATCCGGAGCCAAACGACGGAAACGGAAAGGGACCGCACGGCCGGAGGTGACACTGTGGTGGCATGGGTTGTGTTGTAACGGTTGGGTCCAACCCGCCAGTCGCGTCAAGCTAGGATACTCATGGAGCAGTTCAGGCTAACGGCACGGCCACCACGGCAGATGTAAGCGCGATCGCTGGCGTGGTGGATGCAGAAATGTCGGGATTGATCAGCTGTGTAATGGAGTCGGTGAGGCGGCGGCTCTTTACGTCGACGAGGAGGCCGTTTTAAGTGTCGGAGCACTTGAGGGGCCCGGGCTGTCGCCGTCTAATGTGTCATGTCTCATGTCGTCACGCTCAGAAAATACAAGCGCAAAACAGGGCCCAACCATGCCAATACCAGCGCAAATCCGGGTAAAATCAAACTAGCTAGATTCAGAATATTATAAAATAGAGCAATACTCATCAATTAATTTAATTACCAGAAATTCGTTAAAATCGCTTCTAACACGGCCACCTGATACAAGCGCAGCGCAAGAGAGGATAAAACAAGATAAACACAAGGAAAACACAACAATAACACCGGCGAATCACTGCTCCACACTTCTCCAGCTTTCACGTTGAGTAGAACAGGATTACCGCCGAGTGAACCATAGAGGCATCGGCTACCGTCACGGACACCGCACGCGTTCGGAGCAAACGTGGGGAAACGCGGTCGGCGTCGGCAGCAGTTCCGCGCGTTACATCGTTGGTGCTGCGAGGCGCGTTCGCTATCCGAAAGGGCGCGCCGCAGAGAATTTTTTTTACCCTTACAGTGTTTAGAAGGGAGATGTGCCTCGGCGAACCGTTATAATGATAGAGAAAACACTCGTAACAGCCGATGCAAACACTAACATTCAGATATCACAAAATATTGCTCACATGTTGTAAGCCCTGTATACGAGGGCACACTTTACCTCCAAACAGGATTTGCTCTGCACGAAGACTGCTCCAATAAGGGCGCGTCAGACGCCCGCAATCAGGAAAATCGAGCGGAACGCTCATCGAAGACCAAGGTTTAGCGGGACGGAACATGAGGAAAACACTTGAATTGTGGTGCCTTGCACTAGTCGTGCAAGGCTAAAACACAGCGGAGCTGATCGGTTCCTAGCTGGTCCCGAAGTGATGCTATAGGTTATACGAAGTAATGCCAAGTGATGCTAAGTTATACGAAGTGTATGAGAATTTCCTCGTGGTCTGTGGGATCGGGGAACCCTCTCCGTGGCACACCTAGTACAGTCACAGCGTAAGCTGAAGGAGGGGCTCCATAGGACCTCCATTTTCGACAGCACATATACTAGAGGGTTTTCGCGGCGAAGTCTCTCTGCGCCGTTTTCATAACAACGATCTGAACTGTCCGCCCGGCATCGACGAAGAGTGTTGCTCTCTGCACATCGGTCTTCTAAGTCCGACGTTGCCTGGTTGTAGACACGTGCAAAGCTCTACGATTCGCTTCTTCAGCAGTGGTTCGTACCTTGCAAGAAGGCGACATAACGTGTACCGAAGAGTAAACACAAGTATCGAGAATACACATCGCACATGTTACATCCCTTGATCCGTGGCACGATACAATACTGTTAATGATGATGATCATGATCATTTACTTGCATACCCTTTAAGACGGGGCGGTGACAAACTGTCACCTAGTCTGCTTGACCTAATCAGGTATGCCATACATGTATTTCAGTCTAGCATTTTTTATACATCTTCTTAACCTTTTTTTTATTCCTAGAGACAATACAACCAGTCCTTGGCTAATCCCCCATATATTGGGTAGTTGCCTGGCGATAGTTGCAACGGGCACCGGCTGCGGTGGCTGCGGCGGCGGCAGACAGCATGGCCAACCGAAACGGTTATTCGAATGAGCCCATAAAACCTTACGCTGTAAAACGACAGAGGCCACGCTTTGCGGTTGGAGAATTGAGCAGGAATTATGCTTACATAGGCTCCTGTGTCGACGAGAAACTGATATCCCTTGACTCTGTCAGTTACGCAGAAAAGGCGACATGTAGGTTGGGTCGGACCACTCGTCACAGCTAGAGGTCGGCCGGCCTGTTTTCCTGCTACGCACAGGGGCGAAGGCAGTGGCGAGCGTCATTCCCGTAACAGCGATGGTAAAAACAAACGACCGGAGTTGTTGGTGAGGTTGGTACGGAGCGTGTCTGGACGTCGGGATCTGCTGGAACTACGGCTGCGCGGACGACGATAAGGTGTGGCACGGCGTCCCGCTGCGCAAATGATGCGCTCGAGGTGGTCGGATAGCGAGGTGAGAGGTGATTGGGCTGTCGCAGAGTACGCAAGGGGTACGCTGCGCGGTCGAATTGTCACGATGCGTGTCTGGTGGTTTGGATGGCTACTTTCATGACTGTCCGCTAACGCGGTGAATCCGGTCAAATCCACCGTGGGAGCTGCTGCCAGGACCACCTACACGTTAGCCGGGAGCTCTTGCAGGACCAATTTGCGCGAGAAGTTGTAGTCAATGGATCTCGCGTTTTCTCCGAGCACTTTTACACGCGGCGAAGAAGTTGGCCATGGCAGCGGTCCCCAAGTTCTTCAGCTGACAAAAGCCCCTCAATGCGAGAAAACTGGGAAGATGCCGTACGCTGCAGCAGGATTGCATTGAGGTGGTCATAGGGGTGTTCAACAAATCCGCCACTTGGTCGATGGCAGCTGGTGAGAGCACCGAAATAGCGTAGTGAAACTTTTTAGCTTGAGAACTCATGCCAGTGACTTGAAATTGTGATTCGTCCTGAAGGAAGCACGCCGAGGAATGCTGCTACCAGGATTGTGGGAGGCGGATGGCAACAATCGGACCGGAGTGTTCACGCCGTTGCTCGGGAGGGTTATGGCCTTGAGAATACGTAGCGTCTGTCGAGTCTATAGTCATCGGTGCCACAGAAGCGCATGGTCTGGAGCAGGTTAGGTTAAGCAAACTGTGGCGACGTGTGACAGTGCGGACCCGTAGATCTCGACAGGCCTCCGAAGAGAGCAGAAAGGACATGTCAGCGAAATGTCATACTGTTTATTCTGCCGAACGCTAGCCGTTACTGGTTTCTGTCAATTGCAGAAACCACGCTCGTGAGGATACGAGCGTCTACTATTCTTGTGATGTGACGCCAATGCTGCTGCCGCTACAGCTTCAACTACTAATCGACATGGCAATATTTCTGCAAGTTAACACCGCGCCTGTGTTGTTTCTTACTTTTTGTGGTTCTGCTATTCCATTGTTCGTTGTTGAAATGAAAAAAGAACCCAGGAAAATACCGACCTAAAACGGTAATATGTTTGTACATGACAAAATATTTATACACTGAAGGCGTTTCATAAACCTTGGCACTCCTATCATTGTGGTACACTATAATGTCGCCTCTTCATTTCTTCTTTTTTGTTTGCCCCACTCGGAGTAACGATAATGCAAACACTAAGTTACGAAAGTTCGATGGAATTATTGTGGCGGCATGTATATTCTCGGAATTTCCAAGGCAATAGGTATTTCTTGGCGCGTTATCATGGCTACTGGTCACATAATGTTTCGAATTTCCTACGTTAAACCGATAAACTAGCAAAAAAAAAAGAGACGGTACACGCTTTTGCTAACGTGCTTGCAGAGGTTCAACACCTTTGACACAAACAGCAAAAGGAAACCAGCGGTTACTTATTCTGCCATAATGGTTTTTTCGGCTGTTTTAAACATTAACGTGGAGACTTTAACAATGTTAGACGTTTGGTCCTTCCTTCAAGTACTCCAATGGTTAGAAAGACGCAGCGCACTTTCTTCCTAATTTTATTTCATGACTGAGAGAGAACAAAAATGAAATTTCGAGCGATCACTGATACGCAATTATTTGATGAAGAACGCATTAGCGCTTTCGGATCTCTGAATTGACCCCGCATGTTTTAATAGGGAACAGAGGAAAAGATTTTCGCTTGTCTGTCAAAAGCAAAGCTAACGTGATCAGGTCACCTGTACGCAAGTGACCTGATCACGTTAGCTTTGCTTCTATTTCTTTTATTTCTTCTATTTCTTCTAGTTCGACTTCTGTTTTTCCGCCGTTCTGTCTAGAAATAAACTAACACGATAAGTTAGTTATTTTGACTGACGTGTGACGATAACGGAGAACAATAAGTGCACTCACAGCCCTTGCAGATGAAACAGCACATATTTATTGCCGACAGAAAAAGCCACGCCAAAGCTAAAAGGGGCCACCCTCGCTGATCCAATGTATTCTTTATTTCTTTTTTGCAATCATTGACAGCGAGCCTGCCAGGGACTTTTCAACTGCGTGCTGCGGAGAGTACCCCAGGGTACTAAAAAAACGTTTCGTCCTCGACCATGCAAAGGGTTTACATAAGCGTATTCCTCGAAGTACGTTCTCCAATACAAGCAATGCTTCGGAAACAATCAGCAGTTGCCCAAAAGCACTCGGAGCACTTTTGGGAGGACGCCTTAATTAGGTGCGTGGTTGCCCTCGGACGAAGCTCCATACAGCTTGCCCTTGTAGCGAAGTCACTTCGGAGAACTTCAATATTTTCCTGCTGAATGTGTTTATTTCTTCCTTTTACTTAAAGCTTGCCAGCTCTTCTCGTAGTTTTATACTGTTTCCTCAAAACATGAAATAACGACAGTGAAATGCTGCTGTTGACTGTCACAGCTCGCTGAGCTCAATTGCTGTTGAAAGACTTCGGTCGCAATAAACTTAGCTTCATCTGTTGACTGCTTTGTTGATGCCTTCAATAATGCAAATTACTAAGCTTATCGACACTTACGCTGAAGGTAAACAATGTTGCTCAATGATTCCACTTCTATCTAAAGCCGATATTCAAATATAACAAATATAACACCTTGAGTGGCCGGAGTGCTGCTTGGAAGGAGTTAATTAAACGTCTCTAAAGCTATCACAGTGCACGAGAACTAACAGCACAGGTATGGTGCTACCCTTTATATTTATCAGGATACCTCTTTCTTAGAGTGAATTGCCATTTAGCCCTTGTGCAAGCTGCTTTGCGGCAGTATCGTTTCATGTTTTCTGAGAATCATGCTGACCTCGTTCCATACTACACAGCCCCATCTTCACCTGCAGCCAAAACACAATTTTTAAGCATTCATAGGAATTCTTAACGTTAGCTGGCATTCGTATACGACTTAAAACACGCAGGCACACTTCAACGTGTCTCAATGACATGAGGTGTACTCCAACGCGTTTGGTTCACCGCAGGCGTCGGTGAAAGAGAGCACCCAATTTTTTTTTCTTGTCTGCAAACGCTTTTGTTACTTTTGCTTATGTCCTCGCAGCCTAAATTCTGAACGAAATGCAAGAGAAAGTGCGAAACAACAAATCTCAAGTCATCTGTTGGATGCGGTGTACAACACACCATGTGACTGCCATTTCGTGTCAGAAATTTCGACAACGAATCGGGATATGCGGCAGGTGTGGTTCTTAGTATTTCCAGTGAGCGAAGTGTATTTTATTGCCCCTTCAATAAAATTGCTCAACTGTTTCGAGTGGCCATTTTCCTGTACATTGCGCGATGACTTGGACAAGTATTGACGACCTGTTACAGAGAAAACATAAGGATATTGCTCCGTCGTGCTTTCCAAAGTTATGGACGCCACTTTCAAAGTAGCCCACGCGATTTATTGGAACTCGGGTGCGCTTGTAGCACTTTCCGCTGAACAAATACGCTATAAAAGAATATGCTGTATTTTTGGTTTTAGAAATTGAAGTAGTAGTCTGATGGCCTCGTGTTCTGTTACTTACGACATTGCAGTGCAGAATGCTATTGAGTCATGGCTAGCCAAACGCCTTTTTTAAGCACCCTTATGGTTGAGATCACAATGGCGCGATCTAAAAGCATCGACTTTTTGTACGAGTGTGCCTCACGGATTCAAGTGGGCCCTCCGCGTACCTTAGAGGAATGGACAATATAACAGTGACACTTTCTTGGAATTAATGTCTTTTGATGTTGATAAACCCGTTACGATAAGTGTACTTCAGAATGGCTTCAGAATGGATAAGAAAACTTCAGAATGGCTTCACAATCGGAAGGCGTCTGGATGATAACTTAATTAGCCTTACTCAGTGTAGCGAAATATCCAGAGAGGAATAGATACTGGCATATATATGTGGCTTTTTTATACATTACCGAAGCTTATGACAACGTTGACCGCAATATTTTGTGAGATATTCTCGAACAAGACTGGAATAGACAAGTCTATCAGCTTTTGAGAGATATTTACCTAAAAAATACTGACTGAGCTGATTTGGGAAGGATTGAGGAGCGAGGAGAAAGTTGATATCTCCAAAACACTAAGACAAGGGTGCCCTTTATCCCCACTGTTGTTTATGATGTAAGTGGGTAAGCATGAGAAGGGCGCTAGAAGGAATCAATATCAGGTTTATTCTCGTACAAACAGGCGGGCATAATATTCGAACAGCAGCTCCTCAGTTTGTTTTAGGCGGACGACATTGTGTTGCTTGCTAGCAGGCAAAATGATATAACGTCTGGCTAATATCTGTGGCCAGGAAGGTGAGAATTTATCATTCAAATGAAATTTGAATTTAGTATTCAATGAAAACCCTAAACATACAGTGTCAATACAGAGCCAGGAAATGTAACCACAGGTAAGAGAACACAAATACCTCGGTTTATGGATAAACGAGGGCAATAGACATTTGCAAACAGGAGAAAATAATAATAGCAAAGGGGAACACAAATGCCGCCATAATTAAACACAGAGTGCTATGGGAATGCAATAGGTGCGGGGTGCTTCGGGGTGTGTGGAAAGGTGTAATGTTTCCAGGACTTACATTTGCAAATGTGGTTGTTTGCTTGAAGTCAGAGGTAAAATCGGGACCCGATGGCAACCAGAGGTCAGTCCAACGCCTCCCATTGGGCGCTCATGGGGAGACTACAAATGAGGCCGTACAGGCTGAGATGGGGTGGATAAGTTTTCAAGTGAGGGAAGCTCAGAGTAAAATTGATTTTCAAGAACGACTGAGCAATATGAAAGAAAGCGGATTGGTTGAGAGACTGTTCGAGTATTTGTACAAGAAATATGTTACCTCGCAGTTTAGGAAAAAGACTAGGAAGCATTACTAGCAAGTATGCGACCTGTAAAGTAAGCAATATGGCAACTAATAACATTAAACGCAAAGTCAGAGAGGCTGAGATAATCTCCTGGGTGGTGGCAATACAAAAGAAACCGGCTTTGAGTAGATACCTATAGGGTAAAAACAAAATGAGGAAATAAGCAATTTATGATAACTTATAGGTACGCTCTTTACTTTTCGAAGCGAGATCAGGATGCCTCAGAACGCGTAGTTATAAAGCGAGGTACACCAAGAAAGAAGAAGCATTTGCTTGCTAGGGTAAGCCTAGGGAAACGATGGAACATCTTTTATTAGAATGTGACGATATCAACCTGGCTATCGACTTAGGCTCCGCTGGACTTTTTGAAGCTCTTGGGCTAAGGCATAGCAGGGGAAAGTAAACATGTTTACAACATAGGTTAGTAAATAGCGATCGGAGGTTTGGTGGCAGAAAAGTAGGGAGGCTACAAACAACGGAGGCGCAAAAATAAAGTACCAAATATTAGTTAAGAGATTAGGCAAATAGTGATTAGGATGATATCTGCTCCGCTGTAGGTTAGAAAAAAAAATAAGCAACTCAATGAAAAGTAAGTATGCGCTGTTGCCTATAGTTTGAACTTGAAGTTTCAACTTCAAGCTATAGGCAATAGCACTTAATTTTCATTGAGTTGCTTAGTTTATTTTTCTCTCTCTCTCATTTTTGTTTGTATTGGGTTGTCAGTAATATTCCGAGCTCCCTTTTCTTTCATTCCTTTCGTTCTTTTATTTATATATTTATCCCTATTTTCCACGAGCACGATTTTTCTGCCGCTAATTTTATTCTCTCTTACAGACAGACAATAGTCCACTGCCCTCCAGCGGAACATATATCCTCCCCCCTTCCTTCCCGTCGTCCAGGCCCCTTCCACGACAAAAGGAACCTACAATGACACGTCAACCGCCTTGCACACGGTGGTGTCTCACATTGTTCCACCGACGTTCAGTGGCGCATTACCTTTCTTTTCAATTATACACCCTCGCTGCTAACCCACCCTTACTCATTACTTCGCCCACTCACCTTACCCTCTTTACCATTTAGAAGAACCGTACCTATATATACTGTGCCGAGGACAGCATACGTCACCTTGCAAAAGGCAAGGCCACTTGTCGAAACGTTTGCTCCTCCTCTGACCTTGTCCTCGTGTTGCTCATGGATGACATGTTTGGCATTCGTTACCTAACTACCGGGGCCCGTAAGTTTAAAATATGACATGTGTTTTGTTCGTGACCTCCAAAATACTCGGAGAAACCGCGTGACTATAAGGGAATGTGATTTAAATCCACGACCGGTATACCCATATTTTAATAATATTGGAGTACACTGCACGTGGTGTTCAAAAATCATAGTTATGACCACCGACTGTCGTTATATTGGTGATCCTGTTAAAACGAAAGTTTTGTAAGCTACCTGCATCATAGAAGGTTAATGGTTCAGAAGACAATATTGCCGCCACAAGGTGGCAGTATTGTTTAATGTACTGGTTTAAAGCCTGTAAATAAAGAAATCAGAAACTAACAAGGTGTGGTAGTTACAAAACTTAAGCCGCAATAGAAAAGCCACGAGTTCGAAGCTCGCCATGAGAGAAAAGGCCTTCTACCCTCTAGCAAGCGGCATTTTGTATTCACAGGCTGACTGGTGAAACAAAGTAAGACATTACGAAAAAAAAAGACACTCGTATACAGTAAAATATCGCTATAACGATCGAAGTTGAAGGATAGGCGGAGCTGGTAATAATTGTTATATGGATTATTGCATGTACTTCCCTTTCAATATATGTGGCGATCTCAAGAAAATTTCGCTTCCTGACATCCGCTTTTTCGTTATATCCCATTTTGTTATCGCAAGGTTTGACTTCATTTGATCCACAACAATGCTACACTGAATTAGAACCCAAGACGAACAATGAAAACACTACAAATGTCAAGTCATATGTGATGGGTTAAACAGATTATTACCGCATTGCCGCTCTCTTGTGACGAATCTGTCTCTTGACCCTAGCGACGGCAAGTCAACGCACCAACTACTCTCACACACGCTAAGCGCAAACGAAAGCAGTGCGTCGGAGTGTTGAGGCAGTCGCGGACCATTAGTGCGATTGGAACGATTTCCCGCGCGTCCTCTGGGCCACCACAATAATGTCGCCCGCAAGCGACGGCGGTACTCAGGTTCATTTCCACGGGGACGACGGTTCACGTTACAGACCACGTCACCCTGTGTGCGGGCGGCAGGAGCCGTTTCACTCGATGCTTTCTGCGTAGATGCGATCGAAATCACTGCTTACCGTCGTCAGCTTTTATCCAACGTACTGATTTCCTGCGCAAAGTATATGTGGAGGCAAAGCTTCTGGGGCGCTTTTCATTTGCTGTATTACTATTTGCCTAAGCGCTTCATTCTTTATTTCTTTTTTGCACTTTGCTCCGCCAGCTCCTATTTTTATTGGGCGAGTTGTGCACATATAGTAAGATCGAAACGAACGAGAAAAATGGTTGTAAAGGTTCTGGTATCGCTGCACCCGCAACGGTGGTGAAGTAGACATATGGCGTTCTTTCATTAAGAACTAGGTCGCAGGTTGAATTTCCGGCTGCAGCAGCCGCACTTAAATTAACTCTAAACGGATAAAAAGATATACAGAACGCTTGGTCATTTAGATAGAAATGCACGTAGTTGAAAATAATTTCAAGCCCTGCACTACGGTATATGTCCAAGCCCCCTGTATATTTCCAGTGTTAAACCCAATCAATCAATCAATCAATCAATCAATCAATCTATTATCAGTCTTCATTCAAGGAGACAATCACGGCGTAGCTCGTGCTAATGTGTGTTTGTTGAGTGGACTGGGCCAACACAGGTCTTGAATAAATAATATTTCGGGAATATCCGCTTTTAATTAAGAGGTATAAATAGCAGGGATTGAAACTGTTAACTTCCTTTGAAGAAAGTGTCAACGTCGGAGTATAACTAATGCGCACAATTTTGTGCCGAGAATAAAAACTATGCTTAGCCTGTGCGCCGTTCTTCCATCAATATGAGGGTAGACATTCTCAAACAGTGCAAACTTTGCCCACCCTCTGTACCACGTCAAAATTGGAAATCTGGAGCTCCTTATTGAATTACTGCAATAACCTGTAATGTTGAGGCCCCAAAATGTGCGCTCAAGAGCAGATTTATCTGGAGCCATAGGCGACTGACTAGGCAAATATATTTGTACTTAGGTGAAGTCAGCCCTTACGCCTGAAGAATTATGCCAGGCGTCCTACAATTTACTGAAGAAGTACACTCACTGGGGGAAAAAAAACGTTAAGATAAAGGCAATATAGAAGCCGTATTTTACCCTTGCAATTCAATAGTGGCCTACGCGATATTAAATGCTGCGTGTAGATTTTCTTTGTGGCGATTTAGCCGCAAACCCGTTGCATATTGGCCACTTCTTCTCTTTAAGGTGGGTTCTGCTGCATCAATGCGCACGTGTAGACAATGTATTCTGAAAATTCTTATGTTTAAGTCAAGAAAGCCAAGAACAGAACTTGCTCCATCAAAAGACTTTATTTTGGGCAACGATAATAGCTTCATTACGGGGCGTGCTTCGCACGAGGCGGTAGATGAAAGAAGTGAACGTCGTGCAACCCGACTCCTATGTCATGGCGTTCAATAATGGAAGTTTTACTGCACGAACAGTTGTTTTAGTTGTGCTTGTTCTGTTTCTTCCTTGGATAATAAACCCTCTGAAAAACAAGTTTTTTCTTCAGCGACGTACTATATTCGAGTGTACCAAGGGTAAATCTTCTCGCAATTTCTCAGTGGAACTTCTAGCTCGCAATATAACTGTTAGAATTGGGAAATTGGAATATTAAAACTGGGGCGAAAAAGAGAACACTCTTGGAATACCGAATCTGATAGGAAAGTTTTTCAGCTTCTCTAAGCATAAAAAAAAAACATTATTGGAAACAGAGTAAAATAACTTTTTTTTAGTGCACTCAGAGCTATTTCTGAGTCTGGTGTTTGGGCAGCCTTGCAAGTAGGCAAATAGTAAAGGATTATCACAGTTGCTCGTTGGCTTACTCTGCTGGAACTTGAAAAGGCTGCCAGAACCAACCACGCCAGCATTTCAGTAACAATCGGGCAGGAGATAGAGAGAGGGATATAAGAAACGCAGGGATGTTAACCAGTCAGGAGTCCGGTTGGCTACCCTACGCTAAGGAAGGGAGAATGGGAAAAGAAAGAAGGGAAATCGAGAGGGGTATAGATACGTGCACAGACCGTACTACAGAGTCAAAGGCGCTCGTACAAACCATACGTTCGCAGAAAGCACAAGAGGACCGTCACTGCCTTCTGAGCCGATGATCGGTGGGTGTTCTAATATATAGTCTATTCACTCAGAGGACGATCACGCTAGTTTCCTGAATGCGTTGAACATATATTGTTTTTCTGCTTCAAATTGAGGACAGTTGCACAATAATTGGTCAATGTTCTCCTCTCATCCGCAGACATCACCTGCAGTAGTGTCAGCTGTTACAATAAGTTCTCAATAAGCTTTCTCAAAGGCAACTCCCTACCTCAACCGACACAGAAGAGACGCTTCGCGTCAGTTGATTGGGAACCAGAAATTCATAATGGGAGCAAGGAGCTACCGAGTTACTGCTGTATGAAAAATCCACAAGAAGCACTTAATGCTTCCGACGTTTTAAGACGTGAACCAAAGGGAAAAACCAACAAGCCTCGCAATAAGTAGTGGTACTCACTGCTGTACCTGTCACTCTGCTGCTTGTGCGCCCTATGCAGGGCATGCTGTCTTTCGCGCAACTCCAAGTGTCGCACCTCCATTAGTTCCGACGTAATGATACCGCCCGGCAATCTTTCGGTGAACCAACTAGCCATATGAACATTCCCTTATAGACTTAAATTTAGTATTTTGCCTGTACGCACTCTAGGGACTGAAATTTCGCTAGAGGACAAGTCTATTACCATTCTCTAGGGCTATAAAGACAAATGCGTTTGAGATCTACTATAGTTTGACGTAACAACCACTCTCAGGTGCCGCCCCCCCCCCCCCCCCCCGCCCTCACCTTGGCCGCAGCTTCCACGTGTGCCACAGCCCACAAGCTACGGGATAAACGAGCCTCGGTCGCCGAGGTGCGCCTCCACATCTCGCGGAGGGCAGATTAATGGAGCTTCCCGCGGTGTGCCCCGGGCGCGAAGTCATTAACTACGCCCGCTGCTTCGCTAAGGAATCAGCCGGCGCAGCCCTTCCTCGTGCTGCAACAAATCCTCCTTTGCCGCCATGCAACCTTCTCCGCAGCTCTCAGCGCGACCCGCATTTTTCCTACCACGTTGCCGATAACTTCGGACAGAACATACTTTACACGGACGAAAAAATATCTTAACCTTGTATTTGTCCTGGCGCGAACGGCAAGTTTCTTTTGGGAAGCCATTATTCTTCTGTCCGATCTCCATTCACCTTCATCTTCTTGCTCCTCTGCCTTCGGTTTAAGCGGACTTCGATATAAATGATACCGATGCTTTGGGATTCACTGAAATGGACGTACAACAATCGAAGTTCAGTGTGAGGAAACTTGCACATCAAGATACAACAAATCTGGCGCGGTTTCTAGATGTGCTGGGCACGTTAAACAACGCCACAATGTTTTATTTTGAGTTACTTGGCTGCATTGGTTACAAAGAATGGACGTAAACCATATACCATGCGGACGTCGATGAGAGCTGTGTAACCGCGCGGCTTGTGTCGTGGTCGGGGTATAAGAACCTTGTACGTACAAGGAAACTTAGGTACCGATGATACATAGCGTTCCCAGATTCTACAGGTAAGGTATTGAAATTTCTGCCTCAGAATGTGTGAGTTTGTGCGCACCACTAATTAATCTGCGGCGTGCCGGAATATCGAATGCCGGTGGCTTTTAACAAACTGGGGAGTGGCACATAGTGTGATGAAGTCACCGCGAACCATTGAACGGATTGGCAAGCGAGTTACTGTAGCGGCAGGACGAGGTGAAGGAAATAATTTTTGTGTGAACGCTTACAGAGTGGATGTGTTCTGTAGCGTGCAGTCGCTGCTGAATATTTGGAAAGTTATGCCTCTCATTTGTACGTACATAAGTTCATCAAACTGGTTGGATGATGTCACTTCCTTTCTGGTAAGTCGTATTAACTGGACATTTGCTATGACTTGTACGCTTGTACCTGGGAAAAATGTGTCTTTCCCAAACTCGTCTCCAGCATTGTTAATCGTTTCAATATGACAGGTATGTTATGTAGAATTGACTAGTAACCCACTCTGCTGGTCCTTTCAAAGCAACCCGGCAGCATAAACCATGTAAGAGAGCTAGAAAACTTCACTCTCAGTATGCGCTCGCTCCAATGGTGGTACTTGGCTTGACACTTTTATACTGCCCTGAAACAGTGTGTCAAAGGTGTCATACCACAGGGGAGATATTGCGCGTATTGTTCTAGCAGTGCAAGTGAGATTCCTTGTTTTTCTGCGACAACCGTTTAGAGCTTGGAAACTGTTGCTTGTGTCTGTTCGTCCACTACGTCTTTTCCATAATACCGCCTTCCTGACGGCACACCACCTCCTGACCGTTCAGCTTTCCTCTTAACCAGTGGTGAAGAGAAACAAAACTTTGCCACCCATTAACTCCACCGAGGATCGAGGTCATGTGCTTGCGGCAATGAACAAGTAATGGCGCGACGAGTTGTATACGGACCCATCAATCACCCAAAATTAGTGTTCAGAAATTTCAGCGGGGCTATCTGCGCCACGGAAGGCTCAGAGAGAGGTGGTGTCTGCGCATGTATTTTGGAAAGCACAACAGAGGACGCTGTAACAGAGAAAAACGATTGTTCATGCATGAAATATATATTTTTTTCATATCACCTCATGTTATTATGTTCTGATTATATTGTACAATTTATTGCTTGCAAGGAAGCTATCTACGCAAGTGCTGCCAATACACCCAATTTCATCCAAAGAAATAACTCACTCTCGTGTCGAAAAGAGATCACTCTTGAGTCAATTCAGATGGTGGTGCCTGATAGTAGAACTGTTTGCTGCGACAGTTAATTATTTCAAAGCTGGACAAATCCATGAAACATGCTGATTCATGTTTTGTTACATTGCTTGTAACAAAGGCATGCCGACATTGAAAAGAGCTTAACGCTGACCTCCTCTCTCCATACGCGAAGATAGCCCGGGATATTATGGGCGCAGGCAGTCAGCTCTGCAAGAGACAGCTGGATTCACCTACTGCTTGGATGGAAGAGCTTGGATGGAACAGGATGGAAGAGCTGTATCGCTATGATTGCGAGACGAGGAGCAGGCGGAACCTGCCCGAGCGCAAGTAATTGATTGTTTCGCAGAACGCTTCAAATGCGGTTCCCGAAAGAGAGGGACTGCGAGGGGGCTCGCTCGAACGCAACGCCCTGAAGCGGTATTGTGAAGATTTGTCGAATGGGTTTCGGCTTAACTGAATCTAATCAGCAGTGTACGTGCGATTTTGCAACACATTTGAAGCCTGTGATGAAATGATACTCTAAACCTATACCTGCGCCTGACTGCAGACTGGAGAAGTTCGATGGTGGAGAGAGAGGTAGCTTTAGTGTGATGAAATATTGCGCGATAAACTACCAGTTCGCGTTCTCTTTAGTCTCATGTTACGAAATATGATGCTTAACTTAGAAGTTTCTTCAGTTTCGGCTACTTGCATTTGTTGGTTCGAAGCGCTTACGAGTACACCTAAACTGAATTTGACAGGGGCGTGCTCTGTGTGCAGTTACAGCAACATTGCATGCATGACGTGTGGTTTCAGGACTACCAGGTATTGAAGTAAGCTTGCGGCAATAAGAAACAAAAAGGCCATCAGAATTTTCAGCATTACACGAACCAGCAGAAAAGCTGTTCATATTTGTGTTGAACCACAGGTGCTTAGTAATGCTGCCGTTTTAAATAGTCCGTCCTTTCAGCAGTGAAGTACTTTTTTTCGTGATCATATGGTGGGTTCGCAAACGTCAAGCATTCGATTCTTCCAAAACCACTGATGAATATTGATTTAAATTGACCATATTTACATCAGCTGACCAAAAATTCCCGCTTTGGAAAGCACAGTCACATAAAAAACACACAGGTCACATTACATCTCGCAGCAATCAAAACGTCCAAGAAGCAAAGAAAAGAAATTCTTTGTCGGTGCCACACGAAGAGCCTGTATAACAAAACGCCCAACAAATAATCGTAATGGCTCTGACTTGTGTCAGTCAAATCGTATAGAAGTTTGTCACACTGCAATCAAATGCTTCGCAGATTTTCCCACCCAGCAATCAGAAGAATTGCGCAATGCGTCGTAAAACACTATTATTAATGCGAAGTCATTAAATTACCCATTGAGCAAGAAAGCCGGCGTCTGTAGCAGTGAAATGGCACCTAAATTGCCGTTGGCTGCGACGCCACGGAATGTGCGCGCCTCGATGGAGCAGAGAGAACGAAAGGGAAAACCTCCTGCCGCGCTGGCGCGCCAGGTGTTGTGTGAGGGCATCACCGCAACGCCACGTGACCCTTCCTCTCGCAAGCCTCTCTTATCCACGCCTTCCTTCTCCGCGCAAGCTCTCGCCTGCGTTATAATTTTGCCTCGGTAGTCGCTATGAAAAATTAATGTATGAAGAAACAGAAGAAATTCGAAAGGAAAGACGTTGACGGTGATGAGTTTCCAACCTACGGCTGCACGCTCAGAAGCTGAGTGTCGTACCCACTGAGCTAAACCAGGGCCTCCTATGGTCCAAGTAGAGATGGGAAAAACGGCTCGAAACGGCTCAGCTCACTGAAATGAACCGGTTCATTTGAACGGCTCACCGGTTCACTTATATGTGTAACCTGTGTTATGCATATTCTATAGTTATTTGGCTTTGAAAAACAAATGATATATGCATGATTGAATAACCGTGTTATTGGTATTTTTCGACATGTATAGAGAATATTTTTACATATTTTAAAAACATAAATTTTTAGTTAGAATTTAAGTTTCTTTTCTGATATTGGGGATAAAATGCTTATGATACTGTAACAGGCCGAATGCGACGCACTTTTTTCAGGGAAAAAAATATGTAAGAACGCATCACAACTGCTGTCACGTGAACGCCTGTAAACTACTCAACCCTTGCCATTCTCGTATAGCTCACTCATACGCTACATCACTGACTATCCACGTAATATACGCTTGAATGGACATGTATTTATAGTGCGTTGTGCGGGCTTCACGCTAACATAGACTTTACCATTATGTTAGATATACCAATTGTTTCTGCCTAATGTTCATGCTTTTTGTCTGCCCCACCCGCCACCCATCAACTCTTCTCAAAGTGTGATGGAGACTGGCGTATCTGTCGGGCCGAGAGTGGTAGACCGTCACCGTAACTTTCGTATCCCTGTGACTTCACATTGATATACTTCCGCACAGTGAATCGTACTTAAAAGAGCTACTCACAAAGGCTATTTGGTAATGTTTTCTTTACATTACATATAAATAAGTCACGCTTTTTCCTTCTTGAATGACGCGGACCTTAGTGTATGGTTTTGTCTGGTATTTATGCTACAATTGATCCCTGTATACTCTACTGTAATGTTTACGTTACGTAGATGAAACTGACCGTTGTGCTTTCGAAGGAACGTTCAAGTTGACTGTGACTTTTGGGTTCAAATGCAGGTTAGAAGTTCAGAAGCTAAAGCTGAATATGTGTCTGTCACATTACTAACTGTTTTGCTGCAAGACATTTTAGGCAGGATTCATCTTGCTCATGCGGTGAGAGGACGTGGCCATAGAGTATCATTAATGCGCCGACATAAACGTATTTACGTGCGCTTGAAGAAGTCCACAAAGCCGTGACACAACAGCGTAAAGAAGCGATACAAAGAAAGAACGCAGACGACACGGGCTCGTGTGCATCACATTTACATTACACAAACCCGTAATTTAAATGTGACATATTTTATAATAACGGGGCCAATGCAAGGTGAAAGTTTTCTTGACAAGGTGTTCGTTTGTGATTGTATCTCAAGAGCCCCTAACGCATCCACGCACGTAGGCAAGCATTTGCAGCGGACAGATATTTAGATGTTCGATAGCTGCGTGCCTAGAGCGGAACTACGCAGAAGCGAGTCCCACTCCTCCTTGCTGTTGTGTATGTTCTCGCTGAACTTTGCTCAATCAGATTGTATTCCCAACACGAATTGTGTAGTACTTTCTGGAAATCACGCGGGACCAGCGATTACGCTGAAGCCTTCGAAGAGTCATGTATAAATAGCCCGAGCGTCTGCAGCCCCTACATATTTCCGACGATCGACCCACTTGCTGATCCCTACCTTCCTGCCCGAGTTTAACTGGTTTTTGTGGGAACAGGTTTTGTGACTCCCCGTTGGGCCACAGTCTAATTCTTCACCTTCACGACAACGTGGCAATATTGTTGGTAAACGCTGAGTAAATATGAGTAGCATCCTTTGCCTGCGAGAATCCAAGTAGCTAAGTAGCGTTGAGAGAGGAGTTGATGTTTATAGAATGAGTTGCGTTTGCTTAAACATAAGGAAAGTGAAGGGACTGAGAGAACCACAGTCACACAAGTGCTGGTAGGGGCGCCATCTAAAAATTACTAAAAGTAAATGTTAAACAGGTTGATATTAGATAGTTTTAGCGTATCCAGTATTCCGGTAACTGAAAGTACACTGCGCGTTTTACTGGATTATAAGACGAGTGAACATGAAGGTACTGCATAGTGCCCAGACACCTGGTGGCGCCGAGCTCCATCAGAAAAACACAGAGCAATAATATTGCAGCAACCGAGGGAATTTCACATCGCTGTTGGTGTAAATTTTCTGCAGTGACGTAACCGTGTCGCTGCCGAATATTTGCACCAGCCGTAAAGGCTGGTGCAAATATTCTAGCCATCTAGGGACTGCGATATAACTGTGTTTGTCTGGTTGAGCTCTGCGCCACCTGTTGGCTGGGGGGGGGGGGGGGGGGACCGTGCAGGCTGTTCACGTTTGCACCTCCGCTCAATCCGGTTAAACGCAGAGTCCGTTTGAGTTTACTCGAATACCGGACATGCTACAACTTGGTTAACATCGGCACTAACCTGCATTGACAATCACTTGAACCAGAGCGCGTAAGAGAAGCGTGGCTGATACGAAAACCGTAGTGGTGAGAATTCTTATACAAATATCAGCAGCGGAGTAAGCAAACTCTGTTAGAGATCATTTCTCCGCTGAAAGAACGCAACCTTTTCATGAACTAGCCAGCTCTAGCCTCCTAAGATGTGCCGGAGAAATGAGACAGAGTAAATAAAGAAATGATGATGGTTCCAACGGAAGTTAAGGCCAAGTAAGCAAATACCTATATACAACGATGTGGCACTACTAGAGGACCATTTTAATGACATGCGGCGAACAGCGATTTGTAGTCGCTGCTCTAAAGTTCTTGTTTGGCGATAGACCCAAAACGCTGTCGTCAAATGTAGCTCCATGTCGTAATGAAAGGAGGAGCATCTGCCATTTTTTTGGAGTATGCTATACAAGTACAAAGATGTGAATGCTAGCCTCTGAGATAAGTTAGAATGATGGGAATGTATCCTTTGGAAAAGTGCTAATCTGGATTTCTCGTCATGCATATTCGCCATAATGGGGATGGCAACGCTCTATTAAAGCACACATTAGCATGCCTTTCTAGGCCTGCATCATTTAGGCAACTGTGGAACACGGGGAAGCCTCGTTGGCGCACTCTTCTAAAGGGTCTATTAAGGGCTGTCCGTGCGACCATGGAGCTACATGCAATGTGCACTGAAAGCTCCACCTAGACGAACTCTGTGAACTAAACTCATTTACTCGCATTCGGGTCTGAATGACATGCGAATGTTTATTTGCTGGTCATCGGGAAGAAAGAAAAGACAAATAACAATACGAGGACAACCGGAAGCGCAATTTAGGCACAACGACCAACAAACAATTCAAAGAGAATATTTCGATAATAACTACGACCACTGTAAAGCAGAGGTACAGCATAAACAAAGAATCATTGCGTGCCATGCAAAAGTAAAAACAAATAAAAGACAAAGAGATAAAGGAAAAAACGAAATGAAATGAAGGCCTCACAAACGAAGGGCCCCTCGTATTCCGACTACTGCTAGCTTAGGGAGCAGCAGCCAATATGTTGCAAGCGCACGCACAACTGCAAATGGGGCCGAAGACAAGGAGAGAAACGGAAACGACCTTTCTTTCTCTGATCTCCTCCTCTGGGAGAAATCTCCTGACGGCGACGACCATCCTTGCATTTGCGATAATCTCGGCACTTTCCCCCGGCGATCAAGGACCGCCAATGGGATTCGTCGTCCCGTCGATTGCTTCACTTGCACGGCGTAGGAGAATGCGAACGAGGAAGTCGAGAAGAAAATGCGCGTAATCCCTGAAAATGGGGACCGAGGCGTTATAGTTATGGTAGCTTTGACTAGCCTTTCTGCCGTTGGAGCGTATGTCTGTCTATTCGCCTACATCGGGGGTAGTGACAATAAGAAGTGCAATAGTGAAAAAGAAAAGTGGGAGAAGAAAAGAACATGTCAAAATGTTAACGCTGATGCTTCTTTAAAAAGTCGAGAAGCTGTGTGAAGCAGACGTGCTTCCCGGGCACATAACGAGGTTCGGTATAGGTACGCCGTATATGGCTAGAAAGATCCTTGCGGTGGGCGCTGAAGCGTTCAGGAGCTCACGCACCTGACTTCGGGCGAACTCCAGCGCAGCTCGGTTCTGCAATGTTTTGTAAGACGGGTTAGCTAATGCAATTTTATCGTGTGAATAACTTTTTTTTTTCATTTAAAGAAGTTCATTTCTTCAGTGACACATCATTTCTACGCCAAAATGCTACCACTGAGCGATACGACAAATGCTTTGCGTTTCGTAGAAATTATGTTAGGCTCAGCATTAATCTCCTTTCATTTATATAATTATTTTTGCTTGTTTTTCTATTTTGATCTAACATAAAAAAACGAACGCTACTAGCGTGGGCTGACTTGCGTAACCTTGTTTTGTTATATCAATTCTTAAAATGAAAAACAATAAGTATATGCATCATATTGCGTAACCAGCATTCTTCTAAAAAAGCACAGCTATCAAAATAACATCATAGGTAAAAAATACCACTCAATAATTTTGTTCAGACGGCTCAAATGTGTATTTCAATGCGAAAGCATAAACTGCCGCATTACGCGAAAATTTGGCGTCTTCGTTATCGGAGTGACTGAGCTATGGTACGAAAAAAATTCAGAGCCCTTCCCCTGTCGAGAAAATTGGGGTAAGCGAAGCTTGTGACAAGACGACGCTGTCGCAGGCGTTCCGCTCGTTTGCCCTAAACTCAAGGTCGGCGGCTCTTCGCCAACGTTTGATCTCAACATCGCGCTCCCGCAACTCGGGGTCCGCGGCTCTTCGCTGACGTTTCGCCAGGGCTTCGGAAATCCTCACGCTACAATTGTCACGTCGACGACGAGTCCTTTTCCCGAGCGAGTTCGCGGCGCCCTTGGTGAAACGCAGCCTGCTCCTCGGTGGAACGCAACACGCGCGGCCTTCCCATCCGGGCGCCGAAACAGATCTGAGGCCAGGGAAGCATGACTAGCTGTAGTAGCCCCCAGGTAAACCAGAATTGCGTCACGAACGCCAGTTGCTCCCCTGATGCTTGATAGGCCATGCTTCTGCGAAAAATAAATTAAGAAATTAAGCCTGCAACTAAGGCAACGGTAATGCTGATGCGCGATGAGGGAGACGGCTATCCGGCTTATCTGCAATGCGCTCGAGGAGTGTGCGATTTTTGCAGCAGACGCAAGAGGAAACTAGCACGAGTTCCGTTTGCTGCTACAGTCTGCATTATTCTAGCTGTCATTTTCAGCTTTTTTGTTGTTGTTATGACCATTTCCCTTTGCGCGTGTGATGCATGTATTGAATAAATACCAGCAGAGCATCTGTGTATGCTTCAACTTCACCCTATTCCGTTACGATACGTGAGCCAGCATGCCTTAGCGCGTGGCTATTGCGTTTCGGCAGGAAAATAACAGGCAGGGAAATGTGCTTTATTTTGCACTTTTATTAGCAACTTTTGTACAGCAATAGATATATTACACAAAAGCATATAGCAGATTTGAGTCTCTCGCGTTTACAGTATATAAACTGCACATTATATAGGCACATATATGTAAAGGCTACAATTTCTGAATAGTAAAAGTAATGTTTTTTTTTTACTTTGTATGAGACAATCCTACCAACCCGAATCGTTTGTCGCAACCGTTATCTGTGATTACTCAAGCAAAAAAAATGTCATTAAGCGCGACCGGTTCAAATACTGAAGACAGCACATTTCGCATACCCATACACAACTAGGTGGAGTTGTCCGTGCTGGAGCTGTGGCCTCAAAAAAAAAAAAAAAACTGTCAGCCTTTCCACTGGGATTGAGATGGAAGACCAGCGGTGCTGTACTATGGTGGTAATTATATATGTATTTCCAATTACGACTATTAAGATGTGATGGTGTAATTGGTTATTTTAACTAATAAAGAATGAGAAATAGATATGATCCGGGGGTTTTCATCTATTTGGTGACCACAGGGACCATGGCCTTATGGTCGCAATGGTACACCGCCATAGGATATACGGCAAAGGTTGGCACTTTCTTCATAAACACGTCACCAACGCCGCGCGTGTTTGGTGCGAACGCGGGCAAAACGCCGCCGCTGTCAACAACAGTCAGACAGACAGACAAATAACTTTATTGAAGGTCCTGAGAAGCTCCGTTGCCCCCTCTCAGGGAGGCGACGAAGCCGCGGGCGGCACCCACGTCGGGACGGGGAACCCGAGCTCCAGCGCTGCATAGTGGGCTCTCTGGACAGCCTAAAATTGCCGTGACTGGTGGGAGCTCCGAAGAGCAGAGCTCCACTTCTCTGCAGTGCATCGATGCGGGCCCCTCGGTAACGAGGGGCATTCCCAGAGCATGTGGCCTAAACTACTGCATTGTCCGCAGCTAGGGCAGTCTGGGCTAAATCAGTCTGGATTGATGCAGTGAAATAAATACAGGATGGGATATGATCCCGTCTGAATCACGCATAGTGTAACATCTTGAGGTCTGGTTAGTGTGCTGTGTCAGGGAGGGTATAGTCTCCTACCAAGGTAGTAGTGTTCGGTAACCTCGTTAAATGTGGAGAGAGTGTCACCGAACTCTCTCCACGAACGAGGCTAGAATCGACGGAGCCTCGACTCGCAGTGTCGTCAGCGCGGAGGGTTAGTGCGTCGCTTGGTCGACAACAGTTGTGCGCGTTGTTTGTGTGACCGCACACAGCCGCTGTCAAAATGCTGGCTACGTGACGGAGAGAGATAGATTGTGGTTGTGAAGAGACCGGAACGGCTAAACGCCGTTGTCGACACTGTTAGGGGAGAGGCGGGCTAGGGCCTAGCGAGATTCGGAGTCTCGTCAGGCGGCAGAGGCCGACAGGGCTGCGCGCATGCGCCGCAGTGGGAGAGCGGGCACACACACGCACAGTCTAGGCGATCTAGGGTGCCTCGATGCCCTCCTGGACCACCGTCCCCCTTCCACTGGGAAGTCGCGTTTGCTCTCCGCTGTGCGCTCGCTCCCCGTAAAAACGCGCGTCCCGCGCCCTCACGCGCTTTCACTCACACATAAGTCGCGTTTACTCTCCGCCTTGCGTTAGTTTCCCGTGAAAGCGCGCGTCCCTCGACCTCGCACGCTTTCACTCAGGCATACAGCATACGGCCAATGAGAGTTTTTTTAAAGACGATAGCCTTTCTTGGGCAACGTAAACGCTGAAAATTTGTCTGTCTGTCTGTCTGTCTGTCTGTCTGTCTGTCTGTCTGTCACCCGATTCAGCCACCCGGCCAAAGTTGGACCACTTGCTTACCGCCCACACTACTTAAACTGGTACGGCTGTTCATACTTGTGAACGTTATCGATCACAAAGTAAATATTACGCATATCTGAGGCGCAACATCACTAGGTAAGTATTAGGAGGTGTGTTCCTTTAATAGAAAATACATAGATACGTTACTCTAAAGACCCTAGTTTCTTAAGCTGCGCTGAAAATGCCATGCTATGCGCGCCGACGAACGACGTTCCCCGAGTGCGCGCCGACGAGCGCCCTCTGTCATGGAGGAAGGAAACCCTCTGCACAAGCTCATGTTTCCCGATGCATTGCCAGATGGCGTCCATGTCTCACGCAGCGCCTCCTCAATTTTATCAATGCCAGCCAGATGCGGCCGATTCAACATAAAGGAAGCGCTGTCTGAGGCAGGGCAAAACATAAATGGCCGCTTGATGAAATAATGCGGTAAAATGAAATCTGTTCAAACAAACCTCCATTGCATTTATCATGCCAGGACGGAAATGGTACGAGAACAGCATCACGGGTGGCCGCGGATCAGACCAGCACTCATGTAGTACGGCCGGCAGAAGACTATCGTCTTTCGACGACATTTTCAGCGAAGCACGCAGATACGCGGCAATTTTTTTTCTATTGCAAGACGCGACTATCGAAGTGTGAGCCCTTATCGCTGTAAAAAAAATAAAAAAAACGTTAGGGAGATGTATTCCCGTTTGAAAGAGGATGCCAATCAATCATCATCTTCTTCTTTCTGGGGTTTTACATGCCAAAACCAGTTATTATGAGGCATGCCGTAGTGGAGAGCTGCGGATTAATTTTGACCACCTGGAGTTCATTAACGTGCACTACAACGAAAGCACACGGGCGTTTTTGCATTTCGCCTCCATCGGAATGCGGCCGCCGCGGCCGCGATTCGATCGCGCGCAACGTCTTAGCTGACTGAGCCACCCCGGCGAGTAAATCATCATCAGCTGCAGCATCTTCATATTGGGACACTTGGCACAACTAGACTTACTCTATGTGCTATAGTAACTCTAGGCACAACTAGGGAGCCTACATGCAAGCGCTGTTTTCGCTTGCATGTAGCCTCCCTAGGCACAACTTGACATGCGCGCCGCGTAGCGCAGATACGTGCACATTTTGACTTGCAGTTGCGCTGCTCTCTACCAGGTGTTCCGACATGTAGCAGTTGCATGTATTATTTTCATGCTTCATGTAGGTGGACCTGGTCAACTCAAGCAGGCTAGGTGACTATATTTCACCACCTCGTTTCAAAGGGAACACAAATAAATTATCATCATCATCATCAACAACAATACCATCGTATCCTATCGTACGCCGGATCAAGGGATGTGACCTGTGTTTACACATCCGTACACGCTATCGCGCCTCCTCACAACGTAAAAGCTTCTAGTGCGTGTTGCCGAAAATGGAGCTTCTATGGTGGCGCTCTTCCAGCTTACGCTGTGAGTGCCGCGCAGGCCTGCGACTTTTACAGTGAAGCTGTTAAGGGCTCAGTCTCCTATGGTCGTGTCCGCGTGTAGAAAAAAAAACTGTATGTGCGAGTGAAAGCGCGCGAGGGACGCGCGCTTTCACGGGGAGCGAACGCACGACCGGGATCAAACGCGTCTTCCTCCGCCACGCGAAAGGTCATGGGGGAACAGGAGGTAGGAAGAGAGGCGACGTTTAGCTGCGGCACCAAATGCGCATCTTGTGACCAGACGTTTTGTTTCGCACGTTTAATATTTCAGTCTGAGAAGATTTAACAGAAAAGGCATGCGCTGCCGGTTCTTTGTTTCATGACATTTGTTTCGGGGCTGTTATTCTCACAATTCTGAGGAGTTGTATAAACTTGGACATGTAGCAGCACCAGCAACGCGCAGAACTGTTGTCGATGGCGGCGGCGCTTCGCCCACGTTCGCACTGAACGCGCGCGGCGTTGGTGACGTGTTTGTGAAGAACGTTCCAACCTTTGCCGTACACCCTACGGTGGTGTACCGTAGCGACCATAAGGCCATGGTCCCTGTGGTGACTAAATAAGTGAAAACCACTGGATCTTATATATTTCTCATTCTTTAACAGTTCAAATAACCGATTACACCATCACATCTTAATAGTCATAATTGCAAATACATAATTCCCGCCATAGTACAACTTCGCCGATGTTCCATCTCCACCCCAGTGGAAGGGCTGACAGTTTTTTTTTTTAACACGAAAGTGTTTTATGCCGGGGTCCACCAAGACTTCACTGACGTATTTCCGTCACGGAAATACGTCATAGAACATAATACAAAGAAAGAATCCAGAAGAAAAAGTTCCACAAACATGCAAAATTTGGGAATCGAACCCACGACCTCTCGGTCCGCGACGATAGATCGCCGAGCGTTTAACCCATTGCGCCACAAACGCATTTGCAGAGCGCTACACAGACGCGCCTTATATATCTAACACTCCTCCGTGTACCCGCGCTCTTGCTCGGGGCGGTGCCGCCGCCTACGAGCAGAAAAGAGAAGTACTGCATTATGACACTAACGCGCGCCGACAGTGAACGCTTCGGTCGTCTCAGCACTACGACGCCTCGATGCCAGCATTCGAAGGGACGCTGGCATCAAGAAGCACTACCAACGCCACCTAGGTGGCGTTGGTAGTGGCGTTCACCGTACTCAGCACAGCGGAGCGTGGCCTCCGCAATTAGCTCTGAAAATGTTTCTGAAGTTGATCGCGGAGGCTGCAATTACGACGCGCTGTACGCGCTGATTTGACTCGGTGACGATTCAGTTACGTGCTTTGTCTTGCGCGTTGTATTAGTGTGTCAGTTACGTGCTTCGTCTTTCGCGTTGTGCTAGCGTGTGCAGCGTAGTGCAGCTTCCATATGCACGACGGTTGCTCATGTTCATCGACGTTGGTAGTCGTGATGGAGGAGACGTGCCACCAGGCGTCAGCGTGGGTGCATCAACGCCTAAGGGCGCTTTAGCCACAAAACACCAATAGACATTATATATCAATGTGCAATAAACATTACACTACTTCTGTGAAGACACGTTTCACTTTCGTGTTCTATACCGATTCCTATATAAGAGGGATCAACCACATTTTTTTTAATCATTGCTGCCAAACGCACTTGCCTGTCTCTGGAGACGTCAGTCACGCTTAATTGGTCCGTTCACAAATAATTGAACCATGATAAAACAAAAAAATGAAATGAAGTGAAATGAAATGAACGATGGGGGTGCGAACGCACCTGGAATGTGCGTACACGGCCGCTGGATAAAAAAAAAGAAAAGAAAAAAACTTTTTTTATCTAGCGGCCGTGGTCCGTATAACCGCTATCGCAATAAATATTTCATCTAAAAAAAAGTTGTCGCAGTTTCACCTGAAAGGCGAAGCATCAATTGCGATAGCAAATTTGTAGAGAGCTATGCGGAGTAATGATAGTAGCTTTATCAGCTGTATAAACTTGGACATGCAGCAGCACCGGCAACACGCAGAACTGTTGTCGACGCCCTCGGCGTTTTGCCCGCGTTCGCACAAAATTCGTGCGGCGTTGGTGACTGTTGCCGGAGCCTCTGATATAAATAGGCACTTGGTGCCGCAGCTAAACGTCGCCTCCCTTCCCTCCCCCTCCCCCCCACGGCCTTTCGTGCGTCAGAAGAAGGCGCGTTTGCTCTACATATATGGTGTTGGTAAAGGAGGAAAGAGACGCCTACTTCTGCAGCCCTTAAGGGAGCACAGCACAGAACGCGCGTTTGTTCTCCGCCGTGCGATCACTCCCCGTGAAAGCGCGCGTCCCTCGTGCCCTTTCACTCGCACATACAGCGTTCGGCGGCGCGCGGCGACGATTTCATCTCCATTGACGTCATACGGAACCTCACGGCGACGGCGACGGCGACGGCAACGGCGACGGCGACGGCGACGCCGACGGCAGAAATCTGCTTTTGAGTGTCCATATAATTGCTATCGCAATAATAATTTCTTTAACCTGTCAGTTTAACAGTTCAACATGCTGGGCACTAAATTCGACAGCTTCTACTAGGGAGCCTACATGCAACGCCTCTCTAGCTTCTACAGGCCACGCCATCCCTCACTCGGCGATGCCCCCATTCACCACTCAATAAACTACACACAAGCGCGTGAGAGGGAACATGTGTAAATTCATCTCCGTCTCGCGCACGGACGCTGCAAACTGTGCTATAGGTCTTGTGCTAAGACAGTAGTGGCACATCAGACGTGTTTATTTAGCACTGTATCGAACGAATTGCCAGAGATAAGCTCTAAAGAATTCGTTCCTTTGCCCGACGGACCATGGAGGTTTCTATGTAACAAGTAAATAGTGATGCGGCGGCTACATTTGTTCCGCATTAAAACCCTTGCAAAAGTGGTGCATGCTTCGTCATTCTTTTAGCGGTGAATAACCGTAACCATGTTATCGTTCGGCGCAAGACGCACCTTAATGTATGGCAACTTTGTCAGATGTTACCGCCGATTCAATAGAAATACGTAATCAGATTGCGTGAGCGAACCTGATTGTGGTGTGCTTCCTCGGACGTTCGCGAGCACCAGCGATTAGGCGGGAATGTACGATGAGTGATGTGTAAGCGGCCGCCCTCACTTCACTTATTTAATCATTTAGATAGATAGATAGATAGATAGATAGATAGATAGATAGATAGATAGATAGATAGATAGATAGATAGATAGATAGATAGATAGATAGATAGATAGATAGATAGATAGATAGAGACGCCACGTTTATTCATGTCCAGTTGGGATACAATAATAATCAGGCCTACCCAACCCTCAAAGGACTTGAGGAACTGCCCCTGGCAGACATCGAACAATGACAGAAATATACAAAAAAGAAGAAAATACAGACTTTGTAGAGAACCTCGTAAAATTGACTTAGTAGCATTGAAAAAAGCTAATAAGAACTAATATGTACAGAGAGAAAAACGCTACACACTCAAATGGAATAACAGCATTGTTGAATGAAGTCAGTAACAGCAGATGAAAACAGTTTATGGGACAGGAGGTGAGGTAGAGATGAATGGCAACTTTTTGTTTTGTTTTTAAGCGAAACGTTATAGGCTCACAAGTGCCGGCGGTAGTGGTGGTGGCGGCGGTGGTGTCACGCTGAAACGTGGACCGATCCTGGCGATTGTGCAGAAAAGGTCCAAGCTCAATGGCACATACCAGGGACAAAAAAGAAAGAGCGAAACAAAGAAAGAGAGAGAGAGAAAGAAAGCGAAACAAAGAAAGGAGAGAGAGAGAAAGAGAGAGAGTGAGAAAGAGAGAGAGAGAGAAGGAGACAGGGAAATAAAGAGAGAAAAAGGGAGAGAGAGAGAGAAAGAAATAGAGAAAGAAATATATAGGAGAGGAAGAGAAGGAAATAGAGAAAGATAGATAGATAGACAGAAAGAGAAAGAAAGAGAGACAGAGAAAGAAAGTCACCCCGAAGGTCACAGAAAGAAAGAGAGTAAGAGAGTGTGAGAGAAAGAAAGAAATAGAGAGACAGAATGAAAGATAGATGGAGAGAAAGAAAGAAAGAGTCACCACGAAGGTCAGAGAAAAAAAGAAAGAAAGAGAAAGCGAGAGAGAATGGAAGAGAGAGGGAAAGAGTGAGAGATGGAGAGAGAAAGGAAATCACCACGAAGGTCAGATACACCCACGAGAAGCTTCGCTTACCCCCATTTTCTCGACAGGGCAAGGGCTGGTGATTTCTTCTTTTTTTAGACCGTATTGAGATTTAATGCGAAACACACTGGTGGTAGGCTATTGAAACAAACAGGTACATTGTTTTGACGTGCGCGTATTCCTTACCGGGTTGAGGAGCGAGGAATGCTATAGCGATATTAGGTGCAAAGCAACTTATGCGCCTGGGCTGTCGGTGCCTCCTGTGGTCCTCCTAGTCAACGTTTATAGATATAAACGTTGTTCCTAGTCATGGTAAGCAAGCGACTCGTGCTCACGCTCGGCACGCGCTCGTGACACTGCTACCGTGTTCGTCGTTGTCGTCTTCCACAGCTGGCTGCGTTGTCGCTCTTCATTCCAGCGTAGAAATTCAATTCTCTTCTGTAGTAATGGGGAGGCCGCGTTTACAGGGTATGAGCCATAGCTGGGTAGCCATAGCAGGGTATGAGCCATAGCCATAGCCATAGCCATAGCGGTGCATCACTGCATGCTTCGCACCTCCCCAGGTTGAACGTTAGTGGAGCTGCATTTCGCTCAATGGGTCATTTGACAAGCATAAAATTGAATTCACCGCTCAAACCGAGCCTATACGACTTCACTCGTGCGAACTGTAATAACTAATAAAAACTAAAACATTAAGAAAGGCGTCCATAATGGCCAAATTGCTGAGGTAGTTAAAGAAAACAATGATGGTTTCGCTAATATGTCATGGTAAAATACACCATCAAGCTTGTCCTAAAATAATACTAGTGACGACTTTTTTGGCCTTAAATCACGTGCAGGAACATACGGAATAGTGAACTGACCGTACAAAAAGTGTTTTATTTGAACAGTTTTTATTATTCGAGCATTAAAATTTGGAGGCATTAGTCTTCTAAAAATGTGTGTATCGTTGCCAATGGGCCGGTCGTAGGCAATATTGTTTAGAATGGAAACGCAGAAGTGAATTCACCTTTTATCGCCAATTAACCATACAGTGGCCATGAACAGTGATACCATATCTAAGCACGCTATGTACAACAGATTTTATTAATAAGATTTACACGACCGTCGATCGTTCTTGCCACTCTCGTTCTGCTGTGATTGTTACTTCTTGGCAAGAATTTGTCCAATAAAGAACTAACCCACGCCTTGCAGACTAAGCCTTCACCAATACATGGCGCGTTTTTAGAGCGCAGCTCTTAGGCGCCCCTTCCTGCGTTGAGCGTCGGCGTTCCTCGGCGTGACCGAGCGAACGAGCACAGCGAAGGATGAAAGTGTGAACGCGAACCGCAGCTGGAGGTGAAAGACGGCGATAGCGAAGAGAGTAAGAGGAGGAAAAGGAGGAGGAGAGTATGGCGAAAGGGTGAAGATGGCAGCGGAGTGCCGCACGAAACGTGGTTCACGGCGCCGACCAGGCATGCGGCGATCGCCTCCACCGATACTATATATGGGAACAAAGCGTCCGCTTCGGAGCCACTGCGCACGCGCTACTCCACCTGCGCCAGCGGCGCTAGAGAAGGCGCTCCGCATGAGCCACGCGTTCCCGCGTTCGCGCTTTCTTTCTGAACAATGAGCGACGCAACAGGCGGAAATGTTTCGTCTGCCAGTGCTGCTAAACGAGCTGCCCGAGCAAAGCGTCACTGCCACCGCCGAGAGGACCCTGTCATTCAGAATCAAATTCTTTGCCACAATATATCGCGAACTCAAAACACCAAAACAGCTGCGCTGAAAATTAGCATTAGGGAGTTTTGTAATGGTCGTTGATTTTTTTAGATCATAGAGAAATTTTAAATATCCCCTGTGGCAGACAGCGCAATTGCAGTCCTTGAGCTGGATGACTTAGCTGAGTGCAACAGAGATTATTCGTACGAGGAATCGAAGGCCATAATCGTCTATTAACGAAAATTTACTATATAACATTTCATTTAATTATTTGAGTGCACATATTGCGACTTACGAATTCTAGCAGGCCAGTTCACAATGCCTATCCGCTTGCAATGAACTCTAAGGATCGCACGTGTTTTCACATATGGATCGCAAAACGTGCGTTAAGAATTCAATCTTTTTCCATTTACATTTTAACGTGAAAGCACAACATGCCCAATTAAGCGAAAATCCGTTGTCGCCGGCATCCCCTCCGAACCATCGTACCAAGAATGGCTGATGGCGCAAACAGCAAAAACACGTCAAAAATGCACGGATTCACGCAAACTTTCTCAGGGAAGTCGCTGTAAACAAAGTAAATCTATGGCTGCGAAAAGAAAACTTTCTAAACTCTCGTCTGGGCGGGAACCGAACCCGGGCCGCCGGGGTGCCGTGACTATCAGGATTCCCCGACGACACGATGGCTCTACGGTTCTGGTTGACTAAAGATGTGCCTAGTGCGGGCGCAATAGTACACGTCACGTCGAAAGGTGTGGCCTTGCGTGAGCGTCATTGACCACGTGACGAAGCAGCCAATGGGGAGGAGCTGGTTCCGCTGAGCCACTGACCAGTATTTCGAGTTATGAACTCCTCGCGGGCGAGCGAGGGCGTTGAGACGCTTGGAACGTTTTGATTTGGCCTTGCCGAGGAGCAGTTAGTATGCAATCGAGAGCTTGCGCGGAAAAGGAACGCATTATAGTCACCACAGGGCTTATGATGCTTTCGCATTCCCACACGCCTGCAGCCTTAAAAGCACGTTCACACTGCTGAATCCAACGTATTCAGCGAACGAAATTGTCGTGCCGCCGAAATTCGTGTCGTCCACATTTCTTGACCACCGCGTCGCCGGAACGTGATACAGTGCCATCTCCCGTGTAAAGCGCTAACCTCCAAGTAAGCGCGGGATATCCCGGATGTTCCCGCGGCTCGAAACTGTGCAGTTATCTATGCTCGCGTAGAGTTCGCTTCTTTTAAGCATGGAATGCTTTTAGCTCCCGTTGTAGCAGACCTTCAATAGATCTTTAGCCTAAAACAAGAGCCGTTATCCGGGCACTCAAACGAGATTATCGGGGCATCATTGCGAGAACCAAGCGAGATCATGCGTGCAAGCAGTGAAAAGTTGACAAACTGTGGTCTCTGGCCCCAAACTCATTGTACATGTACCGCATTACATACGCTAGTTACTGTCCAAACAAGTTACAAAAAATATTGCTTCCGAGTTCTTCCTAATGTGTGTTCACAATATCATTCAAGCTGTAACTTCTAGTACGCTGAATTTGAATTTCTGATTTCTAATAGTGACGTTCAAAAGGCAGATACAGGGTACCATACACTTGATTGTCATCTTTTGGCGCTTAGACAGGGTTGCCTGCGCACTTTTGAACGCCAGCGGTAAGTGAGTTCCGTAGCGCCAGTTTTGCATCGCCTCGAGAAATGGCTCCTGCTTTAGGCACTTTTTCTAGCTGGGTAGTGCGCTCTGTCTCCCTGGCGTCTTACACTGCCTGTCGTGTCGCCTCACCCGGTTTCCTTCTTCTAGCTGGGCAATCTTCATATGAACCTGAGCACAGTATGGCATGCTGCGGCGCGGTGTGGTGGGGTGAGCCGTTGCGAACGTGCACTACACGCATTTTAAGATTGTGACCAATCTGCTTTGCCAGAAGCAATTCCCTGCTTATATCTGCTCTCAATTACGGATGAGCCAGCAATATTTAGACTGAACGCTTTTCACCGGGTTATCACTGTTAGCAATTTGTCGCTCGATGAGAGACGCACTCTCGTGCTACCACGTTTCTTGTTCACGCAGCTTCTCAACGTGTTAGCACCCTAAGATGGCGGCCACGATGACGTCAACGCAAACTATGCATAAGTCTGTCTCGAATGAAAATCAGGCGTCACCTTTGGCGTTGATGTAGGTCTGGATATCACGACTAGACATCAAATGCTTATGCATTCAACATCCTGAATGCATGTGTGAAAATTCGCTTATAAGTGTTAATGTCCTTGTGCTCCGTATAAAACGGGGACACGAATATATTAGTCAAAATGCGACGCGTGTATAGGGAACAGTCCTCTTATCGGTACCATGTTCGTGCAAATAACAGCTGTCACAATTTACCCAAAAAACTGAGCAGTATCCCAACTGTGAACATCGCATTTAAACCATTACATAAAGAACAGACTGCGCTAGCGAAATCACTTACACTTCTGTTGGAGTTTTTGCCATGGCAGTGTAAGCCGGCGAATTGACTGAGTGAAATTTACAACAGACACTTGTTAATCCCAGAGGGAGCCGTTGAAAGAACACGAATGTAGTGACCCAATGACCTTGACTTCACAACCACAATAGTTCTTTTTCAATAAAAGTTGTGGCAGTTTCACCTGAAAGGCGAAGCATCAATTGCGATAGCAAATTTGTAGCGAGCTATACGGAGTAATGATATTAGCTTTATCAGCTGTATAAACTTGGACATGCAGCAGCACCGGCAACACGCAGAACTGTTGTCGACGCCGTCGACGTTTTGCCCGCGTTCGCTCAAAATGCGTGCGGCGTTGGTGACTGTTGCCGGAGCCTCTGATATAAATAGGCACTTGGTGCCGCAGCTAAACGTCGCCTCCCTTCCCTCCCCCCTCCCCCACGGCCTCTAGCGCGTCGTAAGAAGGCGCGTTTGCTCTACATATATGGTGATTGTAAAGGAGGAAAGAGACGCCTACTTGTGCAGCCCTTAAAGGAGTACGGCGCAGAACGCGCGTTTGTTCTCCGCCGTGCGTTCACTCCCCGTGAAAGCGCGCTTCCCTCGCGCCCTTTCACTCGCACATACAGTGTTCGGCGCGCGGCGACGATTTCATCTCCATTGACGTCATACGGAACCTCACGGCGACGGCGACGGCGACGCCGACGGCAGAAATATGCTTTTGAGTGTCCATATAATTGCTATCGCAATAAAATATCCGTAGTTTCACCCGTAAGGCGAAGCATCAATCGCGATGGCAAATTAGTAGAGAGATATACGGAGTAAGGATAGTAGTTTTATCAGCTGTATAATCTTGGACATGCAGCAGCACCAGCGACGCGCAGAACTGTTGTCGACGCCATTGGCGTTTTGCCCGCATTCGCACCGAACGCGCGCGGCGTTGGGGACTGTTGCCGGTTCCTCTGCGGGCGGCTCGGAGGTTTTCGACAAGATCAGAACGCGAAACTCGTCGAGCAGCGTCGGAAGTCTTTACCACCTTCTCGCCTCACAACGTTTTTATATAATACGCATTTGGTGCCGCAGCTAAACGTCGCCTCCGCTCCCTGCCTCCCATCCCCCCCACGGCCTTTCGCGCGACGGATGAAGTCGCGTTTGGATATATATATATTGTAAGCACATTTCACGTACTTCATCGTTCTCATTTGTATATAGCCATCATCATCCCTGTTTCTCTTCTTCTTCGTGTTTGAGCCTCGGCCGTGCCGGTGGAATAAACGGGTCTGCCAGTGCTGCCTGTCCTAGTCATCTTCCGTCTTTCAATATCTATGTATATGGTGATTGTAAAGCAGGAAAGCGACGTTTAATTCTGCAGCCCTTCAGGGAGCACGGCGCAGAACGGGCGTTTGTTCTCTGCCGTGCGTTCCCTCCCCGTGCAAGCGCGCGTCCCTCGCACCCTGTCCCTCGCACATACAGCGTTTGGCGCGCGGCGACAATTTCATCACCGTTGACGTCATACGAAACCTCACGGCGACGGCGACGCCGACGGCAGAAATCCTCTTTGAGTGTCTATATAAATGCTATCGCAATAAAAAGTGGGCAGCTTGCACTAGTGGTGCAAGGCTGGAATAAACAGCGGAGCTGGTGAGCGACCCAGCTTCTTCCAGGTATTGCTAGGCTTGGCTAAGTTTTGCTAGGAAATGCTAAGCATTGCTAGGCACGGTTTTCTGAATCGGCTCGCCGCCGACGCGCAGGTAAGAGCCGTCTGGAGATCGCTGTTAGGATACGGTGCCCGCGACAGCCCTCATCCGCGTAAAGTACAAGTACGCAGATGCTTGCAGAGTATAGAAGCTGCGCCTATCCCTCCCGCGCTGCCTTCCCACTTTCCTCCTTTCGCGCGGGAGATTGAGTCGCGATTGAGTCACCTTGCACCCGGTCGCAGGATACGCATTTGGTGCCACAGCTAAACGTCGCCTCCCCTCCCATTCCTCTCTCCCATCCACCCACGGCCTTTCGCACGACGAGAAGAAGTCGCGTTTGCTCTACGCCGGGCGTTCGCTCTCTGTGAAAGCGCGCGTCCCTCGCGCGCTTTCACTCGCACCTACAGTATACGGTGCACGGCGACGATTTTATCGCCGTTGGAATTTGTACGGAACCTCACGGCGACGGCGACGACGCCGGTGACGGCAGAAATGCGCTTGGAGTGTCCATATAATTTCTACCTCAATAAAAGCATATTCTTAAGCGCTACGTATACAAAGCGGCGAAGCACATTAGAAGCTGTGTATGATGCAACAGCCCAATCTCTGATGGTGCCATCTCGTGGCTTTCGACATCAAGTACGGCAGCCGTGAGTCCTCCCTGAAGACACTACCCCATATTCTAGTACACTATAATGAGCCACCTTTTCAGCTCACGTTATCCTGGTGCTTCACGTGGCGCTTGTCGACAAGGACGGTGTGGTTACGTACCAGATCGATGAGCATTTCCTATGTTGCGACGGCCTTCGAAGACTGCGACACGACGAGCCGGTCGGACTTGGCCGCCATCCTTGGAATTTCTGACTCGCGCTCCGATTGGTCCGCGGTAAGAAAATCCCGCTGGAGCTGCCACAAAAATTGGTTCGGGACCAATCGGCGCGCAAAGGTCTATTCCGGCGGATCTCACCACCACCGAACTAGGTAACACGCCACTCCAGACGCCCAATGTCTCAGCGTGAAAGTGCCCAAAGTGTCTCTGCCAAATGTTTGTGAACAAATCACCGTTTTATCCATTGCAGAGCCATAAGTTCCTGGAAGGCCGTTTTATTTCATCACACATGTTGGGAATGAATATCTCACAACCGGTCTCGTCCAGAAAATTCGTTCCCCGTGGACACCCTTGTGAACTTACAGGCTGCACTCCGTAAATTGCAATATGTGTGATAATATAATCCAATTAAAAGGTAATTTTCTATATTTATTCGAATATGCATTACGATTTCTCGTGCAAGCAGTACCCATCCCTTTGAGTAATCAATCTCAATGTCTACAATTATGTACCACAGGCAACTTTAAAAAAATTATGTATCTTTAATAAAAGAAAAAGAAATCACCGACGACTACGATACTCCCTAATGCGAAATGTGAGCGCAGCTGTTTTGAATTCGCGATGTATTGAGGCATGGAATTTGAATCTGAACGGTAGGGTCCTTTCAGCGGCGGCGCTGAGCCTCTCCGCGGGCAGCTCGTTTAGCAGCAGCGGAAGACGAAGCACATCCACCGGTTGCGTCGCTCATTCTTCAGAAAGAAAACGTGAACGCAGAAAACCGTGGTTTGCGCGGACCCATTTCGCTAGCGGCGGCGGCGCAGGCGAAGTAGCCCATGCGCAGTGGGTTCGCGAGCGCTTTGTTTCCATATATGGTATCGGCGGACGCGCTCGGCCAACGCCTCCTAGATAGTAGGCCTGTGCACTATGCTTTATAACGTCGTGCTAATTGGACCGAAATTTCTACTGTCAATCCCAGCGTGACGAAAGCGGTGGCATAAAAATCACCACGTCTTACTTGGGAGCATCCCCATTAGATTATGTGGCAGTCGGGCAAGATAAGCAAAACGTCATCGACCGATGTGCGCAGGCCTTGTGCTATCTAGGCACGCGTTGGCTCGACGCGTGCCTTAGTATTGACTTCATCAGCGAACGGCTGACGGCGGATGCTACTGTGGCGCCATCTCGTAGCGAGTCGCCGCCGTGCAGTACATCTCGTGCGGCAGTTTACTTCCCTTCTCACCCTTTCGTCCTACTCTCCTTCTCATGGTTCCGCTGTGTCCTCCTCCTCCGTTTTCATCCTCGCGCTATCTTTGCTATTGCCGTCTTTCATCCTCCTGTACGCTCAGCGTTCGTTCTCTTTCTTCGTCCTTCTGTGGGCTCGTTCGTTCGGCCGGATATGTCGACGCCGACGGTCAACGCCGGAACGGGCACCTCAAGGCCCGATCACACGGATCACGGGATACGCGTCTCGCTAAGCCTATACGTGAGCGTACGCGTGCGAAGAAGAGGAGGGCGAGAAGCCGCACGATACGCGCACAAGTGAGTGCTTCAGTGAGCGTACTACAGTGCTGCTAGATCACCTTCAGGGGGAACGCTTGGTGGTGGGGGAAGTTCATTCTTAATTTAGCAAAACAGGAGATCGCGATCGAGAAATGTGGCTGTGATAGGGCTCACTCGCGATTTAATGTGCCCCGAGTATGACACTCGCATAAAATTTCCATCACTTGCCTGTTAAGGCAGCTTTGGCCATCGCATTTCTCGACACCTCGGCCCACAAGGAGCTTGTCACGTGCTTATACTGATGGTGCTTGTGCTTCGCTGGCCAATGTGCAGGCTGAGCCCCAACTCAGGCGACCAGCGGTTCATCATTTATAGTGTCCGTCGTCTTTGTGCAGCACAGAACCAGCGGTGACTTCCGGCATATGAGCATGATTTCAAATCAACAACCACCTGTTTCCAAGCACGCGCCGGAAGTTTACATATGAGCAGCGTGACGACGGCTCACACGCTGTCACTTCCGTCGCGTACGCTCAAAATCAAGCACCGCCTGACGCACTGCCGGACTGCATGAAGAGGCGTCGAGGATTTCAATTTTGTACCATAATATGTAAGCTGCTCTTGCTTAAAGGATATTATTGCGCTAGCAAATATATGGCCATTCTGGACAAATTTATGCTCTCTCCGCCGGCGTTGGTGTTGTGCTCCATACGGATGATTCGATATGCTAGGTGGATGCTATAATTTTTAAACACCAAATTTGCTCTCATATGGCTTTTAGAGCGAAAGCTCTACTACGCCATGTCTCGCAAGGTCATTCATCGCGTCGCCATGACTGTGAGCCGCCGGAGCGTGAGCCACCGGAGCACAAGTGCGGCAGGTGAGATGTCACACTAAGTGATACGGTGCGGAGAGGCGTCACAACTGCGCCGCTCGGAGCCTCACCGCTGCGGTAGCACGTGACTAGGCGAGGCTTTAACGGCTGCTTCGCCGGTGCTTGATCACTCAGTCTTGCCGTGGATGGCACGCCGGCTGGGCCGTCCTTGCGTGGGCTTCAGCGCAACTGAGAGGCTGAATCCAATCATCCAGTAGATATACGGCAGGCTGCGAAATCTCAAGCAAAGCCAAAGTTGGCTGATGAAACATCGGAGCAAAGGGAGGCCAGATTACCAGGTTATGGAGAAGCTTACCAAACACAGAAGCGTACATTAATGAAACACTGTGCGTATAGCCTTTGCAAGAGTTAATTAAACATCTTTCTTTTTTGGTCCTGACTGACTTATTTGTTAAAATGTTGGCAACTAAAGATCCCAAAGCCAGGTCATTAAACATTTCATTCGCTGTACGTGCGTACGTCATACCTTTTATCCGAAACCATTAAAAAAAACGCAACTAAAATATTTGGTCTCGCAATCTCAGAGTGATCCTATTTCACTGGTACCGGAGCCAGTGCTCTTTACGGATGTAATAATTTGCATGGTGCCGATTAATGCCGGTGTGTTAATGCCGACGGTTTGCCGTCGGTCTCATCCAGTCCCACCTTCTGCCGCGTCGAGGGGCGACGCCTGCAACGCCACTGGCGGCACTCCCAATCCCCCTAGCGTTGTTAGACGTTTGGTAGCTGTCAGGGCGCTGTTCCTCCTAGCGAAATTCCCTAGATTTCCTGGTAAAAAATATCAAAGAACTTTACTTCTACCCAGTCTGAGCTGCCATGCGTGCTGCCTCGAGTCATGGCGCACTCGCATACAGTTGCAACACCATTCGAGGACTCCAAGCGCAATACTCCAAGCGCTATCGATGCCAATGTTTCGCCCATCAGCAAATACCAGTAAATACCTGGGCAGTGCTTGCCACTTGGGGATTTGCTGAAATATCAGTGCCGCGAGCTCACCGTGCAAGAAGAGCGCGCCCGCGAAGGCCGCTTCCCGTAATACATGATCAATAGTCAGCGAGAACATTCATACAGCAAGACATGCTGCTACTCTCACGCTTGTACCAGAGGGCTGTGTATCCTAGATGGAACGGTATCATCCTGCTGTTGGGACTCGGGGTAGCGTTTAAGCCTCCCTCCACAGGAATGAGTACGTAAGGGAGTAGGAGAGAGAGAGAGAAAAGGGGTTTAATTTACAGTATCTGTGGGCCCAGATACGGAAGCCCACTCCATGTAGGAGCGCTTTAACTGTTTGACTCACTACATGTCTCAGCACACATCGGATCACGTCAGGACACACCTCACTGCAGCCAAGGTGTTCGCTTCTAAAACAGCTGTCTTCCCTAGCTCCCTACGCAGGGGCCGTCGATGACCTTGGTGCGGCCAATCAGAGGGGCCGTACTGTCCACAGAACCTCGCCTCTGATATCCAACCTTGGAAGCATGGACCAGGCACTCTGGAAACCGGTGGTTCATGCTGCTTCCACGAAATTCGTCGAGCTGGTTTTTTGCTCTCCGTGACGGTCATCTTGTCAGGGTCAGGAGAGTGTCCATCGCGCAGGTCACCGCTTCCACGGAAGGTGCGGTAGGGAACTGTCACCATCTAGGCGACGCTCATGAAAGAGGCTGCCCCAGAGGAAACAACCAAAGAATGCGCACTGACGATTCGGGACGCAAAATTGCTCCTAAGGCAGCCGTGTCATGCAGCGAGCCTTGCTCGGTTACGGGGTCGACCGGTTGCCGATCCTTCGATACTGATATATGTGCGTGCTGGTCGCACAGATGTAACCGTTTTTGAGGCAATGTGTTTCCTGAAGATTCGCAGCTGTGCACAAACTGGGAGAATAAACGAGATTCTCTGTGTTCTTGCGAATAATTTTTCTAGATTAATTTCCACTGAGAAGCCCCGTAATGATGACGCGTGGTTTATTGCATAAATGAATTATTTCTCTCAAATGCTTTCGGTAGTGCCTGGATAAATGTATCCCGTGATATGTTTTCGAACCTTTGTCGAGAAGCATTACCCAAAGAAGCGAGCCATGAATATTGCTTCGGCTTCCAGTCCAGACGGCATGCCAGCTAGCTTTTATCACACTTGTTTTGCTAAAAAGGTCCACTACTCTGCTTTGTATGCCTCCCCACTGGACAAGCTTCAGCGCGATTCTCTTCGGAAAGGTCACATCATAGCACTGTTTAAGCCTGGCGGTGTTTTTTTTTTTTTTGAGAACCTCACTGACAGCGCCCTACAACACTCCTAATTGCAGACAACAAATCAGTTGCCAGTATTCTAGTAGAGCCACGAAGCATAATTTTGCCAGAAAAATATTAGTTTAGCTTAAAGATGGAGTGTCGTGGGCCGGTTATTTTTAATGCGAAAGCAATATATGGCTCATGAAGCTGAAAATCCGGCATCGCGGCCCGCGATGATACAAAAAGTGACGTATTCACGGAGACAAACCGCACCAGTGGCTGGCCTATAAACAGCGCAAGGTGTCGCGACGCTGCCAGTAAGTGCGGTGATTTCGGTGAGTTCTGTCGTGCGCTCCGACGGACGAACCATCGACGTCTCAGTCAGTAGCTGCGCCCGGCTGTTTTCGACGCCCACGCGAGTACGCGACCGAGGCCGTCGCAATGTTTTCTCGTTCAGCCACGTACTGATACCTATGTGCCCTTTGACGTCGCCTTTTCGAGATTTTTACCGTACGTATCTTGAAGACTTATCACTGGATGTTTTGGTTTAGTAGACCAAGCGAAAACGCTTCACCGTTTGGGACATAATTACTTGCTTAGAGCTGTAGATAACCTTGGTTTTAAGCCAAGCTTCGCATCCATGATGAACTCCTCTACGAAGTTGTGTCTGCACGGCTGCTCGTAATTGATGAGCTCAGCGTATTTTTTTCTGTTACCCGTGGAATTCGCCAAGGATGCCCATCACTACCTGTAGTTTCAGTTTATGTCTCTATCCCTTCTTGCAACGCATCGTTGGATGCCGAGGCATACGTTGTTTCTCGCTGCCTGATTTAAGTGTCGACATGCACATATGCATATGTCTTTGTTTGGGGCAAGATATTTGTGACATATATGCAGCTAGATATGTGCGCTACTTCTTTGTGCATACACCCAAGCACCTGTCAACACCGTTATTCCCTCGACAAGAGAGTGAGAAAGGATGCATAGAAAGACAGGGGCGTTAATCAGAGGTAGTTCCGGTTGGCTACCCTGCATTGGGAGAAGTGGTAGGATAAAAACAAAAAAATGGTTGAAGAGGAGAGAGAGAGAGAAATAGTGAGGAGCACAAACAAACCGCGTACACTATAGAGCAGTAGGAGCGGCGTTCTTAAAGTCTATCGTGTAACCCCGTAGACCACAGCAATCTTAGTAGCGCGAATAAGGCCTTCTGCGCGGATGTTCTTTGGGGGAACTGGCCTAGAGCTTTCATTTCTGATGGTGGACAATCTTCCAATTGATCCACCCCTCTGCGGATCACTTCATTCGCGGCGCTATAGGGCGGGCAGACACATATTGTGCACGAGCGTCTCATCACAGCTGCATATGTCGCACGTGGTACTGCTGGCCCATCCAATTATGAAGGCATTAGAGTTTGCAAACGCTACACCTAGCCGCATACGCTGCAGCATGGTTTGTTCACGTAGTAGAAATCTAGGTGGTAGGTGCATCTGTGTATCCGGACACAACGAACGCAAACGACACATGGTAAAAATGTTCGAATCCCACAGGGGTAAAGTGCATTCACGGGACATCAATCGCAGCCCAGATGCATGCATTATTCAACACTTTCGTCCTCCTCACTATACATGTCTCCCGCTATGCATTCACTTGATTACATGTTAGCATTGCAGCATGGCTTGTAAGCGGTGTTTTGCAAAATCATCAAGATTACACGTAAGTAAAGTTGTGACATTTCTGTTAGGTAAACGAACATTGCAGGGGGTTTAGTGTTGTATATAGGTTGAAACAAAACGCAGTTGTACACGTTGTCTTTAGTTGTTCAGGATTTTATTATCACGGCGTGTCTGAAGCATCGTTTCACATAGTTTTGACCATGTGGTTAGGTCTGCGTATTTTTTTTTTTTTGCCTTTTGATAGCCAAAGAAGCATGTCCACTCGAGTAGCATACATCCGCGATTTTGCTCTAACATCCATGCGCCTAAACGACGCCATGAAAATTTCATACTTGTTGTTGATTTGAGATGCATCCCTGCCTCTCAGCTCAGTGAAGAGATTGTGACCCACTGGTTAAACTGTGATCATTAGCATGCCACCAGTCGCAAAGGCACACGGCGGGCGTTCGTCTCTCAAAGACTACCTTCAGTCCTACGAGACATCGGATGGCTGCGCGGTTGACGGGCTTTGCCGAAGGATGTCCGTCTCGCTGAGTCGGATGCAGTTCATTCTGCATCTTTTCCGCAATGCGGAAACCAAGAAACAATGCAGCCCGCTTTCTTCAGCTGTGTAGTCGCATCACCTTTGCGGTGTCTCCTGACCCACATGTTCGCATTGTGCCTCAAGGCCCGTAACCTGTCGCGAAATGTTAATTAATATTCTTTTGTGTGTCAGGGCCTTTGTCATCAAGAAAACGCATGTACTGGTTAAAAATCATGGGGTTTTACGTGCCAAAACCACGATCTGATTATGAGGGACGCCGTAGTGGGGGACTCCGGAAATTTGGACCACCTGGGGTTGTTTAACGTGCACCTAAATCTAAGTACACGGGTGTTTTCGCATTTCACCCCCATCGAAATGCGGCCGCCGTGGACGGGATTCGATTCCGCGACCTCGTGCTCAGCATCCCAACACCATAGCCACTGAGCAACCACGGCGGGTCGCATGTAGTGGTCAATTTATGTCGACGGCCACTTATAGCAATGCACACTTCTGCTATTGTTGATACGATCGCGAGTAACGGAGTATTCGAGCATTGAATTTGTTGTCCTTAGGAAAGAATTTGGTCCACACACCTTGTTACTCTTAAGAAGAATGGCGGATCATTTGAATTACTTCCTATGCTACATTATTGGAGAGACTTGTCTATCGTATGGCAATTTGTTTGTGCCTGTGGCGGTTTTCTCGGGTCACTGTCTTTGAAATTATTTTTCTCGTGACGCTAAATTAGTCCTTTATTGACCACATTGCATTTATAAAATCTGTGTGACTCCCTAATAAACTTATCTTTTGCTGGCGCTAAGTAATTTTGAGTGACTGTGAAAATGGCGCTCGCTACCAACTATACAGGGACAATAATGGTGGGGTGCTGTGCCCTCTTCATGCTTCCCGAATTGCTAATTACCAGAAACGTACACTCTCGAGGACTATCTCTCGCATGTTTAATGGGCGTATAGAGATATGCATACTGAGAAAAAGCCAATCATTGTGTGAAAGGTTAGCAATTCGAGTCACAATGTTTGCTTTGTGGCCGCACCATTCTTTCACTCCATTAGGTGGCAAGCCACAACGAGTGACCTATCCTATCCTAAAAGCATTACAATTCAAGTATAGAGTTACCTGCAAGACCAAGTGGTTGTTGATGGTAAGTAAGGTCACTTGGCAACAAAATTCCTGACTGTATATGAGGGAGGGGTGCACTTAAGAGCTAATCATAATAAAGCAATGGTTGATCACATGTTCCTTATACAATTTCATGAACGGTGGAGAAAAGGTTACTAAGTTTTATCCACCTTGCATGCTTCCGTATAACTGATTTCCCATATTCAGGATGCCTTTGGTTCAATTTGTCCAATAATTCGTCGTTCTACGGTGACCTGCAATCCCCCTGGTTACCTCAGATGGTAGAGTCATCGCCCTTTAGAAGCATTGGACCCGGGTTCGGAGCCCGGACTAGGAGGCATTCCTTTTTTCTTCCTCTGCAAAGTTTTCTTTCCGAGACACCCGTAGAATTCTTTAAAGTTTCGTGCTACAGTGGGTGGTTGGCAATTTTCCCTTGTAGTGCAAAAGGAAGAGAACCCCAAAAAGCTTTTAGATGGCAGCATTAAAATTGACAAATCGTACGCATCACTCAAGGCGACCCTCTGTGCCTGACTTTAGTAGCTTCCCTGAGTTGGAGGCAGTCCCGGATTTAGTGCGCAGAAGGCATCGACTGCTTCCTCGCCGCAACGCCGTGGTCCACCAGGTTAGTGATGATAGCTCCGGCAACAATCAACTTGACAGAATTGATAATCTGCAGGTGACTCCGCGTCTTCCAAGAGATGGTACTTACCTCTGCACACAATTTTCATCGGCATTCCATTCTTCATGTAACAAGCAGTATACGTAGACTTAGACCTCGTGAACACAATTTTCATCGGCATTCCATTCTTCATATAACAAGCATTATACGTAGACTTAGACCTCGTGACACCTCGGCGTCAAAGTCGTCGTAGTCGTCGCACAGTTTGAGTCGGCCTGATTTTTTGTTTTATTTTCGGCATGCCTTGTCATCTGCGTAATAGATGAACAAAAATTGCGTGCAATTAAGTCTGGAATCCGTGCAGCACATGGACATAAATATCAGTGAGGCTACAGGAAGCAAAGCAAGAAAATCAACCTTCACGAAGATTCCAACATGTGCTCTGGACCAGGACATTTCATTATTTATTACATGGATAGTAATAAGCAATCTTATGCTTTTTTTACAGCGAAGCTGTTATAGGCTAGGTTCCAGGAGATCGCGTCCGGCAACGGAAGTATAAAGACCGGAAGTAGATCAACAATTCCGGCTCCATGCGTGTGGCCGTTTCTCGCCAGCTGTGCCTTAGCACAGGTGTCAAAACTGATGATGGATGGCCCATTGTTATACCCTGTCGCCACCGCCGATGCCTCTTCCACGAGTGTCGCGATTTTCGGCAGCGCCACATCCCCCCAATCGTCGTACCCCTTTGTCTCGTGACGTAGAGATCGCGCTAGCGTTGTTATCAGCAGTTGTCTTTTGGATTCGCTATGCGACGGACGCTTGTTTAACCACATCTTACAGGCTCCTGACATCAAGATACTGACGATGCCGCGCATTGTGCCGCGGCTGTGAACGCTGTCTGTGGCTCATACGCTGGTATATGATGATAGGGCGGACTTGAGACAGCAAACGCACTACTTGGCCATCGCGCCAGCGAAAACAAGATGCCGGTTCCCTTTCTCTTTGACGAACATGCCGAAGACGCTCAATATAGTCAATAACGATTATATATAAATTCACAATAGCAATATCCACTACAGCAGACCAGTAGTAGAAGGGCTCTGATTTTTTTTTGATTTTTTAATTTGGCGTTGGAATTGGATCAATAGCACCTAACTAGAGGTGACAAACAGCTTCTCCACTCTCTTTAAATACCTATCAAACGATGTCACATTATTGCTACAGCGATGGTCGCATATCGACTGAAATCCTGTGTACGTTCTTCGCTCCGGGACTCTCAACGACCGCGTAATTTTTTGAGGACCTCTTTTCTGCCGTACCCTGCACTGGTATCGTGTTTCAGCGTGTAGCGTGGCGAAGCAGGCCAAACCAGCGGCACTCCTTCGTTCCATTTCTTTTCTTTTCCATGTTCTATTTTTGTGTCAAAATGCGCGAAGTACCCCATCCGCTATATACTATATATACGTCCGTGCGATGCGATGGCCAGGGAACGAACGACGCTCGCTGTAGCCTGTTTCGTATAGCGAGACGCCAAAGCTAGAGGGAGAACGCGAGGTTTTTGTTTACGCGAGCCCTTTGGTATCCTCTGGTCCGTGAACGGCTCCATTCGTGCGTCGGGAGCACGATGCACGAAGGAGCAGAGCGGCGCTGACTGAGCACGTTTCCGGACGAAATATACCCCTCTTCGCGATTCCAGTTGTTGTTCTGCACGTCATTTTAGTTACGCGCAGTGGGAGATCAAGAGCACTGTTTTGTATCGACCCCCGCCTTTTCCCTTCGGTTCGCTCCCATTCGTATCATCCGTTATGCCCAATGACCGATTGCGGCGATAACCTTAGACGTCGAGATGAAGACAACGATCGCAAAGGAAAGTGTATTTAGAAAAATGTTTGCTGCAGGTTTGCAATATTGTAGAGTAGCAAGCGATGCGCTCGTTCCAAATCGACCACAACGCTGATACATTGTACTGCTCCGCCCTTTCTGACAAGTTCTGTTTAGAGCTATACTAATTACACGACTTACATCACGCAATCTCAACGCATACCTTGACGCATCGGCCATCCACAACAAGTCTTTCGCTCTAGCATAAGTAGCATCACCTATAAAACTCTTTTCGTTTCTTTTTTCGATACGGAGCAAATGACTTGAAATACCTTGCCTAGAGTGTTTCTGCCAATATGCTGTTCTACATTCCTAGAGACTGCTCCCATTTGTTTCATTATGTGGTTTTCATCATTTCTTCGACGTAATACGCAAACCACCCATTGTGAAATTCGCCGCAACGGAGTGTTTAAGGTGAGACAGCAAATTTTGTTGTCTGGTGGACACATCGTGTAGCACGTACAGGTGAGTCGAAAACGATAAAAAACTTGTTAGGCAATGAGAACGCTAGTGCTATGTTTGTTTATCTCTTGTTCTTCTGCAGCATGCGAAACGTAAACTCATGTTCACAAATGAAAAAAAAAATCGGTGATAGCCTCCTTAACCTCTGCAAAACCATAGTGACGCAACAGCACTTAATGCTAGTTTTTGTTATCAACCAGCTCCTTACGAATCCCGAAAAACGACCTGCTTGATTATAATGCATGGGAACTTCCTCACATCAGCACATCCATGCGTGTAGATAGAACCCATCTCTACAGCTTGTCCATAAAAAAAGCGCCTTTGGTTTGACTAAACAAATGAATGCATCAATGGTGGCTGCTTGCCTTCAAGTTACAACATAGATTGCCGCGTCATCTGGTGGCACTTCCGACGTACATCGCCTTGATTTGCCGTCAACGGAGACAGCGCAATGGTGTGCCTCAAAGTAAGTATATTTTTTTCTCAAGAACCACCGGTAACAAAACTATTACACGTCTGACATACGTTTCCGCCTACGTGTGTTACACCACGGTCTTTTAGTTTATAATTTCTGGTTTATATTGAATATTAGTAAAGCCGTTGATAAGAAGGTGAACCTTGAGTCTGAAGAGGTTAAGGACGGATGGTTTGACGGGGAGAAATGTTTTCTTTTTTGAGCAAAGATTTTCTGGATGAAATGAGAGAATCACTGTAACAAACAATATTTTTAAACCCTGATTCTTTACAAATGGTTATACAATTTCCTGCGTGTCTGCGCGTTTGTGTATCCCTCTGGCGCGCGTCCGTCAGAGTGTCTTCAATTTAAAAACCTGCCGCACCTTTATTTCCTTACTGCTTGAAATAGTCCACTTTCACTGCAAACAGACACATTGTGTATATCCGTTGTGCATTAGGCCATACAATGCATATAATTATCAGGAAATTTCGCAGTCCTTAATTATTACCCATTAATTAGCATGCTACGAATATTTACTGGAATGAGGACACGCTTCAAACAAAAGTGATCTATGACCTGAATTCCTTTCATTTTTTTATGAATGTATACACATTCTTTTTAATACTCTCTAAGCTAGGTTACTGAACTTTACAGGCCTGCTGTCAGAACAACTGTTTAGAATCATCTCGTGGCATTTATACCCAAACCAAAATACTCCTAACATACCACTGCATTGAGCAAGACTGCAAAAGTTGACTATTCAGGTATTTGCACAAGCCTTGCACTCTGAGCCACTTCCACATAAGATTATTTGAAGTTGTACTTAGCAGACGGAACTCCGGTGGAGAGATCGCACCACGACAAAAAGTATCCCTCTACTCTGGCGTAAACGTGCTATTCTAGATCCATATATCTCGCATGAGAAGCTCGTCAGATCGTTAAAAAAAAGAAAGAAGAGCCAACACGTGATCGCCTTCCAGCGATATGAAAAGCAACACTGAAATTTTCTTGAAACTGCCATAGTGGCTGAAAACACGTACGTTCCCTAAAGGTGTTCGGTATGAATCACTGTTCAACTGTTATATATTTTCATGTCAGATTCCAATTCCCAGATCACGAGCAAACATAGCTTAGAAACGCATTGGTTGTTCCCTCTCATAATACTCACCACTGCATATGTACATGATTACGTTGCGGGGAGTTTACATTGGAAAAAAAATAACAAAAAGGGAACAAAAGAACGCGGACGGACGAAGATACTTTATGCAGAGGCAGCTAGATATTGAGCGCTAATATATAGCAGTCTTCGAGTTTTTCTAGGCGTGCGTTTTTTTACTATATTACTTACCCTCCCACGATAGGGAACTTCACAAATGAGAATGCTTCAGAGAAAGAAAACAAAAAAAGCAATCATTTGTTCTCCTCATTGTGTGTCCGGTGCCACCACTCCGAACTCTGCGAGATAAACAATGCTCTCTCGTGCTCGTGAAAACCCCAGAAGAAAACAAGATAAAAAAAGGTTCATTCACGCGTTCTCGCTTGTGGAATTTGCCTGAGCTTGCCCGCTGATTACCAGCGAAAATTGGGCGCTGTGGTTTCCGTGTTTTCTTCGGGCCATCAGCGTCGCGTATGTGAACGAAGGCCTGCTGTGCTTTTGCCCCAACCTACCCGAACTACTGAAGCCATTGTTTGTGTTGACGGTAGAGAGCTTCCTATCTAGTCAAGCGACGCGAACGAGGGCATGCTGTTGGCCGTATCGAGGAAATGGTGGAGAAAATGTTAGCCACGGAAAGGGTGTCTTTACTCTGTAAAACATGCTGCTGTGGTTGCTTAGTGGCTATAGTGTTGGGCTGTTCAGCACGAGGTCGCGGGATCAAATCCCGGACACGGCGGCCGCATTTCGATAGGATGCGAAATGCGAAAACACCCGTGTACTTAGATTTACCACGTACCCGTGTACGTGGTCCATATTATTCCGGAGTCCCCCACTACGGCGTGCCTAGTAATCAGATTGTGGTTTTCGCAAGTAAAACCCCAGAATTTTTTTTCTCGGCCAAACGTCGGCAAGCCTAATCAACTATACCTCTAATTTAACGACGGGTTAACTATATATACGCCACATTATGCACCGGAGACATCGATTGATATTAGAGGACCCAAAAACCCCAACGCCTTGGCCTGTGATAATTGATGTTCTCTCTTTCCATCTTTAGCCACATATTTCAACACACACATTTTCTCTCTTTCTCTCTTGCCATGCAAGTGGATGTCCCTTTACAACAAACAGTGCGTAAGTAAAGATACTGGGACTAAAGATTTTAAATAAATGCCCTTTTTGAAGACAAGCTGCCAAATGTCCGTCCAGGGCGTATTCATCCGTAAGAAACTGAATATATTTGTTTTACGCAGTGTTTCTTTCCGATTCTGTAGCTAAAGAAAACGCAAGTAAAGACGACTAGGCAAGAATGAGGACAGGGGGTTCGGTCGGCGTTGCATCATGTGCAGCACAAGTTGCCTCATTTCGCGCACGCGGCGTCTAACGACGAGACCCTGGGAAACACTTCCCTGCATCCGTCGTCAACCGCCTTCCTCCCTCGACCAGCATTCCTAATTCCCGTCTACGCAGAGACGCCACCAATTCGCGCGTGCTCCCTCCTCTCTTTCTGGGCGAACGTCCCTCATCGCTCTCCCCCGTCAGCCCGCTCTACGCCCATCGCTCGCTCATCGGTTTTCTCCCGGAGTGCGCATGCGCGGGTCCCCGCTTCCCTTCCTTCCCATTCGTCTTTCTCCCGGATTCCCTCAACATCCCGCTCACTCTTCCCTAGCTCGGGCAAAGGAACGTCACTCGCATTCCCGCTGTGCACTGGCTTCCACGCGAACCGGCGCGCCGTGTCGTCTGCCGACGGTTTGTCGTCTGCTCGTCGCCGTCGTTTTCACTTGCTGCTGCTTGTGCGTGGAACGTGGTGATCTCTTAATGCGTCAGCGCCACGCAATGGGCAAGTGAATGTGCGAGAAGCCAAAGCCTAGAGTTCTGACTGGTAGTCTCGTGTCTGGGATGGACGTCACCTGTGCCTAAGACGCCGGATCTGAATAGGTCGTCATAGGTGCTTTTTTTTCCCTTTCAAGAAACGGTTGATCAGTGAGACAAGGACGCCGGAGTTTTAGCGGGTCCTCAGAGTGCTGGTACTTGGCTTCATCTTGGATTGAGATATTTCGCCGCATTATCCATCAGGCGAACCACATTCTTAGCGCTGACATCATCTTTCTGCTCCTCCTTCATTTCATTGGAGAGTGTGTGTGTGTGAGTGTTTGTGTGACCAAAGAACGTTTGACAGCAGATTATTTTTTACCGCTGCATATCAGGTTGTGATGTTAGCTCTAACCTGCGCACATACGTCGCCTCAAGTAGGCTGTGCCTAAAATGTGTGCAAATATTTGACTGTATTACAGCGTTCCTATTATGCTGAACCGGGATAGTACTACTCGCATCAGAATGTCCTGCACCGGCTTCCTACTGTCGCTGGATCCGTGATCAGGGCACAGTGCGTGAAACAGTGACAGTGTTTGAACACTCGGGTCAGACGCACAGGTACTTCTGCAACGCTACGGAGTCGTCGTCCGCCATTAATGCTTTTGACTCTGCGTGCAAGACACTCACTGGCACTCAGCTATATTTGTTAGAACTTCATATTGTGGTTGGTCTCGGCCAAATACTGCGCGGAATCGGAGTCGTGTGTCAGCAGCATTAGAGCCAGTCGCGCTAGAAACCTCATCTCTCATTCTACTAACGGTTCTGAGCATTGTTTGATGGAAGTTGTGCAAGCGGGTCGCACCACTCATTCATAGTGCATACACCTGGAAGCTTAGTTCCAGCATGTTTGGAGAGCTTTCGTGGCTTAATATTTTGATCTCTACGGTATGTGCCAGTAACGGGTAGTTATTGGGACAAGCATTTGGCGTTTGGTCTGAATGCACAGATGCATCACAAATGAAGCAGCGGTTTACTTTTATCGCTCCTACATAGAGTGTACAGCGCGTGAGACAAAGCTAGGATCGTCACTTCCATTTTGGCAGACGTTACTGTAAAGCCTGTGAAACTTCATCATCTCTGAAAGTCTCAAGCCAAGCATATTCACGAAGTAGAGGCAACTGACTCAGGTTGAACGTGAACTGGAACGGAATCACGATGTGCGACTTGGATAACACCGGATAATTTATCCACACAAGTGTGTCTTCCGGATAACGCCTTTACGGATATCTCAGAAAGGGAATTCTGAATTGACCACCACGCGATGTCATCACCAAGACTAGCGTCGGTGGCCTGGTGCCTGTGGATTCTTGCATCGGTGCTGAACCTCAAGAAAGCCGAAGGTAAGCATATGTGAATGAACTTATCAGTAGTCACGAGATATCTCGCTCAAAGCTATTATCGAATAACCTTTACAAACACTCTACAAGCATGTATTTGTAAACTAAGTCAACTACTTGATATATTCGCTCTATACACACACAACTGAAGAATTAGTGGTGCTTGGGGGTTCCAGAAACCCCAAATACCTGTTTTTTTTTATTGCCCAAAGCATGTCAGACATGAAATATTACCTGAGAACTGCAACGAAAGATCATTTGCCGTGCGCTTTATCTTAACTGAGCGCTGAGATTATCATTACTGCGCGATGAAATGTACAGACGCATAAAGCTGGTTCGCGCCGCCGTCGTGCTGTCCTGGTATCGACAGCGCATGCGCGGTACACGTTTGCAGGGTTAGAAGGTCTCGCAGAGACGCGCAGAGCGCTTGGCTGCGAAAATGCCGAAGCCAAGCTACCACACCGGAACGCTCCACTCTGCCGAAGCCAGGGCAGAGTTCCATTGTTTTCGTAAGCGTCGTGCACACAGAAACATGAGTGTTCCTGCTAAGGAGATGTCTGTGCATACCACATTGTGGCGCATGCACTGGTCTAACTGGAACGGACAAGATACGTCAAGATAAATCTATCTAATCCTTTGACTCGGGGGCGTACAAACGTCGACGGTTTTCGCCGGTCTCATCTGATGATACATCGAGATGCGTCACCGGTAACGCAGCCTCATGGCGAAGGAACAAGAGCCAAAGAGGAAATACCGATGATAGCGATTATGATAACGAAACGTTATCCACGAGCAGACAAAAAAAATTATGCACGTGCATAGTGCATGTTGGAATCGACGTTAAGCGAATTATTCCTGAAGCGGTGAATGAAATGCTAAACAATGTAATGCATTGCGTACCATCGTGGTTTATTTTCATTCTCGGCAACGTGTAATATCGTACAACGTTTTACACTACACTGTTCATGAGCTATGCCAAAAGGCAGACACCAATTAAGACCGGCGCACAGATTTCTCCGGGACTATAACCATGATGTATTCGTTCGGTTTTATCTTCAGATCCATGCGCGACCGGCAGTTTCATTCTCCCCCTCTTTCCCTTTCACCCAACTCGCCTTCCTTTTGAAAGCATATATTTGTGCACGCATAATAAACCACTTGTTGACAGTCTGTTTATCTGTATTACATGAACGTAATGTTCTGTTGTACATGCTGTAGACGTTTTATCAAGAGGATCGATGACTTCGAGCATACACGCCGCAAATAAAGAGAGCATATTTTCAAACCCCTCTTAAGACGACGAAATGGCAACTTCGATACAAGACTGTGAGGAATTTAGGAGCGATACTCAAGCAAATATAATATTTAGTGAGTACTAACGGGAAGGAAAGTATAGGTGTCACCACTGTTCTGTATATTTATGCTCTTAAATGCGAGAACGGTTGCAGTAAATGCGAGAACACTTGCTCATTATCAAATTAACATGCTTGAAGCAGTTCAGAACAGAGTTTTCCGTACATTTCGAGGAACTATGACAATCATTCAAGTGTGACTCAGCTTAAACTCGATCATTCCCTTCAACCATTGACCATTCGCCGTCAAATGTCTCTCCTATGTCTGTTTCACAAGTACATCTACACAATGAAATAGCCTCGTTACACCTTGAACGCACCATTTTGAGGTCACGCAGGCTACATAATCACCTCAGCTTCACGTGCATCTTTGGTCACGCGAACGCTTTTAACCCATCCTCACTTCCACAAGCCATCCGCATGTGAAATGATCTTCTCGATGATACCGCGTCTCTGATAATAACCTGAATACATTTCGCCACACGTTTGAGGTACATCTTTTTGAAATAGCGCTGTAACATGCATGGTCCCGTCGTTTAAGTTCTTGCTTTGCTTATTTTGTGATATGTTGCGTTTTTTTTTTTTCTTCAATTGCACTCAAAGGCTCTTTTAGTGCTTATTTCACAAACGTATTCTGTTGTGCTGGGTTTTTCGTTTTTTTTTCACTTCCGTTAGAACCTTGATTTGTATTTCGCAATTTACTCTGTTACGTTGCGTTTTGATGTTCACTTGCATTGTAACCCTGTTCCACACTAGTTTGCTTGTGCTTTCATTGTAATAAGTAAACCCCCCTTACTCAATGCCCTTTGGGCCTGTAAGGTATTTTTAAATAAATAAATAAATAAATAAATAAATAAATAAATAAATAAAACAACCTAATTTCTCCCAACAAGTTGGAACGTAGCTCCACTACTCTGCGAGTTGTGTTTGAGGCGTTATCATCCGGAGGTTTCTAGGATAACGATATTTGCACCTATTTCATTATTCAATATGGCAGCGAGAAAGGTGATAGCACCCAGATGACAGCTCTTGAGCATACAAATAATCTTAAAGAGAAATATAGAGGTTCACATAAAGGCACATTTCCCGCCTGTGATAAAGAACCCGCGTTATACAAACCCCATCTCACATACACGTTAATATCAAGCAGTTGCCCAAGAAAAACAAGATTGCCTTCACAGGGTGTGAACGTGGGCGTGCTGGTAATCCATTTTAACTTGCTAAAGCGCGTTACTGAGGGAACTTAGACGAACAAACGCGTCAGACAACCACGGCGCTTCCATGTCGCGCCGTGTTTGCTGCTACATGCCGTTACATGCCGCGCTATGTTTCGCACCAGCGCCATGTTAGTCTTACATGTTTCTTCATCTAAACTCCGTCCGTATATATCGCGCTTTAGCAAGTTACAATAGAACACTCCTTTCAAATACGTTCTCGATAAAATTACGGTACGATAAATTACGTTCTCGATAAAGTGCAAGACAGGCGAAACAGACCCCAGCGAGTTCGACTAGCTTTATCAGCTGTCTCGGCAACGAAAGAGAACGAATACGAAAGAATAAAACTAATTGATTCGACTTGAAAGTAGGACCCGGAGGCGTGTGCAGCGAAACACAGTCGGGCGTGTAAGCGAAAGCCGGGGATATTAAACAATAACAGCGCGTCTGCGGTCTGCCGAAGCCCAAAAAAAATCAATCGTCGCGGTCAAGTGTCACCAACGGCCGAAACGCGATCGAGCTTCTGGTGTGCCTTAGCCAAGCGAAAGCCGCTTCGCCGCCTCGTCCTCGGTTGTTCGTCAAAGCCACCAGCGAAGCCAGCTACTCTTATTGCAGCGGCAGCAGCAGCAGCAGAGGCAAAGACAAAAGCGTTTCGTGTGCAAGAGTCAAACAGCGGCGCCCCCCCCCCCCCCCCCCACCCCACGGCTCTGGCCGCAACGTTGTCCAATCTGCCGACCGACAAATGGTCACTGACGGAGCAGTCCCCACCACCACCGCCACGGCGCTCTTAATCGAAGGCCTGGTCGTGCCGTTCCTTCTGACAGATGATTGCAATCTATTTCATCCCGCACCGCTTACCACTTTGCCCCGTCTACCCACCCTTTCCTCACCCCGTCCACCGCTCGCAACACTCCAACTGTCCGTTTTCCTTGCCGAGTCAGCCCACGTTTTGCCCACGTTGTGCTTGCTTGTTGTGGCCTCTTATTTCGTGCACTGTACTTTATTCTTTGCCCTGTTTATTTTGTATATCCCATTCTGTTCCGGTTTAAGTGACATGTCTGCTTCCTGGGTGCCTTGCTTTTAAGATCTCGTCGTTTGGACCACGACGTTTCTTTTTTTCTAGCCCCCCCTCTCACAGACTCAAATTAACCTCCTTGTATCGCTAGTCCCGCCGTCTTCCGCGGATCACTTGATTCAATGTTTGTTTTTAATACACCAGTGTTCTTTCGTGCGCGCTTGGACGTTGTATTTGTAGACCGCTTATTTCCGCAGCAAGAATGTCTTCCAGTCTGTCAGGTGTTTTTTTTCCTTTATAAGTTATCCGTTCACTAATGGTCCGTGTTCTTGTATTTGTTAACACGGAATAGAAATGCTTTGTTAACTTTAGCATTCTTTTTCTAGTGCTCTTGTGTATGTATAAGCATGCCTACACCGTTAGACCTCCTGTTCTACTATCCCTGGCGAATTCAGAAATTCGTGAAATTGGTGCCAGGTTCATCTTGCAGATTTATGCCCAAATTACTCCTCCTTCGCGAGTGAGGACTGAGAATTAGCGAACTTATTGCGTATTTGACGCCATGAATGTGAATAAAGGAGTGAAAAACGTCAACTTTTATGGGCGGAATTCACAATGAGTTTTGTCCCTAAGTGTTCTTTGTCCTTGGCTGGCCACCTGTGTTAAAGATATGCCTAACATTATGATTGGGTGCAATTTTTTTTCGTACGAACAATTATAGGGTAAGAGTGTTTTTTTTTTTAATGCGGGCTCCGTCCCGCTCCAACAGCATTTCTATTGTTCTATTTAAAGGATTTCGCTATAATAGGATTAGAAATTCCCTAAACTTTACACCAAGTCTCTAGCGAGACTTCTAAAAGTCCCCTTTGACACATTTCATTGAGAAAGACGAATGCAAATATTACATATCGACCCATTCTAAAAGCGTGCAATTGTCAATTATTATGGTAGTTACTATCTAAATGCGACATCATACTGATTTTGGACGCCTTGCATCGAACCCAATTTTGTTAGGTGCCTTTCGATAAATTATCAATGCTTGGTTGTATGACACGGATCAACTATATGAAAATGAACCAGTTATACGAGTATGATTGGTCACTGCTCTGCGAATCTGTAGCATTTAAGGCAACAGCCAATTCACTGCAGCCATTCCTCAAAAACAATTTTCCAAATCCTATAGACTGCGGTGACTACTTTCCAGAATTTGCTAAAAATATGCAACAAGATTTTTTATGTAGAATTTGTTAAGACAACCTTCGATAAAAGCCTAATTTCTTCCTCTGAAAGCAAGGCAAAAAAATGTTATGTCGAGCAGAAAATACGCCAGAGTAACGAAACTATGCGACCGTGTGTTTAACATATTTTAGCGAGGGAAAAATGCTAATGACACGAATCTTTTCACTTTGTCAGGATTGTATATATTTTCTATAAGTTCAGTTGCATGCCGCGATAACAAACCACTTCGCTTTATGAAGCGTACAAATACTGGTATGTGACAGAGTATGCTTTGTCTTCCACCATTCATTTCACTCACGTTACATCAAACACTTTTTAGTTCAAGCATTCAGTCATGGGATTGTCGTTGTGTTTTTCTCTTTTTTTTGGAATGGCAGAGACGCTTGTCATAGAACTGAGTCGTGACATGACACACATGTTTCTTCCAAAGGGGGAGCCCCGTCAACCGTAAGTCATACGACAGCTTCCTCTTATACCTACTTAGAAGAAAGCATCATGATGATGACAAACTTAATATAACGCATTCCCCCAGAAGAACCACAACACTACCTTTTATTTATTTATTTATTTATTTATTTATTTATTTATTTATTTATTTATTTATTTATTTATTTATTTATTTATTTATTTATTTATTTATTTATTTATTTCTTCAAGTGTTCCCGACATTCTCTCATTTTGTTCTGTGGCTTCCAATCAGCTACGTACATAGTCTCTCTAGGGGTGCTGTGCAGGATGCTCCAAAGTTTCTCGTTCGCCTAAGCTTGCTCGCTGGCCGTCAGTGAATAAGGACAGCGGGTACGCACGGCAGCAGCACGCAATAAAATGTCGAGATGAGGCCACGTATGTCAACAAGAGCGCAGGCTGCGTCCTCGTTTGAAAAATGTCGCCGTTTCGCCCGACAGACGAAGCATCGATTGCGATAGATAACTAGTGGATAGCTATACGAAGTAATGGTAATTGTTTTATCGGCCCTATAAACATGTAAATATTGCCATACTAACTAAATTAACAAGCATAGGCCCCTATACGGTCAAACTTTTCTATCTGTATTTATTCCAATCGCCTGACCTCAAGTTCACGTAACCTCCAACGCAAGCATCGGGTGGTGAACTGCATCGTTCTCGGAACAGTCTAATCAAACGCTCTCCTCGTTCATAGGAGGTCACCTTTGTTCGCTTTCTTAACGAATAACATTGCCTACACAGTGCGGTTTTTCTTACCTAATTGGAGGACAAGTGGTGCGGAGCACGCTCAAGTGGAGAGGGTTTCGAAGAGGCCGAGTCAGCACCGTGAAAATAGATAAACGGATGAATAGGGTGTCGCCGGCGTCTCCTGTATTGGTCCGCTTCCTCTTACTTAGCTTGCGGTGGCTGGTCGAAAATCGCGGTGACGTGCAGCGGAAGGGTAAGAATGCCGCTAAAACGAATCCTCAGCAAGGAAGAGTTGGCAGAGCGACGTCATATATTTACCAAAAGGGCTCCATAACGTTTTACTGCCACGAAAAATTGACCTTCGTGCCGGCGCTCGCATCAACGCGAACTAAGCTGCGAAAACACAGCGCAGAGCGGACTCTGCCCCGGCAGCAGAATATTTTCACGATACAGCCGCCCGGGAAGGTGCGCACCCCCACACCCCCACCCCCCCTCCGGGAGCCTAGCGCGCGACTAGAAGCCCCCCCTCCGGAAGCGTAGCGCGCGACTGGAAGACGGCGCGCTTCCTTCCCGCTTCAAGCCCGTGCGTGCGGGAGATTGAGCCGCGATCGTCGGCTCACCCTCGCATGCTTTCACTCGCACATACAGCATACGGCACGCGGCGCCGATTTTATCGGCCGTAGACTTTATACGGAACCTCAAGGCGACGACAATGCGACGGCGATGGCGACGCTGACGTCCCTCCATCTGCGCACTCGGCGCAAGCCGCTTGCCACGCCTTTCTGGTGCGCGTCGCATGTGTCTCTCCTCTTTTCGGACATTATCTGTCTTTCCACCTTATACCTAGCGATACAACTCAGTATGTAATTTGCCAATTACCTTAAAAACCATTCAGTGCACATCTTGCGCCTGTTCAAGTGCATATAAACTACCACAAAGTTCATAGCAAAAATATAACATAAAACATTTTTTTTCTTCTATAACTTATCTGCACAGGTAATGCACTAGGTGAAACGATAAGCGAATGAAAGAAAGGACCGATGATTTGACCACGTGACTCGTTCTTTTTCGGCCACCTGTAAGGTAACGCCCAAGTGGCGATATTCCAAGAGTGAATCTAGATAAGCCAATGAAACTGCAGGCGCGCACGGGGCTGAACTTTATGTCATGATACCATTAGCTCATCCATCTGACGGCATCGCCAGAGCTTACCGAAATCGAGCTTTGTCAATCTCGGGCCTTCCTGCATAGCATCTCAGGCTACGGTTTCTTAATGCTTCGTCTGTGTCAGATTCTGTTAATGACTTCGATAATAATGCTTCTTAGCACATAGCTCACTCACTCACTCACTCACTCACTCACTCATCGGCTTTGCAGAAGTTTCATTCCTGCGTTGTTTTCTTCTTTGTTCCGACAATATTTAAATCTTCTCTATGAGCAGACAATAATTTTCGTTTCACGTTGTCCCTAATATATGTCTATGCACACGCCGCAGTGAGTTAGATTTCCAGTCGTTATAGATGCATTCCAATCAGGGCACAACGCAAAAGCTCCCACGTAGGCAGAATACGGCCGAATAAATCGAAGAGGTGCGATCTAATCTGGTGTCACTAACGTCAGCGTTGTCCATAGCAGCTATCATGTTTAGGAATGTTAACCCCAATTCGCAAACAAATCAATTTAAATTTTTTTATCAATTTCACTTCCATGCGCTTTAATAATGCTGCAAATGTATTGGAGTTATCCGTAAATTTCTGATACGAAGTTCCGCAGTTTCTTTTTCGTGAATCCAATTCAGTGCGCTGTCGCGCCTCTTTCAACTCCGCCGTCGATAGCAATTAAATAAATCACGAGTCATCAGGAAATTTATGACACGATGTTTATCAGTTTTCATCTTCACGCAGAATGCATTTCAATTCCACGTATTCGCTAACAATCGTGAGTTCGAAAAAAAAAAAGACTGGATTTTCCTACCAGTTGTCCGTAAATTACAAAAGATCTTCAACCCATTTCTCCCAGCCCGAAAATTGTGCCTATCTTCTGCCGTTGACAACTCGTTCTCAATCCACGGAAGTTACAAAACGCAAAAAAAGAACAAACAAGGGAACGACTGATGTCGTTTTCAACAATGCTATCGCAGTGCAACCTATCCTAGCGCTCGGCAGAACCACATTACCAAAAAAAAAAGAATATGCCGGGGAAACTATGGTATAGCTTCCCGGAAACGGAGGTGGGGCACGCGCTGTCTCAGCTTCGCATGCTGCACTTCCGGCCTTTTTATTGTCCCCAGTTCCACTGCCGACTACAATCTGAATTATGCATGCGATCCAATTGGCGCCTCCGCGGCGAGGAAGACACGTTTTTTGCGGCCGCCATGCATACGTGCACTCGGTCCCGAACGCGTGGTTCCCAAGGAGGCATGATGCGGTTCCTCCCGAAGCCAGTAGACGCAGCCATGTTTCGCCGCATAACTTTATATTTCTGTTTGCATATCTATGGGAGAAACTCGGAATGCCTGTTTCCGGCGCGACCTTTCCCGGAACGAGAAACGGTTCGCGCTGTCACCGGTGAAAGGCGTGCGCGCACTTGAAAGGGGGTGAACGTCGAGACGGACGATGTGCGGGGTGCAAGACAGGCTAAGTTGGCAGGTGATGAGGATGTTGTTTTCTAGATTTCTTGCATTATTTTGCTCGCGCTTTCAATTTTACTGGATCTCTTTTTGCCGAGACCAGCTTGGCCGAGGCAGAGTAGGTGTGTGTGCTCTGAAGCAAGATGATGGATTTTCTTTTTTTTTATCTTCTACAGTTTGGCCGAGTTACCGTGTAGGCTTTCCGAGAAGCGTGTACGAGTATATTACGACGAATATTCTAAACAGGAATACACCAGCCATGATAGCTCAGGGGTCATGGCGTTGTGCAGCCGAGCACGACGTCAAGGGTTCGATTCCGGAAACGGCTGCCGCATTTTGATGAAGCATTGAAACATTGTGCATTGGGTGTGCGCTCAAAGAGCCCCATGTGGTCAGAAAACCTTTATATAAAATAGGGCTGTATTTCACAATTCTCAATATTACAATAATTTTGTGTACCTCGATGCCTTGCCTACACATATTTTGTCAATGTTTAGTTTTCCTTCAAGTACCGGGGAAATGACATTTAGTCTTCTTTTTTTTTGCTGCGTGATTAGAGCAGTTGGGATTCACAGGACGGCAGCATTCGCATGACGGAGTCTGTTCGCAGGTATCTATAGAATATGAAGCGTGCCGCGCGGGGTGGAAGTTTTTCCTTGGTTATTTTTGCTTTCTTTACGAAAGTACCAAATGGCCTACGAATATTTTGGGACAGGTCTGATAAAAGCCTTATAGGCAATTAGCTTTGCGTCTCGTTCGCTATAGTTCTTTTCATGTGGATTGGAGCCTCTGATTAGCCTTTGGGCAGACGTTTTTTTTTTATTATACTGGTATGCCATGCCAAGTTCTGCGCTATTGTTACGCATAAATAATGCTCGTGTCAGTAGCACCAGGTACCTGCTAATTTCGGGATTCCTGTGTTGTGTTCTCCTAGTAATCTGCCTGTGCAGAGGGGAAAAGAGAACATTCGCATATCATATCGATAGTTGACACAGATTTCTGCGATGAACCATTCTATAGTTATATACATGAAATCTGCAAAAATACGCAGATGCAGAGAAGAAGCACAGAAAAAAGACAGCAATGAAACATAAAATAATCATGCGTTGAATTCGCTTGCACGTGATGCAAGTAAACGGCACGTTAAGGCCTCTAAAAAGAGTATAAATTGGAGAGCGGTATTACAAGAGGACTTTGGTATTACTTAATCGAGAAAGTCAGCGGCAAACTTAAAAGGTGGGTGGCGCGAGGTCAGAGTTGATACTATTTTTTGCGCTGTCTGCGGATTCTATTCAAGTTTATTTGTATTCATGGCACATTAAGTGTTCAATAACATTGAAGCAACTAACACTATTGATCTGGCAGGGTTAGGTCATACCATAGTTAACTCTATTAGTCGCTTTTGTGCGCATAAAAGACAGATACTTCCATAGGTTGTCGAACGTATCCCGAAAATCTATTAGTGATATCGACGCCACGTATCGAAATACGACAACGACGTCTTTCTGACTAGTTTGGCTAAATTTGCTGCTGTCTTATATAAACCCTACGGTTACAAACGGCCTCAAAGTGATACGAATCAAGCTGCTGTCAAGTACCGACGTATGCCGCAGAGAAGCTACCCTTGCTACCTCGCATTTCTCGTCGTAGCTATGACGGTTCAGGCCCAACTGAAGAAACTCGCATAGACGCGAGCCCCACATTTGCTGCTCTAAATTAGGCTTTATTATACTCGATGCTATGGCCTGAGCCACACGACACGCTCGGAAGAGCCGCTGATGCTTTCAAGGCGGGATGAGCAGGCCGACGGTAACCAAAGAACATAGAAGCGAAGGGGCTTATTCATCGTTAGGTTTAGTAGGCTAACGAAATATGTGGCTCAATATTGACAGCGGTGGAAGCAAAAGCAACTAATCCCGATAGACGCCAAAAGAGAGCTTATCTCTACTCTCTTGTACTGTGGTATTAACAGATTTTTTTGTTCCCTCGCATTCCATGAAAGCAAGGTAAAAAATATGCATTGTCTGCTACACGGTCTTTTTATTAGCTCTAGACAAATGAGGACTTTATCAACACTGTATGCGCTCCGGTTCCTACGCTTTTGTAGCCTGCCCGTACGCACTAATTAGGCTCGGCTTTTTGCTTTGTTTTGATCTCAGGCTTTAACGAAGGTCGACCATCCATTCACCATTAATTTGCAATGCTGAGCAGAGTTTGATCAGGGTTGACAACGACAAAAAGTAAATAAAGCCCTAAAGTTTAGCAGAAAGCTAAAGCATACTTCGTCGTTCTAATCTCTGCTTTCCGTGCTTCACCTCTTTGATCGGGTCTTTGTCCCCAGCGTCGTGGATGAAAAAAATGGAGTTTTTGATGTGATGTGGTTTTGTAGCGCGCTCCAGACTTGTAGCGCAGGAAGCAACAGCACTTTGGCACCAGCGCTGTCACACCATATTCTCCCGCGTTAGAACGAAGGGCACTTCATAGGAACGTCCAATAGAGGGTTGGGGGGGGGGGTGGTAATAAGGGGGGGGGGGAGGGTTGTTCTTTCATCTCGACGGGAGGATCCTAAGTGTTCGATAGAATATCCCTGTTTTTTTGTGTTTTTTTAGCACGTTGACTGTGCGTTTCCTTTGCTGTATTCTGACAGCATCTTTTTTTTATATACTTCTGTTCCTGAGGTAGTCGCATAGATTTGTGCACTATTTCTCTGTCCGTACCTCATATTAGCGTGTGAGAAGGAAAATAGGAACTATAAAGTGTCCTCGAAGCACTTTTTCGGCTTTTAAGGTAGCAGGGGTAGCGGTTCCCCCTGGTGGCTTTCACATCGACTAGTATGAATTGTGGCTGTGATTAGGCTCTTGCTAGGCTAAGTTTATGCGTAGCTAGTAGCCGGTGGAGAAATCGGCTTCCGATGCTCACGGCGTCACCGAAGCTTCCTTTAACTAATATATTATATCCGCGGTGTAGTTAGTGTGCCTTTCTAGTTCACTGTGGTAGCGCCTCCTTGCTAACATGATGAGTGAGCTTACACGTAAATACATATACGCATGTAGCTATGCATGGATCTGTGTGCGTATGCGCGGAAGCAAACATGCAACGAGGCATGCAGGCAGGCATGTAAGCATGCATAAACGTTGTTGATGAATGTAAATGCATTTACTCAATCTTCGAAGCACAAAAGAACCTGCCCGCCAAACCCCTGCACAGTCCGAACAATAATCATTTCATGAAATAATTCTCTATCGTATCTGCTACCAGCTTACGTAAAAATGTTTTGCATATTTATGAAGGAACAAATAAGTAAAGTTATTGTGTTCTGAAATCAAATCCATCGACTTCGGTTATTACGTTCGCGCTGGATTTGCCACTTTTCCACAGGGAGTCGTACAGGCAACCTTCTGAATCGCGAAATGAGGTGGCAACCTAATTCTCCCCATAGCGCAAGTTTAAGCCCTCGTAAAACACTTCTAAAAGGTGGAACCACACTAATGTTGAACTTCGTAAACTATCGTAGTTCATGCAAACCCGCACTTACATTTAACGCAAGGCCAGTTTCTGGCATGTTCGGCAGGATATAGCGGAATGAGTTTGTGACATGTTCGGTAGAATATAGCGGAATGAGTTTCTAGGTACAGAGATATAGATCGCCACAAATAGCAACACAAACACGCACGCCAAAAAAAAAACGCGTTCTCTGTTTAACGTGAGTATATCCTATCATACGGAAATGGCACACACGTCGTAACAAAACGCAGCGACAAGATTTACTTCGATACTTGAACCTGGGTGTCTCGCGTTATTCATGATTCCGTATACGGGCATTTATCTCACTTAGCCAGGCCAAGTCATTTCGCGCTCAGGCTTTTTCCCGATCGGAGCGAAAGCCCTCACTTTGCCGTTCGTTGCTGCACCTGCCACGATACGACACCTACAGCGATGAAACGCGAAGTTTAGACCCGGGCTCGGAATATAATCGGCTGCTGCAGCGAAGGCGAATTGAGCAATTTGTCATAATTTACAACTCAGCGCCGCGCGCTCCGCGCTCGACATGCAACTTTTCCTCGTCCGTCCGTTTTTTTATTATTATTAATACTTCGCGAACGCTAAATTTTACGATTTACTGCAGTCTGCCGAAAATATATCTCAGCTTGCTGCCGCTTCTTCGCGTATCACAGAGCTATAGATGGATTAGGTTGACGTACTGAGTGTACGTTTCTGAGCAAACAATAGCCGTATTAGGGCGTGCTTGTAGCAAGCTTTAAAGTTCTTGCGAAACAGAATTACTCTACTTAAGCTGAATATAAAGCGTTCTTTTTATTCTGTGAATTCCCCGATAAGCTTCTGTAGCCACGAAAGAACAAAAGGGGCTTCAAATGAACGCGTACAGCCCTGTGGGGTGCAGGTACTGCAACAATCGGTTAGCGCATTTATTCTGCCTTAGCCAACGGGTAGAATGCTCCGGGAGATTCGGCTTTAGTTCGGCATCTTAAACATCCTGTGCCTAATATCCTGAGCACCAGTTCGCAGGCCACAACAGGTGATGGATGTCCGCCGTAGACACAGGAGCTGGGCATCTGGGACACCGTTGCATGCAGGGTTGTCACTTGCACATTTTCAAGCCCAGGTGACGGAAGGTGTCAGGGCCACGCCAGCCTGAAGACTCCGACGACAAACTTCCTTTACTCAGGAAAGGGGGCGGTGCAGGAAGCAGACACACGGGGGCATTAGTGCGGGTGTGTCCCGTTGAAAAATGCACCTTTAGGTGTGAAGGAGAGCTCGGTGGTAAGAAGGAAACTAGACTGGTGCATTCTTAGGTAAACAAGGTGTGTGAGCCATTACGTCAGCCGGGTTGGCGAGCGTACACTCACTGTGTTTTCAATATCATGCACGGTCATAGTGAAGGCGAACGAGTTCTTTAGTCTATGTATTTAATAGGATATTTGTAACGTCTTCGTAAATTTGTCAGCTCCTTCGGAGCTCCAAGCGAGACAGTGTTGTCGTTAAGCTCCGTAACGCTTTGTAAGCTTGTCAATTGCATGTGACTTATACATGAAGCGTTATGCTCTTCAGGGTTACGTTTTTTGTAAATAAAGTGTTATTTGTTCTATTTCTCGCCTGTTTAATAGGAGTGCATTGATAGGCTTTAGCAAATCCTGACTGGGAGCCTACGGCCTTCGCTGAAAAAAAGAAAAGTGCACAATCATTGATTTCTACTGGCGCTAACATTGCAGCAGCAACTTGGAGGTTAACGAAGAAGCCCGAGAGCACGTTAATGACCACGTAATGAGTGATGGAACGAAAAATACTAGGCCTAACGTTAAGAGTAACGTTAGAACTGAAAAAAGCAATGTTTTGTATAAAAGAAATTTTTACATCGAATATGGGAAACTGAAAAAAGAATTGTGATTCGTTCAGGTTATCAGAGCTGGAACAATCAAAGTGCTACAGTTCGTGGCCATCGTAATCTAAGGGGGCACATACAAAAAAATCTCTACGTGATTTCACGGTTACAAATAAGAAGGATATGATAAAATAAGAAAGAAATAAGTTTTTTTAAGGCCCCACTTCTGGAAGCCGTATTTCTGTTCGTATATTCAGCAAGACTGAAGCCCGACTAACAAAGCTTATTAAACAAAAAAATGTATTTGCCAACGTATCGCTGAGGGCGTAATTATTCTGTGCGAATTTAGTGCGTGAACTGTCTTGCCTTTCCGCGTTTTCCTTCTTTCTTTCAATTCATCATACCCGGCGCAGTGGTGAAGGGGCTTTGCCGTTGAGTTGCTGTGCGCGAGGGCTCGGGATCAAATCCCGGCCATGGCGGCTCCGTTTCGATGCGACCTATAGAGGCAAAAACGGCCATGTACCGTGCATTGAGTGCCCGTTAAGCAGCCGCAGGGGACCAAAATTTAGTCGGAGTCCCCACTAAGGCGTGCCTCATATTGATATCGTCGTTTTGGCACGTAAAGCCGCAGAATTTAAAGAAAAAACTCATCAAACTGCATTTCCCTGTCCAGGGTAGCCAGCTCGATGTCCACTGGGTTAACCTCCATGCAACTTTTTGTTTCTCACTCTCTCTCTCTCTCTCTGTATTCTTGCAACTCGACTAATAGGTTGTATTTGCACAATAGTCAATGCTATTCACACCTTCATCCGCCACACTGAAACACCAGTTCTACGCCGTTGAATGCTGTATCGCCGGGCGAGGAGGAGGAATGGTCTTTTGCAATAAAAATTAATGTTTTCACACACACACAAAAAACGGGAACTAGGCCTGCCAGATGCAGTGTGGTGTTATTACATAAAAAGGACAAAAATGTTCTATACAGACATACCGACACTAAAACACATCTGATGGGAGTTTCCCAAGAGAGGGCCTCCGCACATAGACAGCCCAATAGTACTCTAACATCCACAACATCCACTCATGAGGAATAGGCAGTGGGAGGCATGGCTTGCGGACGAGGGCCGGGAGAGCCAATTGGCTCTTCCGGACCAAGCCCAGCGAGCCGCTCGTGCCAGTGTAGCCCTGGAATAGGGGCCCAAACCAGAGTGCCTTCTTTTATTGATTTATTTTCAATAAAGTTTTTACCCACTTTATAATATTTTGAAACTTGCGGACTTTTTTATGGCGTGTTAAAATAACGGGTATTTCGGTTTGAACTTTGAGCTTCAGGAAGGCTCTCTTGGCGTTCATCCTAACAAAGTGAAAAAAAAAAGGTTCGTGTGTGTGTGTATGCCCTTTTTAGTTGTTTTTTTCTTTTTATTTAGCTAAGCGTTCACATGGAGCGTTCTCGTAAATGTCGCCTACAAGAGTGGCTTCATTGAGGGTTTCTAGATTTTGCTCCCTTAAATTTGGCCTATGAAGACGCGTTAGCGTTAAAAACCTGATTCAGCTTGAACTGTGCAAACCACCAAAAGAAGGGCGCTATATATTCAGCTTCTCATTGGTCCACGACGATGTAGCAGCTTGCTTTCTTCGTTGTCGAAGTCTCTCCTCCTTAGTGAATATGCGGCATTTAAAGCTTCTTGTTTCCTCAGTGTTATTATGACCGGGACCTACACCTTGGAAGCTTTGCTCAGCCAAAACGTAACACCCAAAGACGTAAACATATAGCGCAAGACTTTTTTCAGAGCTGCGGGACTTTAATCTCACCTGTGCTGCCTTTCCATTCTCGCACATTTAGTGTTAAGTGTATGTTTGATATTTTTCAATAATTACACATATCGTTCCTTCTTACCTCACATGGGCACTGTGTCTGTGTAAATTGTCCTTCTATCGATCACTATCATCATCAGCCTGATGTATCTCCACTGAAGGACAAAGGCCTCTGCCAGCTACCTGCTATCCTCCAATCCTGCGTCATCTGTCTGCATCTTATGCACCTTTTGTGGGTGATGTGTGGTATTTTACGCAAATTTGCGCTCCGCCTTACACCACTAGGTGTGCACTTCCGACCATATTATCTGCGGATCTTCCATGTTGTGTATTTAAACGATCACTCTATAAGTTAGACAAAACGTCTTGTATAACGGACATCGACTGTATACGACTATCGTTATCCCTTACAATACTTGTAAAACGTTTCCAGTTGTACCGTGCTGACAACCGTGAGACGATTTGCTAGGGATATCGAGAGAACAGGTGTCGATGATGTTATCAGTAATATGCAGTAATTTCTCTGTCAAGCTAGCATATTAGATAGCTAGCTAGCTAGCCAGATATATATATATATATATATATATATAGAGAGAGAGAGAGATAGATAGATAGATAGATAGATATATTATATATATATATATATATATATATAGATATATGAGATAGATAGATAGATAGATAGATAGATAGATAGATAGATAGATAGAAGAAATGACGCACAAGATGAGGAAGGCGAGCTGTCTTGAACAGACCTAAAGAACCGTAGTATTTGGTAATGCATTGCGAAATGCGCATGTCCAGAAAGGCAATAAATGCACTTACAGATATAAACGTGAAGATGCCCTGACACGGAGACATTCCGTAGAATTAGCCAAAATAAAAAAAAATTGACAATCAACTGAGATGCCCTGTACGAAAACTTGACCGTGACGTTACGCTATTGGGCCAAATCGTGGGAGCGTAATGCCGAACGGCCAATGCCTGATGCTTCCAGCGAAGGAATGCGTCGGGGGCGCCAGCTCCGACTGATGTGCGAACGCCCAATTACGACACTGCGGCTTCGTTACCAACGCGCATCGCCGAGATGGGGTGCGCGGTAGTTGTCGTCTCAGCAAGCGCAAGCTCAATGTGCTTCGCCGGACGGGTCGTTAGCGAACGGACCTCAAGCTGGGCCACGGCTGTCGCCAGATGGCGCTCGTGTTTCCTGCTGCGAAAGATGGCAGGGGAGCCTGAATTCCAGACCGTGTGCTATATCGGCAAAGTTTGTTGCCTCCCCCCCCCCCTTCTTTACGTAAGTCCCGTGCAAGCCTAATGCTCTCTCGGCAGCTGACGAAGATGACGTTTCCCGCTGGCGCTTTCGCTAACAAGCCACCTTGTCGACTGCACGTGGCGCTCTGAACTGAGCTTGCCTTCTGTGGGTGTCTCTTTATTTACTTGCGTTGCTTGTGATCCAATATTTCTTTTTTGCGGTAAACGGTGACGGCAGCTGTCATAAAGATCAAGGCAAGCTTGTTAAGGAATGTTGGTTCTCTCACAGATTGGGCAAGGGTATGTTTGAAGGTCGTTGTGAAAAGAAGCAAGCTCGGCTGTGCAGGTGAGACAGATGGGGGTACGTGTCGAAGCAACAATCTGATTGTGAGTCACGACACAGCAGGGGCTCCAGGGTAATTATGACCAGCTGGGGTTATTTGATGTGCATCCAATGCACGGCACACGTGAATTATTGCATTCCACCTTATGGAGGACGCTATTACAGCAAATGCGCATACAATCCACACAACACACAAACATATATATATATATATATATATATATATATATATATATATATAAGACGGCTTCTCACTGCGTACGAGCGAAACTGAAACGAAGTTTTGTGTGATTAGTTCACGCCTAACACCAGCCCAAGAGTTATTCAAGGGCGGACCATTACAAAACCGGTGGTTAAAAAACACGCCGGATCATAAGTAGTGAAAGGTGCCAAATTCACAGCCGATTTACCAGGCACTGGCAGAGCGTGCGTTACGATCAACAGAATCCCGATGCCGCAAGTGAACCTTGGTTTTGCATTTGTATTGTCACCAGATAGACGGGAAACTGCTAGATGATGCTTCCAGCATGATCATGCCTTTATTCGTTTATTTATTTAATTTGTTATTCGGAATTACATATTGTGAAGGGTTTATACAGGTTAGGGTATTGGTCGAGAGCCGGGCAGTTCGTAATAAACCAAGACAGCAGGAGTGTAAAAGGACTCAACCCAAATTGGAGAGTAGGTCTGTTATAATCGAAAACAGATATATTGGAAATAATGATCTCATGAACGGGAGTCGTGATTTTGTGGTACCGGATGTATATTAGCTCTGTGTCATATATGACTTTACACGTGACGGCGAGGAGGCATGAAAGAGTGTCTGCTAGTTATCAATCTTGATTAAAAAAAATACATTCCCCGCTTACCGAATCGAGAACAAATACACTGGCTCCCCTTCTACAGCGGCGGCAGATGGGAAGCGAAGAATCTAGAAAAAGAAAACAAAAAGCGCGATGCAGACCAAGCCATCCACATTGCGTGGCTCGGGGCGTGCAGCACCAACGCGAAATATTACGCCATCGGGCATTAAATATGCAACAACATCATGCATTCTCTAATGCGTCGATGAAAGTTTTGATCTTGCATAAATATTCAAGCCATGACAGGTTTTATACCCACTCGAAGAACACACACTTCGGCACAACGCGTTTTCGTGATGATATACAACTAGCGTTACCATTGGCTCTGAATTCTGTATGGCACAGGAGTAAAGTGCCCGTTAATTCTGTTAGAAGCATGCTCAAATAAGCCATGTTTTTTTAATACTAATTCACGGACTTATCTTCGCTTTCTTTTTTTTTCAGCAAGAAGAAATGGAGCACGCGAAAGCAAAACCATATGTGTTGTGCGGTTATTGCGTCGTATCATGATTCTGCATGTCACGAAAGAGTTAAAGACGATAATTTCTTTCTGAATATTGCCGATGTAGAGCTGCTGAATTTATAAACAGCTTGCCGGGCAGAGATAATTGCATATTGGAAACAATCCGTTCGTTTGCTTTATATTGTCTGCCGAGAGAGACGAGTTCATTTATTATTCCATTTGAACAAATGCCGTTGTTGAAAACAGGCGTATTGCTTCAAGGTGCGAAGCGTCCCGCAGTACATAAAGACCCTTCAATTTCTCCGAAACTATCATGAATAATGCTAATATGCTCCAATATCAATAATGCCTCACGTGTGCGGGTTCTTCGTTGAAGCAAGCGGGCTCTTCATCAATATTGGGTCTCGGAAGAGAGCTTCTCACAGAATATGAAGAACGAAATACACACAACTCTTTGTTCATAACTTCTACCCATTCAGTGCCCGAAATCAGGCTCACATCTTCACAAAAATTTACTTAGCCTATCGAAAGTTTGCACGGTAATCAGACTATCTTCTGTAGGAGTGAGTATTTTCACGACAGAAGGTAAACGCCGCTCTTTCATTTCATTTCATTCAATTATTCATTCGCTTATTTTTGTTTCTGCATTCTTTGCAAAAGAAGTACAGAGCGCATGGACAAAAAGCTTGTCGTGCGACAGAATAACGGAGTCTATTTACCAAGGCTTATGCTAGAGCCAGCAGTGCTAAACAATTCCGCATTACAACGAATGACAAAGCATGATAGGCGTTTCAAAACGAGTACAAAGGTAACTCATGGCGATGTTTTGCGCAGCGCATGAACGGCTTCAGGAAAAAATACTACAGCAGAGAAGAGCGTTGTTGTTTTGGCGCAGCAAGCACCGACATGAACTACGAGTACAAACAATTCGCCAAGGCTTCAACTATGGTACTTAAGTAAGACTATGATTTACAGTGATCACAACACCAGTCCTCAAAAGTATCAGAGAAGAGAATAAACGCCACACCCCAGAATAACGAAAACACGCCTTAAATGCTGGTAACTGCCGCATGAGTTTATATGCTTTGGATAGTTTCTGCCAGGCCTAAAGTTAACGTCCAGGTAGCAAAACTAAAACATGAGTGCTAGCCGGACTAGTCGGAATTGATTCTTTGCGAAACTTTAGGCTAAACAGACGGGGACACAGAAGACGCAAAGACGAGCGTTTTCTGACAAGTCTGATGTTTCCGAAAAATAAAACCAGTTGCTAGAAAGCGCTCATCCTTGTTTCTTCTTTGAGTGTCCCCGTTACTTTAGCACAAAGTTTCACTGATGTACCAAAACTAGCGCCATATAGAGTAGCATGGTAGAGAGCATTGCGCGCATGAGTGAGTACGCCGCCACACCTCCTGTCACGTGCCTTTCTACGTCACACCCGCTGCTGCACCTTCTCCTTCTTTTCCACTCCATCACTCTCAGCCTGAAAGCAGCTGTGTAAAGAACACAGCTCTCTGTCCACGACGGCAACGTTTCGATCCGTACGATGCTGGTCGCATTAAAATGCTTGTAAGGTGCGCGTTTTTCTGCAGCACAGTAATTAATCGTGCATGTGTCGCCGCATCGGCATCCTCAAGGTTTCTTTGGGCAGCGACGCCGACGGCTCTTTTATTGCGAGAGAAATTAAGCGTACACTCGAGGTGTGCTCTCACCTTCAGCTCCGCCAGTTCGTGAGTTGGGAAGGGAGAGGAGATGTATTCATGAAGTGTCCACCTAGCGGACATGTCCATTTCGTCTGCTGCTGAAGTTGTGATTGGCTGGGGGGCTGGGGTATAAGTCACAAGGAGACAGGCACTCCCAGCCAATCAAAACTTCGATGCCGCATGCGTGACCAGGGTTCCAGAGACACGCAGTTCGTTTGGCAGCAAAAACGACGCAGCCAAGCGGACGCACGGTCACTCTTCGCTCAAATCGGCTATGCCTGAGGCAGGACAGCATCCGGGCGTCTCCACTGCTGGCACTCAATAAATTTTCTGAGGTTTTACGTGCCAAAACCACGATGTGATAGTGAGGTACGCCGCATCGCGGGACTCCGGATCAATTTTCACTATACCTGGAGCTCTTGAACGCGCACCTAATGTGCGGTAAACGCGAGTTTGTATTGCATTTCGCCACCATCGAAATGCGGCCGCCGCGCAGCCTGGATTGGATTCCGTGCCCACGGGATCAGCAGTGCAACGCCACCACGGTGGTTCGCTGCTTGCATGAGCGTTATTTAAACAAGCAGTAGCGTTCGTGCCAAGGAGCTGTGTGAATACCGTACCTTCATACGTACACTGGTCCTAGCGAAACGCACCAGTAAACGCCAAGGCTAATCAATATAATCCTTACGTTGGGCACTCATGACCAACGGCGCCTTTTCGTCAGTCTGATGCCACGAATCAGCGGGGTGCAACGACTTTAGCACTACTGCCAACATGCCTAAGCAAGCTGGCGTCGTGGCACGCCAGAACTACGTTGCAGCAGAAACTGACTCGCATGCTGCATCGCACCAATGTTGCATTCTCGGCGTATTCTTCGAAAACTGCATGAAGAGCTCGAGCGCAACAGTGCAAAAACTTTATATCACTACCAATGCTTCGCCGTCGGGCCAAAAAAAGCTCCGTCGCATGCCCCCGCGCGAGGGACACGTGTAAATGCAGAGCATAGTGGGGTTCCGTGGTGTTGGTGTTGTTGGTGTGGTGGTGGTGGTGATGGTGTGGTGGTGGTGGTCTGGGTTGAGAGAGAAGAGAGAATCGTAAGTAGGTAACGTAAAGTTGTTATTATTTTATTGGCATCACTGCGATGTCTTGAACTGGTGCTTCGGCGCTGATGTTGGATTGCGTCGAGGTACTAGATGAAGGTCTTGCTTCCATCGCTTATCAACTGCGACCGCCGACGAACGCATGAGAAGAGAGCGCAGGAGTTGACGAGTGGAGCCCGCGCCAACCCGCTTTATATTCCTAGCGCGCGCGTTAGAGGGAGAGGGGGTGGAGAGAGGGCGCGCTATCACGCCAGCACCTGCTGTTGCTACGGTGCTTCCAGCGCCGGAGCGCGACTCAACTACGACGCTTCGCACGCTGCACATGAGCTGCAAGCGTGATGCGGGAGAGGAGGAGTGGGGGAGAGGGCGCACCTGTGCTCGAGCTGTTGCGGACGGACGGCGCACGCTACATGTGAGTTAAAGAAATGCTCTGCATTTACAATTAGCAGTGGCTTAGCTCGGCTATGCCAGGATATACGTAGCGTCGGCCACATCGTTCAGAACCGGTAGACCTGGTGGCATGGGCGGGTAACGATACGCATTGGTAACGCTAAAGAGTTGAATCTTCTGCTTAACGAGAAAGTCGTTGCACGTTGTACAAACCCGCACCACAGTTTCACCCCATTCAGGCGGCGCCGCTAACGGCACTACTTACAGGCGTCAAATCTTTCATGTGCCACAGTCTTTCACACACGTCGCACACATATCCAAACGGATTGTTTACGAAGTCCGTCTCGAAGTTCCGAGTGGCACTGGCGCTTTCGCTAAGTTTCACCGTGTAGTCAGTCAATCGGCGAGCCTTGACGTCATCGACGGCGTCTTGTTGTTGCTGCTGCTGAGATGGTAGGGCACGGCGCTCAGCCTCTTGGTGACGCCCCTTTGCTAGACATTCCTCCCTTTGCTCTGATGTCTCCGCAGCACGTTTAGCCTTCTTTTGTTCGTTCTTCCTAAGCTCAACCGCTAATCGCCAGGCAACTACTTCGGGATCCGATGAGTTAAGCTTCTCCGCTCTTCTGCGCCGCTGAGCTGCAATTTCGCTCTCCTTCTCCATGGCTATACCACACTGGCTAACGCCCAGCGCAAACGCCGGGCAAGCGCCCGGCGCGTCAGCTGTGCGCCGTGTGACGTCACAGCTCCTCGCGCATGCGCAGCACGGCTCTCCAGGAGCCACGCGAAACTGCTCAACCTCGGCCAGTGTAGCTCAAGCTACAAAAAAAAAGCCATTTATTTACACCTGTATAATGAATTATTACAGGGGCAATTCATTCAGCAGCAGCCATCATTATAGATGCTGTAGCACGTTTCACCTAATTTTGTAGTTCCGTGGGACTGATTGATCTGTATTTTGAGCAATCAATCGATCAATCGAGCAATCAATCAATCTATTGGGTTATGCGCAACATAAAGCCATTGACTACAAAAGGAGCCACATTTGACGACTCCGGATTCATTTTTATGAGGCTGGAGTGAGAATTTACAGTTACGTTAAGTTATAAAGTGACGCGGGTGCTGGGTTTGCGGCCGCGATACCATCTGTTCTCCCGTGCCGGCGAGGCGAACGATCGGGAGATTTCACGTTCCGCCAAAATTGGGCCGGTCCTGTATAGCTGTTCTGCGAAATTTTGCATTCAAAAGAACGTCAACATTGAGTCTGTAGCGCCCTCTGTCGGTAGAACGAGGAGGTACACGTATTTGCTGGCACTGGAAGGCGACGAATATACAGGTGTGCGGTCTGTCTGCTGTTTGTGCGGATGCTACGGCAGGCAGATCGCTTTAAGGCAGCCAAACGAGTTGACGCCTTTCACTGGTGTGCCGTCTTTACAAGTGGTGGCTCAGACGTGATACTAACGCTCAACTTTCTTATTATCAACGAATATCAGTCTTGTCTATTATCAACGCATTCTTGGGTTTCTGGCGCCTTATTGATGTTTTCAGGGTAATCATCTGTGTCCAGTTTCGAGAAATTCCGCTATCCGTTATTGTTGCGGACTATTCAGTCGTACGGAGACCTGCTGACGTGGTACAATCAATAAAGTTCTGCAAAGATTGCTAGGTAACGCGCGGCGAATAATGGTTATATAAGCGTTCGTTCATTTTGCTGCATGGAGATGCTGCAAATGAGACGCTTATCCGATTTCCTTAAGTTTGATTTTGCATTAGAAGTAAATGAATAGAAGGTCAAAAATATCCGTAGGCAAACCTACGAGAAATTCGCTTAATGCAACCGACGTATTAACGTAAGGAAAGGTTTCGCATATTCACCGTCCCGTTCGAAGGGGATACCAAATTATCATCATAATCATAATAATCATTGCAGCAGTTTAACTTCAGACATTAGAGCAACAACGGACGGTGAATATGCCCTATGCGCTAGGACATAACTTTTTTTTTAAGTGTGCCTTATAGTTTTTTTAAAAAGTGTAAAGATTGTTCGAAGTTCATAAAAAGTTGAAGCTCTAGTCATGAGCATATTCACAGTTATACTGCAAAAAAAGCACAATTACACCAAATTCCTAAAGCTCGAATGGTAGAATGTTACGAAAAATCAATTTCCCTGTAGATAAGCCGCTTTCAGCGGCCTACGTGAACTTATGGAATGTAAGTGGCGCCCGAAACTGCACTTCTAACTGCATAAAAGACTTCTCTTCTTTAGTTTATTTCCGCCGAATTTAAAACTGTCCGCTCCAGTTTCTCTTTTGCATTCGGCAAGTCTCACGCGATGCCCGCAGCATTTGCGAAAAACAATTTTCTTTTCTCTGAAGTAATGCCTTGCCGGAGCATCGTCCCACATTTTGCACGCTCCATAGAGTGCGCAGTGAGTGTACCTCTCTACGCTTTGGGGCATGCGTGGCTTCTCAGACCGAATTTCATTTCGGCCGCTCGAAACGGGAGTCTCACGAAAATTCTAACAATACAAAACAAAACAATAAACCCTCAGATCCGGCATTTTCTTTCTGCTCAGAAAGAAATTCAATCTTCCCTGGATTCAAAACGTGGAGCTCTCGTCCGTAGTCGAAACCTCCTTAATAACTGCCCCATTATACTCGTTTCCAGTTCAGCCTCCCCCACAACCACCCGCACGTTATGCAGTCTCTCGACTTACAGAAACAGTCCATTTGTCGAGAAGTGCTCCAGATGTACAGCTGTCGTGCGCACATCATCGAACGGACTAGAGAGCCGCTTGTCAGCAGCGAGTGGAACAGGAAGCCTTTCTTTATCTGTTTGTCGCAATGACACGCGCTCGATTATAATGAGGAGACTCGGAAATTCTAAACGTTCTCGCAGCGGGACACATTCGCTCGGCTTCAGGTTATCTCTGCCAGACGAATGAGTGATGCTCGCTGATGCAAAATAAGAAAACAGTTTTTCGAAATCTCAGCCACGTGTCTTAAAATGTTTCCCAATGACTCTTCCATGAGCACGACTCTGTCTTCATCTTTTTCTGGTACTCAAAGAGACGACAGCCTTTTTAGCATCGACCGCTTGTTTTTTTAATAACCAGTATTAACGAACGGGCGTTCACTGACCTGCACATACTATCATTAGTTTGATTACGTTGTTCTAACGTCTAAAGTTAAACTTCTGCACTGATGATCATGAATATGATGATGATTTACTGGCATCCCCTTCGAAACGGGACGGTGACAAATGAACATCCACCTTACGTGAGCTAATCAAGTAATCTATACATATAGATATCAGTCTACCATTTTTTGTATTCCTGATTAATCTTTTCCTTCTCCCTTAAAACCTGTATGCCTAGCTTTTGTAGTTAGCTTTGCCTGTGACGATTCCGGTCCAATCAATTTCTTCCATTCTTCTTTGTTCACCAATACTCTGAACGTATTTTGCTTACCTCTACCGTTGACAGGTTAATTCTTCCATCCTCTTTAAATCCCTGCCCTTCTGGAAGATGGATGTTTCCTACGGGTCTCCCTGGATGAATAATTTCGCATTCCATGAGGATGTGCTGAGTTGCCTCCAAGTTTTTGCTGCAGCAGACACATGCCTCATCCAGCTGCGAATAACATCGTCATCATGTCGCAAGAATGCTTTTGAGGGCAACCGCTGAGGATAATTTTTTTAACACGAAAGTGTTTTATGCCGGGGTCCACCAAGACTTCACTGACGTATTTCCGTCACGGAAATACGTCATAGAACATAATACAAAGAAAGAAACCAGAAGAAAAAGTTCCACAAACATGCAAAATTTGGAAATCGAACCCACGACCTCTCGGTCCGCGACGATAGATCGCCGAGCGTTTAACCCATTGCGCCACAAACGCATTTGCAGAGAGCTACACAGACGCGCCTTATATATCTAATACTCCTCCGTGTACCCGCGCTCTTGCTCGGGGCGGTGCCGCCGCCTACGAGCAGAAAAGAGAAGTACTGCATTATGACACTAACGCGCACCGACAGTGAACGCTTCGGTGGTCTCAGCACTACGACGCCTCGATGCCAGCATTCGAAGGGACGCTGGCATCAAGAAGCACTACCAACGCCAGGTGGCGTTCACCGTACTCAGCACAGCGGAGCGTGGCCTCCGCAATTAGCTCTGAAAATGTTTCTGAAGTTGCAATGGAGGCTGCAAGTCGCAATGGAGGCTGCAATTACGACGCGCTGTACGCGCTGATTTGACTCGGTGACGATTCAGTTACGTGCTTTGTCTTGCGCGTTGTATTAGTGTGTCAGTTACGTGCTTCGTCTTTCGCGTTGTGCTAGCGTGTGCAGCGTAGTGCAGCTTCCATATGCACGACGGTTGCTCATGGTCATCGACGTTGGTAGTCGTGATGGAGGAGACGTGCCACCAGGCGTCAGCGTGGGTGCATCAACGCCTAAGGGCGCTTTAGCCACAAAACACCAATAGACATTATATATCAATGTGCAATAAACATTACACTACTTCTGTGAAGACACGTTTCACTTTCGTGTTCTATACCGATTCCTATATAAGAGGGATCAACCACATTTTTTCCCCATAGTGTGGAGACATTTTTGTTGCTACGCCACCATGCATACTGCGCATCTCATGGAATAAAATTTCTGGTGCCACCTACATCTTGACACAGTGATTGTCTTCATTCACTCGCCTATAACTATCGTGAAATAGTCATGGAGCAAATGATTTCTCAAAAATAAACAATTTTGTGAAAATGCTCATATTACGTCTGCACAGGCGCTGCCGCTTCGGCGAATATTTTGCCGTCACGGCAACACGCAACGATAATGCGTGCACTTTAAATTGAAAATTTTCCTATAAAGTTTAATAGAAGTACAAAAGTTTAGGCGTTATCTTTCATGAACGGATGCTATGGGGCCACCATACTGATTACTTACAACATAAACTTAGTAAAGTTTTAGGTATGTTGCGCAGATGCCAGAGGTTACTACCAATGCCGCAGAAACTTACGATTTATAACGCACTATTTGCCTCTCACCTGCGCTATTGTCATCTCGTTTGGTCAAATAGTACTAAGACGTCGTTAGGGTTTTAGTTTCACTCCAAAAGAATGCCTTACGTGCTATTTCAGACTTGCCTTACAATGCACATACACGTGATGTATTCCGGGAGTTTAGAAATTTTACGAGTAGACGACCTTTACGAGTATCAGCTTATATATGTTCTTTTAAACATGATATGATTAAGGGTATTACTCATATCAGAAACATTGCAAGCGTGCAACAGAATCCAGCTTTTTGCCTGAATCGATACACTGAACACTGGGCAGTTCCCCGCCCACGCACATAGTACGGCCTTCAAGCATTCTCCTATTGTCTTCCCTCAACGCTTAACAAATACAAACTAAGTGATGAAAACGTACGTCATGTATTTAAAGAATTGTCGCAGTTTCACCCGAAAGGCGAAGCATCAGTTGCGATAGCAAATTAGTAGAGAGCGATACGAAGTAAGGATAGTTGTTTTATCAGCTGTATCAACTTGGACATGTAAGCAGCACCGGAAACACGCAGAACTGTTGTCGACGCGGTCGGAGTTTTGCCCGCGTTCGCACCGAACGCGCGTGGCGTTGATGACTGTTGCCGGTGCCTCTGGTGGCGACTCGGAGGTTTTCGACGACATCAGAACGGGACACTCGTCGAGAAGAGTGGGAAGTCTTTACCACCCGCTTGCCTCGCAACGTTTTTATATAAATAGGCACTTGGTGCCGCAGCTAAACGTCACCTCCCCTCCCATCCCCCCACGGCCTTTCGCGCGACGGAAAACGGGACACTCGTCGAGAAGAGTGGGAAATCTTTACCACCCGCTCGCCTCGCAACGTTTTTATATAAATAGGCACTTGGTGCCGCAGCTAAACGTCACCTCCCCTCCCATCCCCCCACGGCCTTTCGCGCGACGGAAAACGGGACACTCGTCGAGAAGAGTGGGAAGTCTTTACCACCCGCTTGCCTCGCAACGTTTTTATATAAATAGGCACTTGGTGCCGCAGCTAAACGTCACCTCCCCTCCCATCCCCCCACGGCCTTTCGCGCGACGGAAAACGGGACACTCGTCGAGAAGAGTGGGAAATCTTTACCACCCGCTCGCCTCGCAACGTTTTTATATAGATAGGCACTTGGTGCCGCAGCTAAACGTCACCTCCCCTCCCATCCCCCCACGGCCTTTCGCGCGACGGAAAACGGGACACTCGTCGAGAAGAGTGGGAAGTCTTTACCACCCGCTTGCCTCGCAACGTTTTTATATAAATAGGCACTTGGTGCCGCAGCTAAACGTCACCTCCCCTCCCATCCCCCCACGGCCTTTCGCGCGACGGAAAACGGGACACTCGTCGAGAAGAGTGGGAAATCTTTACCACCCGCTCGCCTCGCAACGTTTTTATATAAATAGGCACTTGGTGCCGCAGCTAAACGTCACCTCCCCTCCCATCCCCCCACGGCCTTTCGCGCGACGGAAGATGTCGCGTTTTCTCTCTCTCTCTCTTATATATATATATATATATATATGGTGATTGTAAAGGAGGCAAGAGACGCTTAATTCTGCAGCCCTTCAGGGAGCACGGCGCAGAACGCGCGTTTGTTCTCCGCCGTGCCTTCGCTCCCCGTGAAAGCGCGTTTCCCTTGGCCCTTTCACTCGCACATACAGCGTCCGGCGCGTGGCGACGATTTCATCGCCGTTGACGTCATACGGAACCTCACGACGACGGCGATGGCGACGGCAGAAATCAGCTTTGGTGTGTCCATATAATTGCTATCGCAATAAAACACCTTATTGCAAATGTTTTTGTGAATGTTAAATTTTTGTTTGTGTCGCTTGAAAACTATTCTTTACCGTCTTAAAATGGTGACATTTCTGCTCTTGATGTATGTATGTATGTATGTATGTATGTATGTATGTATGTATGTATGTATGTATGTATGTATGTACGTATGTACGTATGTATGTATTTTGTTTATCTTGACACAAGTATGCACAATGAATATGTTGCATGTTGCTGCCTGTTGCTAGCGGGGAGAAGGGACCAGTGAATATGCCGGTATGCAGCTTTTATCCCGCCATCCCCACCGCTTATGTACATCAGTTTACTTATGTGGTAAAATAAACTTCAATTCAAGGTACGGTTTCCATATTTTCACTTTTTTTCGCTTATACTTGTGAACTTCTCACTTCTTCACGAAATGAGTCGTTTTCTGACGCGAATAATCAAGAAACTACTCCCAGATTATTCCACTAAGGCTGGTTTGTATTGTCGTACCTAGGGCCACGTATAACTCGTGCATCCACCTCACCTACGCGGGAGGGTCGTTGGTTCGAATGCGACCAGAATACACCACTTAGTGTTTTTGAGAACGAGCCCAGATATTAATAACCAGTCACCTGGGTTTATTAGTGGCATGTCAACACCTAATCAGAGAGAGAGATAAAGAAAAGGAAAGTCAAGAAAGTTTTTCAGGGTGAGTTTGATTTGCAACCCTACGCTGGGGGGTGAGAAACGGAAACAGAAGGAAGAAATTAGAGGCAAGAGGAAAGGAATAAAAAGTGATGCATTCTTACCAACACACAGCGGCGTTAAAAAATTAAATTATGGGGTTTTATGAAGCAAAAACACGATCTGATTATGAGGCACGGCATAGTTGGGGACTCCTGAAATTTGGACCACCTGGGGTTCTTTAACGTGCACCTAAATCTAAGTACACGGGTGTTTTCGCATTTCGCCCCCATCGAAGCAGCGGCGTTCACGGTGCACTTAAAGGCGGTGGCACAGCCCAGGCATGTTTAAAAATGATCAGTTCTTCCAAACACAAATCATTGAAAGTGTTTGCAAGATTTATCAATGTGCCGAAGGCCTCTCAGAGCGCTGTCATATGAGGATCGTGCCAGTAGCGTTACAGGTGCGGTGCGTATGCGCAAGACAGGACCGAAGCAAGACCATCGGCGTTGGTCAGCGTCCAAAGAAAACGTTCCCAGCGGTGGTGTGCTATACACAAAACTGCTCAGCAGCAATGCTGTGACGTTCGCTTCAACGACACCTTTATGCTGCGTCTCGCTTCAACGCGAACTAAGCGTCCAATGCAGAGCACATAAGACGCTACCAGCACTCGGCGCACTTTGTACACATCGATGATCGCTGTGAAGACGAGGCCCGCGTGACCGCGCACTTTGTCCACATCGCAGATCGCTTTCAAGATAGGGGCGCCCACGCGGCGTACGCAGTAGCCGCCGGTAGTGGCAGGCTAAGTCCCAGTTTGACCTTGGCTGAGCTTGAAGGTCAGATTGCCAGAACCAGGCGTTCTTGGGGTTTGTACCTGGAGTAGTAGAGCTATCACTCTAATAACAGAATAGCACGACAACGCCGCTGCCAACTGCAACGGTGAAAGCGCGCCTCGAGTGTCCGTGTATAATTGCTGTCGCAATAAAAAGAGCAGCAGTGCTCAGGTGGATTTCTGTGCGAATGACGACCGAATATATGCGGTCTGTCGTTCAGCCGCTATAAATCAGCACGCAAAACTGGCATTTTCCACATCAAAAGAAAGTTAGTAGGTGAGGGTGGTGCGTATTCAATGTTATCGTCGCAAATCCTATATGTTGTACGAGGGCAGTGTCCATCATTCCGCCCAGCCGCACACAACAGGCGAACCCTGTTTCGTACAGCAGTGTGACAAGATGGCTCAAGCTGGTGTGTTTTTTACACGTGCGTAGAACATCGACCTGGTTGTTAAGCGACTAAGTTCGGGAATTCGACAGTTGAGCTCGTCGGTAACCCATCATCTCAAGAAAAAAAAAAAAGAAGAATGGGAGGGGGTTGGAGCCGCAACCCACCGCAAACACAGCACACAGAAAAAAAAATAAAAAGAATGGACGACATAAACATGCAACTCCGCTCCTTGCAAGGTTATTTTTGTGCGTTGACCGCCTCTCGCCCCCGTCCCTCCCCCTTTCTTAAAACAAAAAGGCCAAAAGACATTACGCATGTTATCTCACGTACACGGCAAACTTGAACGTATGGGCGACAACAGATCAAAAGCAAAGATCTCATGTATATTATATATATATATATATATATATATATATATATATATATATATATATATATTGCCAGGTCAATTCAGTACATTTCCATGTGTTGTGCAGTTCCAGTTTGCTTGCGCTTTATTTTGCGCGCCGCGGAGGATTCGGTAGGGAGAGACGAAGACAACGAAGAAGACGTGCTGCTCGATCGGAGATGTTCTGCTGTGTGACCGGTTGTTGCGTGCGGTTATTACCGTGACAATATATATATATATATATATATATATATATAGTACATTGATAGTACATAGCCGACATGACGCTCCTATAGACGATAGCCCGTCACTCTAATTTCAATTCAATTGCGGATAGTGCTCCAATATCACGAGTATACATGTAAAGAAACCTTGAATTTAGGCCCACCAGAAATATACACCCAAGAAGACGGATAAAATACGTAGAAACAAAAGCACGCGCTTTGGAATGCGTGGTGCTTATGCGGCCGATTAAGCATGCACAAACGTCCTCCTCGACAGTATACCTCCAAAGTAAAGGAAAGCCCATCCTCACCGGTGCTCACTGCCTCGGTTGTTATTGCCCTGCGGGAACGCGCCAGCGCTCGCAGCAATTCTCCGGGGTCCTTGTAACTGTCTCGTCTCATCTCATGCTAGCCTTGGCTCCTTAGCCGAAGGACATGGCGTACGGGGACTAAACTTCGTTAAGTGCGTTGTTTCCTGAGACGTCTTAAAGAGGTCGACTCCAGTGGTTTCGTAAGAGCACATTTTCTTATGCCGCACTTTGTCGCAGGCGTAAAAAATTCTACTCGTGGCGGCAGACTCGGCTTTCCAAGAAGGATCCTTCTAAAAGCAGGCAAGATGCTTCACTATATAAAAAGAGGGGAAAACATTTTTTGTATCCTTTTTTTTTCTTTTCTTTTTTGACAAAGGGCACTCTCAATGAGAGTTCTTCAAACGGGGTAGAGTGTTTGGAGAAGTTTAGTTAACTTTTCTTGCCGATAAAAAGGTAAGCTTTCTCGTTTTTCATCCTTTGCTGTGTCTTCCAGCGACCGTACTTAAAACGGCTCCAAAAATTCCCCGATGTCTTGAAACCAAACCCCCGCTAGAGTACGTAGGTTCAGGATCCTCTCGCAAAACCGTCCTGATGAATGATGGTCGAAAAAATTAAAACAAGTCTACCGCCGAATGAGCCGGTGCCGCAGCGCTGAAGGATCGTTTTTCTTCGCTTCACCTGAGTCTTTCTGCTCCGAGCGGGAAAGGGTCTTTTTATTCGCACGGTAAATCATTCGCCGTCGTGCCAGGCTTTCGATAAAATGCACAAAACAAACGGCAGCTTAACATTGTGTCTACAGTGTAGGGGTTGGCTGTTTGCTGGTGTGAGTTTCCATCCAGAGACAAAAAAAAAAGAGAAAGAAAAATAAAACAGAACGGAGGTCGTAATCGTTTTTCGAAGCTTCTTTTTCACGGGTAAAAGATGTTTACGTGGCCTATATCCTGTCTTTTTGCAACTTGCTATCGCGGATGCTTGAATGATATTCACGCTGCTGGAATATGATTGCAAGAAATAAATTTAAATTAAAATTGAATTCAAATATCAATCGCTACTTTGCCTACAGCTGGGTATCAGTACGCACCATGTGCTTCAAAGGTAAACAGCAGAACGTTTTTAAAATATCGTACACAAGAGGTTTAAATGCTTCATTTTATTGCAATGCATTATTATCAACGCCGGACGCAAAAGTATATCATGCTGACTATTTAGGTAAATATTTAGTGAACTTTTACTAAATGAATCATTCGTTGTTAAATTGAGGACAAACTCACAAATGCAGAATTATTGCTGGTCAATGCACGAGGTATATTCACTGAAGATAAATTTTGATCTCATCAGCCTAAGGACCTGTGTTTTCTTGTACGCAATTAATTGGCCCTCTATGCACACCGGTAGAAAGACATCGGTTTTTACGTTATTCTGGATAGTGATCTCACCTGGAGTTCCCATATCTCCTACGTGAAGAAAAAAAACTCATTTGTAATAAGAATACGTTTAAATTACTAGCTGGAAAATCGTGGGGACCATCCGTGCGCTCCATGTTACAGCTATACACGGCACTTTCTCGTGGATTTCTGCGATAGTCTTCCTGTCTTGTCCAACACATGCCAAACTAATCTCCTCGCACTACAGAGCGTACAAGCCCAAGCACTTCGGACATGTCTTGGCCTACCATGATGTGGTTCGACAGCTGCAACGACTTCCACTGGACAGGAGCGCCCTATCCCCACTCATATCGTCGTTGAGACGATAAGAGCCCACATTCGACTCCCATCACGGCTACCATTCCACAATTTACCTGGTTTGCCAGCGCGAAGACTACAGGCTACATTCAGCGATATTGTGATGAGACACCACGACTCGATACCATTTGGCTTCTAGCCTGCAAAACGCCCAACTTCGGCGCTTGTGGTGTCTTCGGGAAATTCACGTGTGCCTCTCATTGCCTGGGATTGCTAAGAAGTCAGACTTGTCACCGTTAGCCCTGAAGCAGTTGTCTCTGCTTATCCTAAAAGTGTCACTAATTTGACTGCATACACAGTTGAATGGACGGTTACACCAATTCTAACAGCTTTAGCGGAGCAGTGGTTGTTCCATCGGACGGTGTCTCTTACAATTTTTTTAAACATCCGCACATTACCACGTCTACAGCAGCAGAACTTGCGGCTCCTCAAGGTGCGCTCAATTACGTGCTCCAGCGACCACCAAATCGTTGGCACCATTTTCTGCGATTTGAAAGCAGCCGCACAAACTCTACATTTCTACAAACTCTACGTTATGGGTTACACGAGTAGCTAGTGCATTAAATAAGGCGCGTTTATGAACAAGCGCTCGAGAAGGGACACAAAATTGTATTTCAGGTGGTGGCCCAGACACCGCGAAACTGTCGAAGACGACAGCGCAGATGAAGCTGCGCGCTCAGCTTATCCAAAACATCACCAGATGAAGCAGATGAAGCTGAGCGCTCAGCTCCCCAAGTGTAGGGTAGCCAATGGGGCGTCCTTTGTTAAGCTCCCTACCTTTCCTTCTTCGTTTATTTTTTGTTTATTTGACAATATTGCTAGCTGCTATTTGGCAGCCGAAGCAGGCGTGGTACATACAAAAGAAAACTGGACACTGTACAAGCAAAGAAAATGACGAAATAAAATTCAAACACAGCAAGATCATTCAGAGTACAACACAGATCATACTTGCACGCTACTGCGCAGAACAATATCTCCGATACTAAAGACGCGAGTTAAATAAAAATTTGGTACGAAAGGAACTGCGTGCTTCCCTCACAAATGAGAAAGAGCTGATAAGAGTCGACAGAACGCTTTTTCGTTACCTTTTGTGGAAAACTGTTCCAGTCTCTCATCGTTCTAGGGAAAAATGACAATTGATAAGCGATATTTCTAGCATGGTGTACAGTAAGGGCAAGTTCGTGCTTTCCGCGGGTACTTCTACACGTGTGAAACTGCAAGTATTTGTAATTTTAGTTTGGCCGTTGACTATCGTGTAAAGCACCTTGGGACTGTGTAGCTTCAGTGTTGGAAGACCAGACCTTGAACGGAGATCAGGTAGTGACGCTTGTCTTCCGTAGGCATTAAAAATAAGCCTGAGTGCTCTATTTTGTACTTTTTCCAGCTTATCTACATCAGTCTTAGTGTGCGGGTCCCAAAAAGCATCACCATATTCAAGTAGAGGACGCACCAGTGAAGTATAACCAACCAGTTTTGTCTTGCTCGTACAGTGCTTCAGACGTTGGCGAAGTAACCACAATCTTTTTGAGGCTGACGAAACTATGCTTTTAATGTGCTCACTACATCTTAAATCGTGAGATATTTCAATCAACAGATATTTAAACGTATCGACAGGCGTTATGTCAACGTTTTTATTTTGTATGCATGCGATAGTGGACTTTTTTTGTTAGAGTCATTTGGAAGCACTTAGGGATATTTAGGCTCATTTTCCAGGTCTGGCACCTGTTAGAAATTGATGTTAGAGAATTGCTTGAGAGTAAGTGGTCATCCTTAGTTTGAATGGCATGATAAACGACGCAGTCATAAGCAAAAAATTCACGTTGTACAGCAGTGTCAAACGGGAGATCATTCATATAAATAAGAAAAAGTAATGGTCCAAGGGTGGACCCTTGAGGAACACCAGAAAGGACTGGAGCCATCGATGATTTAGAGTCAACTATTTGAACATACTGCTGGCGTTCCGTTAGGTAAGAGTCAAGCCACCGCAGGATACGCTCATTTCTAAAGAGATGCTTTAGTTTTATTATCATTTTGGAATGCGACACGCGGTTAAAGGCTTTCTCAAAGACTAGAAAGATTATGTCGACTTGCCCACTATTATCAAGAACTGCAAACAAATCATTAGTAATGTGAAGTAACCATGTCACTGTTGAAAGACCACGCCTGGATCCGTGTTGACGGTTTACGAAAAAATTGTTGCCTTCTAGGAAGCTGCTTAAATGTTTGAAAAGAAAATGTCCTAATACCTTGCTAGCTGTGTACAACAACGACACCGGGCAATAATTAGTTACTGTGAGCTTATCGCCAGTCTTTGGTATCGGTATAATTTTACCTATTTTCCAGTCAGAAGGAACTTCTCCTTTCTGCAAAGTTTCGCCAAAAATAATATAAAGACACTTAGCATACCACTCCGCGTATCTAAACAAAAATGCATTAGGGATTTCGTCGGGTCCCGAAGACTTCCTAATGCCTAATCTAAGCAATACTGAAAAAAAATACCTTCTTCTGTGATTAGTAGCTCTGGAAGTTCATACTTAGTTGCGTGGCTGAAATTTATATTCTTATCGGCACTGCACAGAAAAACCGAGTTAAAGTAGTCGTTGTATGCCGTTGTGCATTATGTATGCCGTTGTGCGTTGTATGCCGTTGTGTATGCGCATTATACAGGTTGGGACAGTGACGTCCTTATCTTGTAATTTAAATTTATTAACTGGTTCCTTCTTTTGTGTCAAGTGAAGCCGAAAATTTATCGGATTGCTGGAAAGAAAGCTGTGCATTATGACGTTAAAAAAAGTGGGTCTGGACGATTTTCTTTTATTTTTGAACGCAAATCCTTTCGCAGCACAGCCAAGGTTCTGCTATCTCTCTGGTTTTTGGACGGTAGTCGTTTTACGTGCCGCTTTCGATGAAGCATTTCGCGCGTTATCCAGGGGTTTCAACGTTTGCTTTTGTGTTTTTTGCGATGTTCAGTGCCTCGGCCGGTACAGGTGAATAAATGAAAAGAATGGCCTGCACAATAAAGAAGAAGGGATTCGTGGGACGCATGGTCTCGGTGCTTCCGCCATGCCCACTCACTGTCTCTCTCTAATCTTATCACTTTCATAGTGCCCTTCTGCAGAGTTCGCGATAGCAAATCTCTGGCCTTTGAGTATTTGCGTGGCCATCATACTATGGGCTTGATCTCATTTCTCCTTTCCTGCTTACTTTCTTCGTTCGTGTGGTTTATCCTTTTAGTAACCCAATTACAAAGTTGCAATTACAATGTTCAGTAAAGTTAGGTTAAATTTCGCCTAACTTTCTTCATCTATCTCTAGCCGGCTTCATTTTCTGCAACAGACCTTTCGCGACAATTGTCCTCTGCATACGCAATGAAGGCGGTTTTTCCAACCTAACTTTCTCGAAAACAAACCACAAAAGGAACGCCTTGTTCAAAGTCGACAGCATCGCCAACGCTTAAACAGCACAAACTGCATGGACACTCTGCGAGCGTTCTGCGGTTTTAAACAATAGTTTATGAATAATTATTTATAATTTATTATAATTATTGCGATAGCAATTATATGGACATTAAAGAGCATTTCTGCCGTCGCCGTCACCGTGAGTTCAACGGCGATGAAATCGTCGCCGCGCGCCGGACGCTGTGTGTGCGAGTGAAAGGGGCAAGGCACGCGCGCTTTCACGGGGAGCGAACGCACGGCGGAGAACAAACGCGCGCTCTGCGCCGTGCTCCCTGAATGGCTGCAGAATTAAGCGTCTCTTTCCTCCTTTACAATCACCACATATACAGGACAAACGCGGCTTCTTCCGTCGCGCGAAAAGCCATGGGGGGACGGGAGGAGGGAGGGGAGGCGACGTTTAGCTGCGGCACCAAATGCTGAGGAATTTTGTTCAAGACTTGCTGGCTTGCAGCCCCAATGTGCACTTACACCATGCGTCTCTCCTGCGTCTCGTGACTCCCGTATGGATATCATGTTTTCGATGGAGGAGCTTGACGCAGCCCTGGCGACTTGCAGGCGCTCTTCGTCACCTGGGCCAGACGGCATTACTTATACGGCACTCGGCAATCTTGGCCAGAAGACGCAAGTCATGCTGCTAAACCATTACAACGAGTCTTGGCGCAACGGTATGGTTCCACGTGAATGGAAATGCAGCCGCTTGGTACCACTTCTCAAAACAGGTAAATCACCGTTAGATTTGTCATCGTACCGCCCCATCGCTCTGGCCAGCTGCATCGGGAAAAATAATGGGAAGAATGGTTTTGACGCGCCTGGAATGGTACTTGGAGAATTACAATGTGTACCCAGAGGCTATGGCTGGCTTCCGGCGTGGGCGCTCATCTGTAGATAATGTCATCAATTTGGCCACATTTGTTCAACATTAAAAACGTCTGAAACGACTCACTGTGGCATTGTTCCTTGACATAAAAGGCGCCTACGATAACGTAGCACATTATGCCATTATAGAGGCTCTCATTGAAGCCGGAATTGGTGGCCGCACCTTTCAGTGGCTATGCAGCTATCTGACCGACATGATGGCGCCACGACTCACCACCAAACAATCCGTGGAGTACCACAAGGTGGGGTGTTGAGCCCGACACTATTCAACTTAGTGCTCGTTGGTCAAATCAGATGCTTGCCCAACACCGTTGGAGTATCAATCTATGCTAACGATATCTGCATCTGGGCGTCTGCTGTAACACGACTGCAGGCACGATCAAGGCTACAAAATGCAGCTACGTTAACATCATTGTACTTACGAAAACAGAACTCAGAGCTGTCGTCAGAGAAATACTGCCTTGTTACATTCACTCGAAAGGCAATGAGGCCTTACTCTGTAAGTTTTAATGGGCAAACAATTGCAAACACACGGAAAAACCGCTTTTTAGGGGTAATTATCGACCGCCACCTATCATGAAGCCCGCACGTTTCATACCTAAAGAAGAGGTTAACGACCATAACACACCTCCTCAAATTCCTCGGTGGAAAATCATGGGGCACATCGGTGCGCTCAATGAGGCAGCTTTATAATGCCGTGTTCCTCGGTTTCGCAAGATACAGCCTCCCGGTGCTAGGCAACACCTGCAAAACAAACCTGCGTGTACTCCAGGGACTACAAGCTCAAGCCCTAAGGACGTGTCTCGGTCTTCCAAAGTATGCGTCTATGGCGGCAACGATTGTCATAGCGCGAGATCACCCCATATCAATGTACTTAGCCACCGACGCGCTCAGGGCGCATATTCGGCACGTTGCCCCACTACCTTCCCACCATCTTGCATCTTTACCTACAGAAAGGCCACACACAACTTTCAGTCGTATAATTGCTGCCAATCGTACCTCGTTACCGTCGAACTACACGCCTGCAGCAAGACCATCCTCACCGTTATGGTGCCGGCACAAACCTGACATACGCCTCACCATCCCAGGAATCACGAAGAAAGCTCACATGCCGTCATTTGCCCTGAAACAGGCCACATTATGACTTTTAAATGATGTTCACAGTGACCGCGTACATTTATGTCGATGGCTCAGTCACACCTACAAGTTCAGCTGCCGCAGTGGTGACTCCAGCAAGATCCGTCAAGATAAACTTCGCTGGATTTGAATAAAGTTGTTTCCATCCATCCTTCCATCCGTCAAGATACAGCTAAAGACGTCACATGTCTCATCAACGACAGCTCCTGAACTGGTAGCCCTCCGGGCGGCTCTTCATTTCATTCTAGAGGAACCACCCCATCCATGGTCAATCTTCTGTGACTCCAAGGCAGCCCTCCAGACTTTACTCTCAGTACTACGCCATGGATCAGATGAGCAGCTCGTCGCAGAGATCAGACAAGTACATCATCGCATAGTTGATGAAGGGCACGATATAATATATCAGTGGCTGCCTAGTTACTGTGGCATTCATGGCAATGATTGAGCGGACGCAGTGGCTCGATCTGCCCATGACAGTGTCAACTCCGTTGCCATTCCTCTTTCGAGAGCCGACGCAGCGAAAAAACTTTCCGCGCTTGCGCGTGAGCTAACACTGATGTAGTGGAATTCATCTGATTTCACAAGTGCACGCCTTCATGCCCTGGGCACTAATTTACAGCTCCGTATTCCGTCCGACCTTCCACGACGGGACTGCACACTTCTAGGCCATCTATGGCTTGGAGTAGCACTTTCAAATGCGTACTCCTTTCTTATAGGAATGGCCAATAGCCCACTTTGTGAATTCTGCGGGTGCAACGAAACAATCGCACACCTTTGAGTTCCCTCGTTTCAACCCGCCGATAGCAGTACTCTCAGCGATGATAGATCAACTGGACAAACGCCCAATAACAGAAAAGAACATCCTTGGAAACTGGCCTACACAAACAACGGCACAAGCCGCCCTGAAGGCACTGCTGCGTTACTTAAAAGACACCGGATTCAGTGACAAATTGTGACTCTGCACTGTGTTACGTAGGATGGAACGTTGACACTATGCAACACGAGAACGACTTCGCAGACTGCGTGACAGCGCCCACAGAAACAGTTCTGTTTTGAGTGTGTGTGTGATTTTCTTTTCTTTCCTTCCTTCTTTTTATTTTTATTTTTACTTATTTTTTTCTCTCTCTCCTTTCGCATCCCTTTACCCCTCCCCGATACAGGGTAGCCAACCGGAGATAACCTCTGGTTAACCTCCCTGCCTGTCCTTTACCTTTTCTCTCTGTCTATATATATATATATATATATATATATATATATATATATATATATATATGTATATATATATAATGTCGCAGTTTCACCCGAAAGGTGAAGCATCAATTGCGATAGCAACTTAGTGGAGAGCTATACGGAGTAAGGATAGTAGTTCTATCAGCTGTATAAACTTGGACATGCAGCAGTACCAGCAACGCGCAGAACTGTTGTCGACGCCGTCGCCGTTTTGCCCGCGTTCGCTCCGAACGCGCGCGGTGTTGGTGACTGTTGACAGGGCATCTGGGGGCGGCTCGGAGGTTTTCGACGAGATCAGAATGGGAAACTCTTCGAGCAGCGTTGGATCTCGGCCCATGGACACAATTACAGAATGCAAAAGAGTGCTAAAGAACGCAAGCAAGCGCGGGTATTGGCGTACGCAAAGTCGCTTGGAGACACTTCAGATGATGATTATGATTGAACTTTATCGCGAGCAGACAGAGTTGTTTGGTCGCCTTCCTTGCTGGTGGCCACCTCAGTCCCAGAAGCCGTGTGACCTTGCCGCCTGCCTAGCCCTGTTCAGCAGGTGAAGATGGTCATCAGGGTTGAGCCTGGTGAGCTGGGTCTTCAAATGCTCCGGCATGGGCTGGGGAGTAGGGGGGATGTCGGAGCTTCGGTCGCGTTCCCAAACCATTTGGTGCAGGCTGTTTGGCGTGTGGAAAAATTGGCAGTTGTATTCCTTTATAAAGTGTGCGGTGAATGAGATGGTATTTGGTGCCGTGTGGGAAAGTGTTGGTCTATAGTTGTCTGTAAGCTATCGCGTTCTCTTTCGACACCTTCGGTTGTGGCGAGGTAGGGATTCTTTTCCCCAGTTTGTGGTGTCTTTTAGCAATAAGGGACCCAACGTAAGGGGTTCCTATCCGCCACGGGTACAAAAAAAATGCGAAACGTGTAGAAAGCAGTTTGGTTTTCTGGGTGCGCAATGTCACTTGGAGGCGCTCTCCTTAAATGTCCTTCTCGGCAAGCCTTCTTGCTCACGCTTCTTCCATGAGAAGACCAAACCTTAAGGAGGAATATTAGGGTGAGGGTCTTAGGTGGAAAAACAGCCATGCAGGGCAGCCGACTTGTACAATTTTGAAAGTAGTTGGTTGCAACACGCTTCAGCCGATCAGCAAATTTAGTTTAACAGCAAAGCCAGTCAGTACAAATTCAACTAGAAGTGATTATCTTGTATTTACTAACGTCCGCTGCCGGTTATTATTTGTTGCGGAGAAAAAAAATGCACAGCGGAAACAGGGTCGCTAAAAATTTGTGATTTTACGAGATGGTGAGTATCTTTCTCTTTTTTTCCCCTACGACATGCAAATATTTGCTTCGAAAGAGCAGTTCGATCCTATATGAAAGCCGATCCAGAAACGTAAATTCTCACTTAGAAGCCAACGGAAGCACTGTCGAGCAAACACAGCAAAATTCCGAACATATGCTGCAACTGCAGTTCAGGGATTAAGTTATTCGTATTTCAGGGAGGACTATCCTGTTTGCCTTTTCAATATTACATCTACTCGTATTTCCGACGCCAGCAGAACTTCTCTCTGTAGTATTATATAAAAACAAGAACCGCGTTTCTGTGCATACGCTATGTCTGCTCTGTTTTGAGATTTGGCTACGAAGTCAATTTCATCGCGTCGGCTTAGTCCCTAAGTCGGAAGTGTTCATAAACAAAGTTTATTCCCGAAAAGTAGCTGTTTATTTTTATCCCTCTAATTTTCTTTTTTGCCGTGGTACGCTTTAATGCTGGCGGCAGGCGATGTAAAAATTCAGGATTTCATCAGTAGCCGTGGTATTGATGTAGTGTGATCGATCAGGGACAAAATTTAGAGCCCCCAAACCCTCCTTACATTTCAGGGGTTAAAAAGTATTTGATCAGGTTCCTTAAAGACAATAACAAGAGCAAATCTTCACCTCAGTCCTATCAGTAGCGTCTTCGACGACAAATAGCTTTTTTAACTGTTTCCCACAGTTTATTCTTGTCTTCAGGAGTAGCACATTAACGGACGGAACATTCACCTACGTTTAATTTATCCAAAGCACTAGTTCTTATCAGGAACAGCTCACAAATATTCATGCTTTAAAAGCCTATCCCTTTTTCGCAGCCGATTCGTTAATTCAGGGGTGGCGCAAGGAGAGGTTGGCAATCGCTCAGCAGCTTACGCTGAACAAATATGCAACACATCAAAATTTACTCCGTATTCGTCATTACCGATCAAACACTTTAACGTCTCGCCTAATTTCTACTGGATCACGCAGTAAACGTCACTTGAGATATCGACAAGCATAGAAAGTCTCATGTTATTCTGCGAGCCAAATCAAAGAAACAAAAACAAAAGAAAACGAAAAACTGAAAAGTGAAAGTCAACCACGATCTCCTTTGACCGCCGACATTTCCCGGCAACTCCTACGCCATTCTTTATTGTCTACCTTTCGGCTTCTCACCGAGTCGCCATTTTTCTCCCTATTTCCCATTTTCGCTTCTTTTGTTCCCCCAGTGTCCCCATCACCCCTTTCCCCCTCTATCCCCCCCCCCTTTTTTTCCCTCGCTGGATTCTTTCATTCCTGTCTCTTCCCATCCGCCGCAAAGAACCTCGCCCTGCTCCTGTCCCTCTTAATGACGTCATAAAATTCGAAACGACCATCCATCGCTGCATCGTAAATGTCGAAGCCCCTCCGTGTGTGGGCCTCGGGCCGTAACCGGAATGACCCGAACGTGAGGTCCCAGGGCGCGCCGTAAGAGACACGTGTCGCGCGCTCGCTCGTTCCATTAATACACGGCTCGGTTCGGCGGGAAAAAGGAAGAGCGCCGAGACGAGATTGAGTCGACGTAGCGGAAAGAATGATGACAAAAGGAATTAGCGAACGCCGCCGTTCGCTGACCGGGGACCCTCCGATATTGTATGTGTCGCGGAGGCATAAGCACATGCGAAGCCGTCTTTTTGTGCCGACTATAGCGCAATTTCCGATGCGGACATTTCTTCGCGTTTTCTGCACCGGTCTTTGTTTTCTTTTTTTTTCCCCGTCATGGTCGTTGCCATAATGGTGGTAACCCCTTCCGTCCTTAATGCGAGGCTCATCTGGCCATAACTGAAACACAGAGAAGCAATGTAGTCGATGACGTCGTAAAACGTTTGAATCCATGTTCCGGTATGCATCGAAGCTGTGCAGCCGGTATTTTAGCTGACTCGTATAACGCAGCGCTATGACTTGAAGCGATCGACGGAATCGCGAGGTGGAGACGTTCCTGTTGTGCAAGCGATTTTTTTCAACGTGAGAAGCGACTAGTTGCCGGAGTTCGCAGCCCAAATAGGGCGTAAAAGAAATGAAACGCTCCGCTTATTTAAAAACGCTGCATATAATAATCCATGTCTGAATCAGGAGGCGTGCAGAGGAAGAGTTTCGTGCATATTAAAGGCAACGCGGCTCGTAATACACATACAGATAATAATGGCTGTCACAGTGATAAATGCAAGATTTCACCTTTAGCTTCAGTCTATTCTAAAACAACGTGCGCACAACGCTGCCCTGAACGCCACATGCATTGGAACGTGCGGAATTAATTCGGTTAGGCACTATAGCGTACTTTGAAAGCCCGCAAGAATTACGTTTTAAAAAAAACCTAGAGCACAAGGACAAGGAAGTTCTAGAAACCTAAAATAAATTAAATTCTGGCTTTTGATGCGGCTTCACGACAATATGGTTATGAGGCGTGCCGTAGTGGGTAGATCGGGTGCACTTTGAACCAAATGAGGGTCTTCGACGGGCACTTCAGATCTACGGAAATGAGCGGTGTCGATTCCGCCCCCATAGGAATGGGGCCGCCGCGAGTAGGATTCGAACCCTCGACCACCTGCTTAGTAATGCAACGCCATAACCACCAAGCGTCCGCGAAAGGTGTCACACAGAAAAGCGGCAGGAGAAGATGGAATAACAGTCGATTTAATCAAAGATGGAGGAGACATCGTGCTTGAGAAGCTTTCCTTACTTTACACGCCTTACATGCCAGAGAATAGCGTATAAAGGAAAGACTTATACCAGAGAACTGGAAGAATGCCAACATTCTACTAATTCATAAGAAGGGAGACGTTAGACAATTGAAAAATGTTAGACCCATTAGGTTGCTTACAGTACTGTATAAAATATTCACAAAGATAATTTTCGATGGCGTCAGGGCAACGGTTGACTTCAGTCAACCAAGAGAACAGGCTGTCTTCTGGAAGGAATATTCTACGATGAATTCTATAAAATAAAGGTGCTTTAATGAAGACAATATTGCTCATCTGAATTATTTCCCCTTTAAGGGTCCAAAAGCGCTATATATAGGGATGTGAAGATGAGATGTTCATGCGAATTTCTACTCCAAGCAAAACATAATGTGGGACGAATATTAAACAAATACATACATTATTTCGTAAAAAAAATGAAAGTTCCTAGGGAAACTCAATATTTACACGGTGTTGAGAATATCCTATTCAAAATACGTAAAAGCACGCGCGAAACAATCTGTATAATGCAAAAAAGCGCGTATTAGTGTAGCTCAGTTAACAATGTAAGTAAAGACAAGAAAGTAAGGCGCTTGTTTCCTTATTTATTTACTGTTTGCATATTTGTTCATTTCGAAATAGCTTACAAGATCCCTCTGTTCACCATATATGATTATAGATTAATGTAGCATGACGCTAACCTGCAGTATGAATGATAACTGTGTAAAGATAATGCAAATGCCTCTCTCTGCGGAATAAAAACAGGCAGTTGCAAAAGAGTTAATACATCGTCACAGCAGCGCCACATCTCTACTTCAAGATGATTTGGCATATCTTCCTAAAACATTGCGCGATTCGTACCTGCTGCAATATTGCTGGCGTGCTGTTCCAAGCTGTTCTATTGTGTGAACAAAATAATTATTTAAATGAATTAAATGCGCGGCCTTTCGCGCAGTTTACGGAATGACCGTGGTTGATACACAAGAGTGTTCTTAGCGACTGTTTCACGAGTGGCTGTGCCGACTTTCGATCACAATAGAATTAAGGCGTACGAGGGTCATGGTCGTGAAATGTCGTGACGTGATGCAAGTGACGGAATGTAAGGGATTAGACGAGCGTCATCTGAAGTTTCTTGTTCTCAAAGCACATTTGCAGTATTTTCTATGTCCGTTTTATTTAAAGCCTTGCTTGTTGTGCCTGATTGATTATCCACAAACTAAACGCCTAAGAGCTATTTTTCTGTCTTTATGGCAACATTTTTTTTTCGCTCTCAGTGCTGGCGTTGAACGCCATTTGTGTGGTACTGCAATTTCTGAAGTGCACGAGCCACAGTACCGGTTTGTGCTGCTGTGCGCCGTACTAATGTTCGCGTAGCCAACGCCACCTAGATAGCACAAGGCCTGTACACTTCCATCCACTTCCATCCATAGAATCTAATGGGGATGTTACCGAGTACGCCGCTGTGATTTCAACATCACCGCTTTCGACGCGCCAGGCTTGACAATGAAAATTTAGTCGAAATAGTATGACGCCATAAAGAACAGTGCCCAGGCCTGCTGCCATAGAGGAGGCGCTGGTTCAGCGTTCACCGGCTCCCTCTCCTTCGTTTCCTCCTCTCTATCTTACCTGATGCCTAGGATAGCAAACCGAATGCTCGTCTGGTTGACCTTTCTACCATTTACCTCTTTGCTTTCTTTCTATCTTGACAGAACATCAGTTTTTTTCGCCAGGCCTCTTTTTTCCCCCCATGCCGTTCAATCTACCACAGCGGTTACTTTTATTCGTGTCGTTTCGTAGTTGATATTGTTACCCGCATTTTTATCGGAAACCACCCGTCTAAAATTATTTATATGCACACATTCGGTCCGTTATTTCGCTCGGCCAACCAGCTGTCTGACACGCCGTTAGAAATGCGAGTAACTTAAGGAATAAAAAATGGGAGAAAAGAAATATAAAATCAAACGCAATGGAGGGGGAAGGAGACAGCTGGTCGAGCATGGCGTCGTGCCATAGAAAGAAGGCCACGACTCTATCACATTCTCCGATGTCACCGATCCCTGAAATAAAATTCGCGTCTGAGAGGAGATTGAAGCTGACACCACGGGTAAGCGAAGCGCGGCAGAGGAGAACTACCCGCACGGAACGGATAACGTTCAGATATGCGGACGAGCCCGGGTGAAAACGTCATTCTCAGATTTTTTTTTCTTTATTCTTCATTTCTCAGGCCTTAGCTTAGAGCTGTAGGCGACGCCGCCGTGGTCAAGAAAATGCGAAAAGAAAATGTGGTGACCATATTGTACTTGAAGCTGGTGTTCACACTTTTGGCAGGACTTATTTCCTTTTCGCATCCACTATAGTTCTTTTTCTTTCTTCTTTTTTATCGGCCTTGCTCGAGATAACGTTATTTCATTTGCCCATTCATTTTTTTCCCCAACGTTCTTCTTCTGTTTCATATTTCTCAAATGACGAATGCTACTTATTTCAGTTGCAATATTTCATTACTTGCCGCTTAATCCGTAGCGAATACGAAAAGACAAAAAAGCTTTAGCATAGCGCACGTTTACCCTTTATGTTGAGAACAGCGAGGCAGGTGCACACCATGCTTACACAGTTTTTGGGGAACGCTTCGCAGAACGGCCTTGCACAGCCTTCTTGAGCTGGCTCAAAAAATAAACTATGAAAAACTCCAAACCCGTAAAAGAAGAAAACAATGTAAATTATTACGTTCTGATAAACGGAGCCGCTATGAAAGCCTCCACAATAGCTAAACAGAAGTGAGGGAACAAAATTTTTTTTGTGGTATATACATACACAGGATGCATTGCAGCAGAGATAAACAAACAACGCGTTTTGTGAAGTTCGCAGTGGTTTTAAACAGGAGAGCAGCTGTCCGTCATTTATATTAGTACCTACTACCGTGTACGCGCACTTGGAAACCGTGTACTTCAACGCTTCAACGCGCATTTACGTTCGGATATAAACGCACGAAGATCTCATCGAAGATAGGCGGGGACTCAAACGAGGAGTTGGTTGAAATCACCGAAAACACGGGCGTGGCATAGAGAAAGATCTAGGAGATGCCGAAGGCGATAAAGAAAGAAAAAATAAAAACAGATAGAAAGTGATAAAGTCGCCACACGAAAGTTTGGCAGCAAGATGATCATGTTATCCTGCAGACTATAAGACACACCCAGCTGTTGAGTGCAGCTAAGCCATGGTGGCAAAAAAAAAAAAACAACGAATGCCGGTTTGCATACATGAAACCACGTTTCACTTAACAGCAATGTCGCACCCAGGCGTGTCTTGACACGAAGTCGCGGCAGGGACGCAACAACTTTAGGAATGGCCCAATGTACTTGACGCAATTACAAGAAGATCACTGTCTGCTGGCTTGAGTGATGCTTGAAAATATATATGACCCCTTTCCCCGTCGACTTCTCTTCCTCCAGGTAGAAAAACGGAGGTTGCCGCAGCCGTCCGCGGAACATCGGTCTAAATGAAATGACCCAATTAACCTGACTTAGGTAACCGCAGTCGTTTAAAATAAGCATAAAAAAGACTAGCTAACGCAATTAGCTCCAACTCATCCTACACACAGCCAATTATTCTAACTTACGTACGCCACCAGCTTACCTCGTACTCCACTACTTGCCGAGTGTCGGCGCAGCTCGTAGTTCCTCCATTCTGCTCGGGTAATTCCCACAGTACGGTTCATCGCACAGCTGTCACCAACGGTTAGCAACACGCACAGACGCAGTCGAGTCAAGGGTGGTCCAAAGTTGTAGTGTACGTAGCTACAACCAATAATTAACGAGCCACTCTCGTCGAGGGTCCATCGTATACGTCCAAAAAGTATGCAGTGCACGCCGGCTGTCTTGCATATACAGGCAGCTTGAACGAAGCACACGACTTGCCCAGTAGGAGCTACGTCATGCGAACAAAAAAAGTCAAAAGTCAACGACAATAGCAGCTGCAGAGCTTTATCGCTTCCGGTCCCTTTAGCAGCCGAACGATGCTAACGTTGTTTCGTAAGCAGCCAACGCAATGTCTCGAAACACGCCTCCCAACGGCGTGATCGGGAACCGAAGCCACTTGTCCTGGTGTGGTCTAGGTGTAACGCGTGTACCAGGTTACGACGACAAGCACCGCCATCGTTGGTAATGCATACATGACTACTACGTATGCTGCCACGACGCACAGTTCAGTGCAGACGCTGCACAGCAAGGGCGGCAATATAGTCGCGTTCGCGGCCTGCTTTCTAAATGATCTTTTTTTTAACCGCTATTTTCAGCTGTCTGCGCGTGCGTGGCTGTGACCATGTTTTTTTTTTTGTTTTCCTTTCGGGATACATTAATACAATATCACCCTTCGTCACTGGTTCACTTGGCGCCACGCCGCCTTATCACCGACCTCGGCCTCTCGATTATCCGGTGTCGTAAAAAAACGATGAAAAAAAAATTGAGGGAAGGGCTCATTGACAAGATGCCACCATTTATAGGTCATCCGTGTGTGACTGTCCGATGAGTGTCTATTGTGTATGAGAGCAGCTGAGCTTGTGAGGATACCGGCCGTACAGATAAAGTGCAATTGGCTGTCGCGTCATCTAAGAATGAAAAGCGATGAGTGAATATCCTACCTGCTGGCGTTTCTGGATGCCTCCATTTTTACAATACGTTATCGACAGCAACAAGATCTGAAGCGGCATCGGTCGCAATCGATTTCGATTTCGGTGCATCGACTCGAAAGCCTCTCACAGCGTAGCACTTCATACTCCTACCAGATAGCGATCATCGCTTCCTTTGAACGCGTATGAGCAATCAAATTGTTTCAGTCTTGATATCACCTGAGCTTTCTGTGCATGTTGGTACGGTCGCTAAAAAACAAATATCGTCGCTTTGCTATACCAACAAACTACACCGCCCAGGCAACGAAAAAAGAAAATAGGTTTTTTTTAATTAAAAAAAGCAGACACTATTCTCATGTGTAATAATTCATAAGCAAAACATTCTCTGATGTTTAATGAAATCTCTTCACTCCTTCTTTTTCTTCACCTACGTGTACTACACTTCCTTGCAATGTCATTACTATACCCAACACTTCTCGCTCAACGCACTCCCTGGTTCCATTTTGTTCCCATCGCTTTTTTTTTTTTGCGCTCCGCTTCTTCTGCTGCCGATATCATCATTCTTCTGTAGGCGAGTTCTTCTGTGTTCCGTTGTTGATTTCACTTCTTTCTTCTTGATCTGCTTGTCTATACGGGCATATACACAGAAAACCATTCGAGCTATTCAGCAGTACCCACAGGCGACGGACCTGATGGTCCGAATTGAGGTATGCTGCACCTGGTTTAGTGCATATGAAATCGCCATCAAGACTCGTGTTTGCTCTCTCTTTCTTTCTCTCCCCCCTCCCCCTCCTCATGTGTAGGGTAGCAAACTGCACACAGTCTGGTTAACCTCCCTGCCTTTCCTTCCTCCCTTTTTCTCTCTCTCTACACAGTCGCGTGAACCCATTCCGTGTGGAAGTGGCCGAGAGTGTCCACATACACAAGGGCACATGTCCAGTTGCACATAATCAGTGGCCTATGTTGTGTGTAAGAAAAAAGGCGGGATGTTTCTTCATCTTTTTTTGCTGACAGCCAGTCATGCTAGCCCTGGTGTTCAGTAATAAATGGAATGTGCGCAGTGATTACACAGACACACAGCCACATGCACCCGTTAACACTCAAGCACGCACCAAAACTCTCGATCAAGCATCCTTAAGGGAGTAATATAGTGCCCCACACCTATCCAGCCTAAGTACTTTCGATGCAAAGAAGCACTACGAAAAGAAGAAAAAGTAAATAAATCATTGCGTTAAGGCAAATACCTCTAACTTGTTGATAAATGTTGTCAAATGGCTGCGAGAAACACCACTCCGAGAAGCAAATCGTGAAACTGAAATGTCTTTTTGTCATTATTTCAATGGCATTTATTTTTACTTTACTTGATATTCAAAACAACTGCAATGAATCTCTGTCAATGCTAATGATGAAGAAAACAAAGTGGGCCAAGAGACGATAGTTTTAAAGCTTGCGATTCCAGCTGTCAAAGTAATATAAGGACGTGCCAGGTATTTTCTTTTCGAGCGCTAGCAAAATCCCAATTCGCTTCGCCGCCAAAAAGAGCACATTTGTTATATATTTAGGCATTGGATATATATATATATATATATATATATATATATATATAATCGGGCAAAAACGCCGCTTCGTTTCCTCCATCGCTCGCGAAAATTGTCGACTTTCCGTCGCCTCCAACTTGCAAGCACCACTTCACTGTATTAGCGGTGTCAGCAACTCCTCTTTCAAGAGGCATAAAGGTGTGCGCCTTTGGTAATTTTTAGCGCTAGCGCCTGCGTCGTGCATACGAAGCCAATTTTCTGCCGCTGCGACGCACTGCTTGAATATCGCTCCACTTTGATTTACCTTTTATGTTCTCTTGCTTATTCCTTAATTTTTTTTCATCCTCCCGCCCTTCGCGTGCTGACGGAAGTATTTTCATCTTGCCTTTAATGGAGATCAACCACTCCCTTTCCGATGAAAAAAAATTCTCTAAACTAGAAAAAAAATGATCGATTACCCACTCCGCAGTCTACCACTGCTCGAACGCAAGGCACCATAATAATGCACACAAATGCTCATCATTATTCTTTAATATCGGGTTTCAGTGGAGATGAATGGAGATAGAAAGGTGCGCGTACTGCTCAGTTGATAAGAATAATAGCGCTTTGATCAGAATAATAAGGATTAACAGAGTAAAGAGTAATGAAACTCCCGAAACAATGAAAAATTGCTGGAGCCGTTGAAGTTTTCGGCCTATAAGAGAGCTTCCGTCGCCGATTTGTCCGTTTATCTTCTCATATTCTCCTAGTGTGCCGTAATGCTGAGCTGGATATAGGCTGAAATATTGCGAACGTTATATTCTGCCGAAAAATGCCTCCAGAGATTGGGTATTATATTTGGTGGTACTCATACATCATGTACCATAGCAAATTCATATGAATGCTAATTTGTAAAATTTTCTGCTTTTGTGAGAAAGTGAATGCCGTGCTCAAGGAACACACATACAGATTTCTGACGATGACGCTCCGCTCGCATGTTTATTCCAAAACGTTTCATCGGTCAACACTGCCTAGACGTGCTGCGTACAAAGAAGGCGAAAATAAAATATTACTATTGCATGCCCTTCCTTTTAGTGAAGTTGCAACTAGCATCACCTAAACCACGTTCTTTTTATCATTTGGCGTTTTCAAGCAAAAGGAAAAAAGAATTATTGGATGATAACACTTGTTCGCAGAAATCCCCTGAGAAGAAAATACGTACCACGGGGCTGCGTGGAATTTTTCTATTCGCCAACTCAGGTAGCATCGCAGATCAAATAAATAAAGTTACCTAGAAGTCACGATGCTGATGTCTTCAATGAAAGTGCATTTATCCTGCGGGACACGGAGTCGGCAGAAATGTTAAGCTCCAGGCTTGAGGTGCTTTAAATTTGAATAACCAAATTATCCCCTGTCACTAATCAAATAATAAAGGGTACGTGCTTTGAAATACCGCATATCGGACAAGTACCACGGACAGATGAAGATGACTAATATGGCATGACGGCAACGGCGTGACAATGACGAAGATGGCAGGGTGACATCGGCAGGACGACATTTGCATGCCGACTACGTCAATCCGACCCCGATCTCACAAGCGCGTCTTCGTTGGAAATGTTATCGCCTAACACAGCGTATCGCGTGCATCAGGTCTGCGCATTTTTTTTTAATTGGGTCCTCGCAAGTTCGCGGCATGTCTCAGTTGCACGTCGATCGCGTGACGTGCTCAATACCAAAACAAGACAGCCGTGACCTCCCCCCCCCCCCCCCAAATCACTTCCCTACCGCCCTAAAACCCGTCGATACGTGTCCTTTTCTCGCAAAGTGCTGTTTGCGCTGCCTGTAGAGCGTGCTTCACCACAAAAGGGTAACTCTGCGGCAAAGCGTCTTAACTGTACCAGTGAATGGTATTCGAGTATTACCAATGCCCAACAATAGTACGTCGTCTATCTCTTCCCGGAGGACGGAAGCGCAGTCTCTTTATATATATATAGTGTAATGCCGAATATATCGCAAGCGTCGCGGCGGCCGCAAGGCTCTTGAAGTGAGGAAGACAAAAGACTATAGGCTCAGTGTCACTTCTTTCCTTGAGCTGGCGCCTTGCTGGAACTGCTCGGGTGCTCTGTACGCTGCATCTGACGTGACTGGGTTTCCCTCTAAACGTCAATAAAACCCGTAGCAATATATATACGAGGGGAAGTGAAAAAGTAAAGGGACTTTTGAGAAAAGGTATATTTATTCTAATGATCGAAAACTGAAACGTACATTATTTTTCTACATATCCACCCTGCACTTCCATGCACTTTGCGCAACGTTTGACAAGTTTCTTGATTCCGTCGGGAAAAAAAAGTTTTTTGTTTGCACCTGTAACCAGTTCTGCACCGCAACAATGACTTCTGCACCGGTCGCAAATCTTCTTTCCCTGAGCGCTTCCTTCAATGGTTCAAACATATTAAAGGCGCTTGGAGCCAGGTCTGGACTGTATGGCGGGTGTTCCAGCAATTCGAATCCCAACTTCTTTATTGTTTCGGCGATCCGTTTGACAGAATCTGGCCGAGCGTTATCTTGCTGCAGGACGACACCTTCTCGCAGTTTTCCACGACGTTTGGATCTCATTGCAGGTTTCAGTTTAGTTCGAAACACATGACAATAGTTCTCACTGTTCACAGTTTCGCCTGTTGCGATGAAATGCTACCACACCTTCCATGTCCCAGAATAGTGTTAGCATAATCTTACCAGCTGATGGTTAACGTTTGAATTTCTTAACTTCTGGTGATAATGAGTGTTTCCAAACCCGGCTCGCAGCCTTACTTTCCAGTTCGGGATGATGTACCCAAGTTTCATCTACACTAACAATTTGCTGTAAAAATCCATCTGCCTCGGGACGATGACGGACAAATATTTACGAGAGATGTCCAACCTTTGTGCCTTATGCTGCGCTGGAAATTCTTGCGGGACCCGCCTTGCACACCGTCCGAAAATTTAGCCTGTCGTGTAAGATGGAATACGTTGAACCATGACTTATATGTAAAATATTGGTGATTTCGAGCACTGTGATTCGTCTGTTTCACATCACCATACCCTCAACGACTTTCAAATGGTCCTCAGTCGTTGACGATGATGGCCTGCCCGATCTTTCCTCGTCACATAAAGAAGTTCTTGCCTGTTTGAAAAGCTCTATCCATTCGTAGATCTTGGTTCGCGATAAACAACTGTCACCATACTGCGCTTGCATTCGACGAATCAATTGCACTGGTTTAACACCTTCCGTAAACAAAAAGCGAATCACAGCCTTCATTTCCTCGTTGGTGCAGATCGACAATGGAGCTCCCATGTTTAACCGTCTGCTACACTCTAACGACTAACGCGGGAATAACAGTGACAAGTTCCATGGAAATGTTGGAGACAACAACAATTCAGCACCGGATACTAGCAGTGTTACCAAGCCCTAATGCGAGAAATTGCAAAAAGTCCCATTGCTTTTTGACTTCCCCTCTTGTAACGAACGAAAAGAAAGGAATTCGAAGGACCGGTTTTCGTAAGTCAAAACCACATAAAGTCAACACACAATGACAACAAGGCAAGCCCAAGGAGAATAACTTGTTTATCTGATTGAAATCTAAAAACTTGTAAATAAATTAAAATGAAAGCGAACAAAAAAAAAAGAATTGAAAAACAGCTGGCCGCAGACGAGACACAAACCCGCGTCTTCGCATTACGCGTACCACTTGAGCTACCATGGCATTTGTTTTCCCGTGCGTTTTCTCGTACGTGTACAAGAGTTCACCCTGGGAGTGTTAGCCAGCACCACCACTCACGGCCTTGGTGGCGGATGTAGAGCATCATTTCGGCCGCAAGGCGTCACGTGGTATGTGAACTTGGGAGGTATGGGAGCGTGTGCGTGTACGTGTGCGTGTGATATATATTACACATGACCAACGACGTGGCACCCAACATCCACTGCTGAGTTGAGATGAAGGTTAGGAAGAGTCTACAACGCTATTGTCTTTTCGTCTGACTGAGTCTAAAACTGCCACCTATTTTACCCAAGCGGACAGGCTTGCTGACGGCATATCCTTCGAGGACATGGTTTCCGTGAGAGAGAAGAAAGAGGAAGACCTCGGGGAAAAAACGCTTCTTTAGAAAAAACAATAATGGAGGAAATAACAAACACAAGAATGATCTCGTAGTAAGCAATGCAAGCTCCGCGAAACAAAGTAAGACGCAGTCGACTATGGTAACAGATCTGATTGTCCGAAAGCACCATAACAGATCACTAATATTTAATCACTCTTCCCGCTCTTTATCCCAAGTACACATTTAGTTTGAACTATTTAACTGGTATATCATCTGCATACTTAATTTTAAGAAGTATTTTCCAGAGGAAGTCGATCCCCTTGGGACTCTAAGTATTCAAACGTATTCTTCCAAGGAGCTGCATGTAATACTCTTGGTGTAGGTTGCCAGATAATTCTCCAGAATACCGTTATTTTCAAACGGCTAAAAAGCAACTGGCGGCTTAGTCAAAAACTAAGCAAATTCAAGTCAAATTATGGCAGGTGTTTTACTGTTCTGTACTCAGCCTTCTTTGTGTCCTACAGGTATTTAGCTAGAACTCTGAAAACAAACATGCATAAATAAAATATGATAATAAGAAAACATGCAATATAGCGTATACAGTGGGTGCATGAATTCACTTGGAGTTACTGCAGAATTAACGCCGCTAACATAACAAAGCTTATCAAAAGCTCCCTTAATACACGGACCCGCCATTCTGAGCAACAGATCGATAACTGAATGTTTCAACGTTTTCCCGTCTATACGCCATTTAATTCATACAAGTTTTTTCACCAAAGATGTTGTCTTTTATAAAAAGAATGCCGACTGGCTTCTCTGTCCTCTTTTTCTTCTTTTTGGCAAGCTGCAAAAAAAAAGCCTACAAAAGCTTGCGGCAACTACAACACTCCGTTTCGGATCAGGTATTAAAAAAAAAACACACACAAAGCGGCCTTTTTTTTTCGTCTCTTTGAACTTACGCTCGTAAATGTTTGGGATCCAGAGTCCACCTACATACAGCAACTGCGTGCGAAGCTTGTGTGTCCAGCTCAGGTAATAATGTTTATTGTGCCGCAAATTGAAAAATTTCCTTTGTCTAGGCGTGTCAGAAAAAAAAGAAAAGTAGAAAGCGAGCAAGAAAGGGCAGTCGTTTTTCCCTTTCTTTAATTATTTCTCTCTTTCTTTCGTTCCTTGGGATTTTTTTTGCTGTTCCTAAATGATTTCCGGAATGTTGTTCGCTGAGAAGCCATTCCCACATAAACTTGTTAAAAAAACAAATCATTGCAACATAATTTAAATTACAAAGAGAGAACACAGCAAGAAAGGAAGAAAGTAAAAAGAAAGGCTAGGGAGTTGGACGTCGCAGTGTTCCCGTTTTTCTCCGTCGCGCACTTTCAGTAACTGGCGCTTGTTCTGCACCGGCGATATTCTTAATGAACCATAACACAACCGACAACACCCAACTCCCCCCTCCACTCCCTTTAGATGCTAGATGTTCTTTTTTTCCTCAGAACAATCACGGCGACTTCGTAATTGCTTTCCCGAAATAGCTCGAGCAGTCCTTTTAAAGTTATTTTCATTTTCTTATCCGCATATATTTTTTTCTTCTTTCAACCCCGTTGCGACAACGCTTTGCCTTTTTCCGTCGCAAGTTCTTCGTTTCTCCGGCTCTGAACGAGCACATTCTAGAAATCATTTAGCTAATTGCCGTTTCAACGCTATTTCGTGAGAGAGAACCCCGCCGGGCTGGAAGAAAGAATGCGGCGTGGCATTTTCAGAAGCTGGCCACTCGTCGATTTGTGTAGTGTCTTTAGTGCTTCGTCATTGTATATGCTATATTCACACCTGACATCATGTTCTTTGTGTTAGTACACCTGGAACCTTTAATAACCGCTACCTTAGCTGTTTGCGATTCTTTGTTTTTTTACTCAGGTTTTTCTTAAATTTACATTTCTGGCTCCGAACTTCCGAGAAACCAACCGAATTCTCCTGGCTGGGTTTGCTGTGATTATAAAAAGTAGGATAAAATAAGTTTACTCTAATAAAAAATGTGGGCACTTTACACTAGTGGTGCAAGGCTGGATCACAGCGGACCTAGTTCCAGCTTTTCGTAAGTGTTGCTAAGTTTTGCTCAGTTTCGCGAGGTTATGCATGGCTTGACTAGGTTCACACTAAGTGTTGCTAGGTTTTGCTAAGCTTTGCGATGTTATGCGTGGTTTGGCTAGGCTCATGCCAAGCCAGAGAGGCGACAGGCCTATCGGCGCGCCGGCTGCTCAGAGCTTTCCGGCATATCAGTGACGTCGCGGCTAAGCGAACACTTTCCTCTCCTCGGCTGGAGAGAGGGAAGGCGAAGCGCACGCATGCCGAGCCGAGGCTCCGCCCATACGCACGTCTATGATGCGAGGAGGTTGCGTGGCTCGTCGACGCACAGCGCGGCCGAGTTTTCTGTCGGCACGAAACGGACTTGCTAAAAGCTTAACGGCTCCGTTGTAAAAGTACATTTTTATGGGAAAGCAGCGCACATTCAGAGAACATGCAATTTTTAAACTTGAAGGAATTGTAGCGCGCCCTATGAACGTCAGCTGAAAGGCAGTGTAATCAATGATGTTGTACCTGATGGAGCTAAACAGTCAGAAAAGAAATGCCCCTAGAAAAAAGCGTTCTTAAATTACCCTCGACATTTACGGCCCTCCGAATCGTGACTCTGAATTGTGATTGAACTTTTTTAACTTTGAAGGTACTACGGTAACGCGCCGCACGAACGTGAACTGAAAGGCCGTGTTATCAATGAAGTTTTGCCTAATGGAGCTACACAGCCAGAAATGAAAGCGCCTAAGAAAAAGCATTCTTAAAATACCTCGATATTTACGGCCGCCCGAATTGTCAGCTCGTGTGGTGTGCATATAATATCAGGCTGAGCCAACAGTGGCGCAAAATGCCGTTTTCGCATCGTATGCGAAACGGGACCACGTTTCAGTGTATCGTTCATGATCTTTCACTGAGTAGCTATACTGCTTCGTCCGAGGGCCCTCATAGCCTCGTAATGGTTCCCACAAAACAATGTAGGAGCCCAATTTCATGTTTAAGAAACTCCACCAAAAATGTGCTTTATTCCTCATGTTGTAATGTAGGACAGGAACTGGCCGGGTAGCTCGATTTCTTCTTATACGCAATCACATGCAGCCAACTCACAACGAAGGCGAGAAAAGCATAGGGAAATTTGCAAGTGGTTTTACTTGAAACGCGGGAATGATGAGGTTAGGAGAAATTAAAGTGGGTAGAAATCTCCCCGACGATTACAATACCCCCTAATGCGAAATTTGAGCGCAGCTATACATGTGTTTTCATATTGCTTGTCAATGTTCTGTTTTATGATTATATAGGTACATGGTTTATATCAGGAAGAGAACGCTGTGAGTGACGTACCTAGCGCAGACAATCTGTCTCGTGCGGCACAGTGCAAACGGAGCGAAGTGCGGCGCGACTGCCCCGCTAATCGGGAGATCACGAGAGGCAGCGCGTGGGCAACGCGTGGGTGTGGTTCGAAGCAGCCGACGTAGACAGACATCCGCTCACGCAGCGCTTTGTTTCCATACAGACAAAGCGCGCTACTCTGGCGCCATCGTCACCGCACAGCCCGTCTTGCGCGACACTACGCTTTTTTTTTTCATGCGCTTCCCTTCCACCAACGACGAAAGCGGTCCTTTGTCTGGGGGAAATTGTGCCACCAATGTCAGCGGAGACAACGCCCAAGGGAGCGCCACATCGCTCCTTGCCATCGCTCCTTAGCAGGAGCAGTGATACCCGTCACGCACGCTGGTACCGCGGACTAGCGTAGCCTTCCCCACCTCACTCCCCCCTCCTCGGAAGCGCAGATGAGATAACTTACGCGCCGGCGAACGCCGTGACCGCCGGCAACACAGCGCATGCGCAGGCCGTCTTCCCCTCCGCTCCTCCTCCGCTTTCCGCCTCATGCTTTCTCCTTGGATCTCCCGCTGCGCTCCGCGTTCGCTTTCATCTTTCGATGTACGTGCTCGTTCGCTCGGTTACGAGGTAGTCCGACGCCGACGTACGCCGACACTCCGCGAAAGAATGGGCGCCTAAGAGCTGCGCTGTAAAATACTTGCATGCAATGCTGAAGATCTGGGTCCGAGTCCAACTGGCGGAAAGTTGTTTTGTCCTCCACTTTCATTTTCCTGTACTCTATCACTCACAGACTTCAATGAAAGCAGGTGTTTTCCCACCTGCTATCCTTGGCTTCATCGTCAGTTGACTTCATAGCTAAACACGTTTGACTGGTATATTTATTTAAACTATCCTGTATGGTTTAAATGTAAAATCCCCCCCCCCCTCTCCCGGCCTGGATGTCTTTAATAAGGGAATAAAGTCCCACGTACTGAACTTCTTGGGGCTTTTATCCTCACACCCATTTAACAGAGGAAGATCAACAGCAAGAATGCACTAACGTAATAAAAGCGCAGAAGTGCGCACTCATTAAACGCATAATCACATTCGGCCTCTTCCTTTGAACGGCGTCCCAATGACGGTCACTGTGCATACAACAATAAATAAAAAAACGACCTTTTGCCAGCCCATAGGTTCTTTCAAAGAGCTCCCTCTGTCTGCGACTGAAAGAAAGAAAGAAAAAGAAGAAAGAAAAAAAGGAAGGAAGAAACGCCGAGTATGCGGCTTTTGGGGAGGCACGTGCGCACTTATTTTAAGCTGACGTCCCCGCACAAAATCTATGGCGACACGCTGCCCGCAGCGGCGCCGCTGGCGGACGTGACCACCCCGCCCTCGTCGCGCCTCGACCATTCCGAATTCGGGCCCAGAGCTGTTGCCCGCAGGGGCCGACTGCACCACGGTTCCGGAGGAACCGCGTCTTGTGCCTTCTATATATGCTACGCCGCCAGCGTTTTATGGCGATGGCCTGCCCCATCCGCGTGGTCTTCTTTATGCTTTCCGCAGCTCTTAGCTCCTTATTCTGTACACTCTGTTTGGTTGGTTCCTCCATATGCCTTCCTTATATTTCTCACGGGCACGATACAAACCCACGACTCCAATGCAGCAGCTCGACTCGGTCCGCAACGCGAAACCCGATAGAAGTTGGGTGCAGCGAGATTTATATCTCTTATCATCACCCCACTCTGTAATATGTGGCTGTGTGCCCCGCTGTTAAGATGCGCGATGGATCGTACTACAAAATTGTGCTACCAGGAAGCTGGCAGTTCCGATAACAGTGTAGAGAGCGCACTAAAATAAGAGTTACAGTAAGCTGCTATTTTTTCCAATTGCGTACGCGAAAAGTTTTTTTTTTTTGAAAATCCCAGCAACACGTGGTAAACTATTTTACTGTGAAACCTTTCACTCGCCAAATCTCACGGAAGGTTAAACAAGCCCACTTCTGACGTGGTACACGCTGAACGTGCTATGCTTGCACGTTTGAGCGCTAATATATAAAGGCGCGAATGAGGAATAAATGGTCAGTAAGATCTTGGTTTCATTGGTTTCTCGCCATTCGAGTCCTTCTTCTCCAAGACAACAAGAATGGGTGCGGTTTAGATTTGGTTAACCCTGGTTGATAGCGAACGCTTCACTGCCCTGGCTAGGCCCATTGTCGAGCTGTTGCCGAGGTGTGGTTTCGCAATGATATACAGACATGTTTGCAATGAATACACCGTTTATTAAACATTTTCATGCCTATGAAGACACTGCGGTGATCAGTAAAGTAGTGAGACTTGGTTGCAACTCGCAGCCCGGGCCAACTCTACTCGGGCAACGGCGGCAATGTCTCCTTTCGGGGCTCCGTAAAGACCTAAATATAGTCCGACGTAGCGTGAACGCGCGCACACGTTATGTCACGTTGGCCAGAAAACAGCGGCTATAGTTCGACCGCTGGTTCGACGTACTGGCGCCGCCAACGTAACCGGACGCGCGGCTAATGCACTTCGACGCACACGGTGTCTGATGACGATCGCCCGCGTGCCGATAACATCGGATTATAAACTCGCCTTATTGATCTCTGGTGGTTGGACCTCTAGCTCTCAAGAAGAAAACTGTTGAGTCGCCGACGGCTGCCCGAGGTAGCGTAATGAAGCTTTCGCTTCAAAAGTTCTGGGCTATCCAAACAGCATTGTCACTCAGTAACACCGAGAAAGTTCGTGAACATTCAAGGTACCAGACTCCAGGCGACGTCATGACCACTTTTTCTTCCAGAAGCATGACTTCCAATGGAGTCATCAGCTTTTTGATATGACGTCACAATCAAAGCGCGCAGACCCGTTGTCTAGGAGGTGCTGAGCAGAGCGGCAGTACTGTCGCTGCGTAGAGGCGAAAAGATCGCAGTGTCAAGCATTCTCAGATTCTGCTCCGATACCCAGCAGAGTCATTACACTATGAAAATAATGAGCTGTCCGTAGCTGCATTTCCCTCCTGTGCATAATTGACAACATCACGAATTGAGTCGACTAACGCAATCGATCACCGGGGAAGGCCTTCGGTATGCAGCGTCCACTGTATACGGTGATAATAATGATGGGAATTTTACCGACGATTATCTCGCCGGCTATTCAACGATATTAAACATTTTTTTTCGATAAGCCCAGCAACTATTTCATGATTGCGAATTGGTGCAGATTGGACTATGTCATGATGAGGGGGGACGAGAATATTATGACCGTCCCCTCGCACCACGAAGCACGTTGTACGAATTGACACTCGGGGTAGCGAACCGGACAAATGTATCACTCGACTTGTTTTAAAGCAAAGATCTTTCTTCGTCTACCGTAATAGGCTTTCCGTATCTAACCAACTGACGTCACACCAGGAGATGAGTGGTGGACATAAGCCAGGAGGTCTCCGAAGGGGTGCAACCAACGGAGCCGAACTGGGCCAATGGGAGAAGAAGGTTGCGCCAAGATTGGTCACTTCCCATGGCTCCCCTCGCAGTGGCTCCGCGATGGGGCTCCACAAATGCTGCCAAAACGAATATTATGCCAAAATGAGTCCGAAGAGAGTTGTCTATGCGCCAAAAAGCCTTGACAACGTCCTACTGTCGAAAACGTGAGGTGGGACAGCAGCAACAAGTGCGTCAATTAAGGATGTTCAACATGCCTCACTAAGAAGTAGAACATTAGCAAACATATTCGACCAGTGCTGCATGCTAACGAATTGTGCGGCTTAGCACTTCGTTGCTGGCTTCTGCCCGCACCTAAGTGACGTATTCGTTTATTTCGATAATCTTCTTTGATGTATGCAGCATGATTTTCAATCTTATGCTGATCTCAAACGACAGCAAATAATTACAAAGTCTTCCGTCATTAAGGGGCTTTTCATTAAACTTACTCTCACTATAAAAATACATCTACACTGCCGATATTAGAATTCCTGTTGCTGTTATAGAGACTCCGACAGGATAATTAGGTGGAGAAAAATAATATTTCGTCAGAAAGAGGTGGAGCAATGGATGCTTGATGCAAGGTTGAAAATTTTTTTGGTCTGTGCCGCAGGAGAGACCGTGACGCAAAACCTAAAAAACACATGCCTGGGGCACTAGCAAGCTGATGAATTACTGTGCGCTGATGGGCCCACAATAGAAGCCACAACGGAAGCCCAAGAATGGACAGAGGAAGAGATAAACTGGCCGGTATCTATATCAGATTCAATGCCTAATGCAAATCAGATTGGATTTCCCTGCCATCTAACATCGCTACCATGTCTAGCGTTGGCTCATTTTTATAGTTTCTATTGTTACTTAGGACGCGCTACGGTTTTTTGAAATGCTATTCCATTGCTTTTGCCAGTACCCCCCTCTCCCCTTTCGCGAGAAGCCAGTTGGTCTCGCGTCCATTTATTATTTTTTAATATATTTGCTTCAGATTAACTGTTGCTCTTTTCGAAGTTACAACTATTAGGTCGTTTTTTGACCTCATTTTTTCTATTTCTTTATTGCTGCTTTTCATTGCTTGCTGGTGGATGAGGCATTACAGTCAGTATTGCCTAAATCAATATATTTATGGCTGACTTCGCTAAAGCAGAAATTCTACGAACTGTTCATCACCAGAAAGTTGCAAATATGGGCCACTCTGCTAAGGCGGCTTGAACGGAGGGTACTGCGTTTCAGTGTCCTCTCTACTGCACGAAATTAAGTAGACGCGAGTACGTGTGCCTACTAGCACGCTTCTACAGACATGTCCAGACATACCGCCGCAAAAAACGAATGTAGCTCGGTCCAGGCACAAGAAAAAAATATGTAGTGCCTTTGACGGTAGAAATAGGAGTCCTACATTGCGAAAGAGCGACAGCCTGCAGAATGTTCCACGCAGACTTATGCAAAAGAAGGGAGCTGCTGAAAAAAACTAAAGATAGAGAAATGAAAGCGAACTGCGAGGCAGTAAAATCCGTCTTTACGAGGTTTCCTCGGTGCTTCGTTTCCATATGTCCAGGCAGCAGGTATCTTCGCGGAGCTTCCCAACTTCAGACGGAGTCCGTAGACTAGTGGTTTATAGTAAAGTTCTGCTCCCCGAACTCACATCTGCGATTATGCTCACCTACATGTGTTGGATTTACTTCGTGTTCATAACTTTTTTGCCAGCAGTCCCGCCCGCCGAAGTCTCTTCTGAGGTTACCGTTACCACTGAGCAACAGATTTCAACATCTCTTTTTTTCTTTTTTTCCCTGCTGGAGGTGCCCTGAGTTTGATACGAAGGATTTCGTCTTTTATTTCTTTTTTTTCACATTTTTATGCTTGGTCAAGAGACTTTAAGTGTGTCTTATGTCTCCGCGGATGCTAGAAAACCCGTTCTTGCTTTTTTTTTTTTGCTTGATTTTGCGTCATTCGATGTAGCACAAGAATTTCGTACACCAGAAAATGTCCTACTGTTGTTGCCACACGATAAACTAGGTGAAATGCGCCGACACATTCATTCAGAGCCTGCTTAAAAACACAGGAAGTGCGAGCTGGTCACCATGGTCATCAGCCATTGTTATGCCCACTGCAGGACGAAGGCGTCTCCCAGCGATCTTCCAAAAAAACGTCTGTTTGTCATCTCACACCATCGCATGCGTACAATCACTTAGGCGTTTTCCTGACCTGTGCAGTGCTTTTCGCCTAATACCGTGCTTCTATGCATGTACACCGATTTTGCTTATGTACTAAAGTTTATTTCAGCAAATATGTATGCGCGAAGATAAAAAAATTTGATTCCTCTCGCTACATTTATTATTATTATTATTATTATTATTATTATTATTATTATTATAGTTATGTTATATGTATGAAGTGTAAATTGCACGTTCCTAATATTGCGCTCACTCTTCTTGTAATACCTATTTGCTGGTACTAAGCAATTAACTGTTTCAAGTTATCTGCTTACCTTTGTTTCCAAGTGTGCGTAACCTGCCTGGCCAAATTGTTAAATAGAAAATTGCTGTGCGTTTATATAAAGGAGGCCGAGACCCCGCCAGGCATTGTTCTCCTTTTTTCTAGGCCTCCTCTCATGCAATGGCTTAGGAAAGATATAAACAAAAAGAAAAAAATGGAAGTTTTTTTCAGGCCACTTGCTTCTCAGCCGTCCTCGGCAAGGCTTCCCTTCTTTTTGGCACCCATTTTCTGAATATAATAGAATAACAAACTCGGAAAGAAATACAGAATAACAAAGGTAAAACCTCGGGCGTCTGCACTCCAGATCCCAAATTCAAATCTTCCTCCAGGCCACTCCTTTCTTTTTTACGCTTAGATTGTCTTCTCAGTCACGGTAAACAACTTAAGAATCTGTAGAGTGCCACTGGGGCTATATTAGTTCCTGTAAAACCAAATTGGGAAAACCGGCCTTCGAAAGGACACTCCCTTGTTAGAACACAAATCGGTCTCGCCAACCCGAATGGCGTAGCATTTTGCCACTACCTCCCTCATGAATATTGCAATGTTAGCAGGTACTTTCCAAATGGCACAGGCGGCATTCTTCGCTATAGCTTGTTTAGTGGAAGCAAAATCGTGGACGAGAGTTACTCAACCTGTTAATATAAATATTATTATAAAATACTGCGGGGGAGGGAGGGTATTCTGCAAGTGTTCACCTAGTGGACATGTCCATTTTATCTGCTGCTTAATGTTCCTGATTGGCTGGGCTGGGGTACACGTCAGAACGATACAGGCACTGCATGCCAATCAGCACTTGAGCAACAGACGAAATGTGCATGTCCACAAGGTGGACACTTACAGAATACCCACCCCTCAGTATCGGGCAGTACAGTACACTGCAGGGCAGTACAGGGCAGTACAGGGCAGTACAGGGCAGTACAGTACAGTACAGTACAGTACAAAGCTATCGCTCTCCATCACATGAGCACGAATGAACGGTGAGACATTGGCTAAAGAATGGACGATGGTGTACCCACAGTGCTTTTTTCGGTGCGAAAGGCTCTAAAAGACCTACTATGTATTTATTATCGAGGATCTCATTCGATCACGTTTGACCATGTGAACATTTATGTGCGCAAATCTGAATTGTGGAACCTTTTGATATTTTTTACTGACTGCACTAAATGAGTTCCTTGGCTACTGAAACGATGGGCTGTCGCAAAAGTTGAGCTAAGAAAAGGAACAAAAACGAAAAGGTGTACTGAAATTATTATGGAAACAGGCACAATAACCACAAAGAAAAAAAAATAAGAACCACAGTAAGGTTATACCAGTAATACATGAACACCACAAGCACGAACAAGGAATTCCCGAGTTCGCTGAACACGAGAAAATCTTGCAGAGCGCTTAGAACTAGTCACGTTCTGTTGGAGCACGAGGGTCAAGGTAGTTCCTTCTCTTTTTCTACCTCTGATCTTTTCAGGTGTTCCTCTTTCATACTCTCTGTGAGGTAGCCAACCGGACGCTCTTATGTTTAGGATCCCTGTATTTTGTTCCTAAAGTTTCTTAGCTGCCGCATACTCTTGTTTGGCTTTGAATAGAGGGTTTAAGCTGGGTCATTTGACCATGTCATCGCTGTGGTAAACCGGTAATCCTTTACTTCGCCTTCAATGTAATTACACTGGTGCAGATACGTGATAGTGTGAAAGCACTCCTGAGGGCATTGACTAAATGTGCTGTGTCGGGGCGAGCTTTTAAGCAAACCTGTTGCTTGAGGCACGCACGCACGCAGCTGCACAAATATTTCTAACGGCTTTGCGCTTGAAGTGTACATGCAATCCTTATCGGGAAAGATCTGCTGTTTTGCTGACGCCACTCATGATTTATAAGCAATCTTTTAAATCCGAATACCCCAGCTCCATTGGTTCCTGTTCTTCTTGGTTATCTTTTTAGCCCTTTTCACATGAAGTTTTCTATTTCCCACCAATAGCATGCCGATTTGAAGAAGCAAGCATCTCATGCAGCATGTCTTCCACCTTCCAGTTTTGATTACCTTTTTTTATTTTTTCGGCCATCCTGTGTACATTTTTACAAAATCTTTACTGTACCGTGACATGGCACGGCTAAAACTTGCTAATGATTCTGCTGTAATTCAAAGGACTTAAGCGATAATGCTAGGCTTTGGAGTGACATCTTGATGCATCACCTTGGTGTCTTTTCCTCCCCACGAACGTTTACTAAATTTTGTTTTTACCGCGCGTGGATTAGAACCCGAGGCACGTCCCTCAAAGAGCGCAAGTCGCAAAAATTCCCTCAGGGGCTACCGCCATTGCTCAGAGGATGTTCTCATTTTACATCTCCATTTTATCTCTTTGTTTCTATGTTTCTATGTTGTTGTTCTTTTTTCTTTCTATCTTTAAAATTATGTTTAAAAAAAACTAGGCCAACTGCAGTTCTCTGAGTTATCCTGGGCCGCAACTTTCGCGAACAAAGTTTTCAATTCCGTCGTTGGCAATCACAGGAGGCGCTGAAGTGATAACAGATCCCACACTTTTTTTTCGTCTTTTTTATCTCCCACGTCTCTTTTTTATGTCACGTTTGCAGAAACTATATAATTGAAAAAAAAAGTCGATGTGCGTAGGCTTAATAAGAAACTTCCCTGGAGGATTATATGAAATAACTCCTGAATAAAGTTTTAATTTATACTTCAGCCGTTCATTTTTTCAATTTTTTCTCGTATTTATTATGATCACACTGTTCGGCAGAAGGAGACTTAGATGTCATACTCATAAATACCAAAACAAGACCTCACAAGAAAGAAATGCTGCTGGGACTGCTAGCTTTTAGGAAATATCACATTTCACTCTGATACAGAGAGAAAATAAAAAAAAGAAAATTCTACTTAAATATTCCTTGCTTGTATGCAACATAGCGCCGCTTACTTTGTCGTGTTCGATAATATTAGAAGCTTGACGGCTTCGTGCTTGAGACTTGGAATAACGTTAATGACATTCAGAAAAAAAAATCGATAGAAATCTGAAAAGAAATACTATATTCACTCTATCCTAAAATGCACTTTAAATAGAAATGTCAAATGGCATACGTGCTAAATTCGCCTGCGAAACCAAAATCACAACACTCAGGTAAATTTATTGCTAATATATTTTTTATAATACTGGCCATTCACTCGGCTCTTGTGGGCTGCTATTCGTTATAATTTCAAATTCTGCCATTTTATTATCTAAACAAATCGCCCATTTCATGATTCCTCTCTTGTACTCTTTTTATTTTGTGCTCAATTTTCACCTGTCAACCAGACACAAGCTTGGCCTTCACTGTATGTGGTGTAAAGCAAAGCGTTTTGCACCAAGTGAAGGAAAATATAGTTCTGAAAAAAAAAGTCTATTTTTTCAAAACTAATTGAGATAATTGCCGTCTTCATTTTCAATGAAAGCATGCAAATAGGCGGTACGGAAAGAAATAACAAGAGCTCCTAAAACCACACTCTGTTTAGATCGCCTTTTCCAAAATACTTATCGGCCACGTCAGGGTGATTATGTCACTTCCGGCGGGGTCACCATTGTTTAGCAGCGTTTTAATTTGTTAATTCTTGTGTATAAGACCACTGGAACTAGTAGAGCTATTCAATAATATATCTTGCGAAACTGGTCGTAGCCCCCACATATTGCAGAACATGAACATAGTTTTGATAAATAGTGCTGGTGTCTGCTGACAGTCGCGTCAACTATTGACAACAAAGCTAATATAAACACCCCCCCCCCCTTTTTTTTAACACAACCCAAAACTAGGATCCAGGCAAGCATTGTAAGCAAAGCTAAATATAGATAATTTGCAATCAGAAGGCTGTTTTACTCAGCCAAGCTATTTTAAAACCTTTTAGCACGCGATGGCTGACGATAGGTTTTATAATTTGTTGGCGTGCCAGTCACATTATCCTTCGCCAGAAAGGAAACACAGAAACCACGGAGCTTTGAAAGGAAGTTTCTGAAATGGCGTAAATAAAGAACTCCTGAGAACACTGATGGGCCAATGACTTATCTTATCCAGCCATACCATTCAGGTGAAGGCCCTCCACGGCACTGTACATCGCTTGTACAAACTCGATGACAAGGTCCAATGAACGCCTTCGTGATGACATAATAAATAAATGGCCCAATTGACTAAGTAGTGAAACACACTTGCGCATTTTGCTTATCTGCTATAACAAACGTCGTCACATTCAAAATATCACGGTCGATTTAGAAAGTGGGTGCTTCTTGAGCACGCACTGAAAACACTGCTCACGAGTTTGCTTACACATTCCCATCGGCATGCCGGACGGAATCGAACTGGTGACCTCACGCTCAGCAGCAAAGCCACAGCCACTGAACCTCTGCGGAGGCATGAACGTTATCTCAATGGTCACCCTCGCAACGACTGGTAACCTGGCCATGTGGGGCTCTAATAGATCAAAAGACAACACACTCAGATGTTAGTACCAGGAGAAATAGCTCGTCAAACGCAGTGAAAATCACGTAATATTTCGCGATTCCTTCAATGCCTCAAGTAACGCGATCATATTAACCTAGAAAAGCATGAGGAATTCGCTGCGAAAACCTCGACCACTGTGCTCGGGGTTAACGGAGCTGCACGGGCTTCACACAAGATGCTTTCAAGAAAGCGCCTCGGATAGTGTGCACGTGACGATACTGAAGAAAAAAAAGTTATTAACCATGAAGTTTCTGTCGTCAACGTCATAAAACCATAGCAAACGAACATCTTTTTTCGGGAAGGCGTATCTCGGGTTGTGCTCGCGGGCTTATCAAAGTGCAGTCGGCCGGAGGACGGTCGTCCCCATCGATTACGCCAGCGGCCAGAAATGCGAACGTAGCTTAGACAACGACAGACGGGACTTGCCAGTACTTGTCATATAACAATAATTTGCTCGGCCTTTGAAGGCTTCGCTGCACTCTTCTACAGCCGCGAGGAACGGAGACCTCATTTCCGAAGTGCGCGGTGCCGGTCAGCGTCTTCTCCCATTCGGGGCCTCCGGGGTTTCCGGCGCTGATTGATCGAAGCTTTAGCGCTAAGCTTGCCATCCTTCCTAGGTGCCTGCGGGAAGACAATGACTGCCAGCATAGAGGGAAGTAAGCGGCGATTAAACAGACGCATAGAGACATACCTGCCGTTAGTGGAGTAATGACTCTGACAGCCACTCTCTAACACACACACACACACGCACACACGCGCTCTTTATGCGCGGTGTTCGCTCCACTGTTTCCAAGCCTTCCTGTCTTTTTTTATGCCTTTCAAGGCCTTCCCGTGTGCGACGTGTCTAGTTTCCTCTGTCGAACTGCCAGCATAAGTACTTTCTGTTCATTCTTGGCCGCCGGCGAAACGAGTCCTCGCTCTAATGGCTTCGCCAGTTACGAACATGACTTGCACGCGGATTTTTTTATTTGTATAAACGCTTCGTTCTTCTACATGTGCGCTTGATGATATTATCTCCCAGTTATTTCAATTGCAACGTTGAAAAGGATGACGTCCAATATTGTCACTCAGTGAAATCACTAGTCCTTATGCAGGAAGTATCTAAATACACGTCCGCCGCGAATGTTATGCCGGCCCCTCAAACATTCATAATCAGGAGTATTAAGATATAACGGATTCACAAATAGAGTTGCCATGATAACAATAAGGGCACTCTTGCCTTACTTTTTGTTCTGGCCTATTAAGTCTGAACAAACAGTAAAATGAAGTGCGACTTGCCTACCACATGCATGGAGCTATAGCTTCCCCTTGATAGATCCAATACAGTCAATGAACATGACAGGGTATGCTAGTGATTAGATAGGTTGTTGGTAATAAAGGACGATTCCATTTCGTCGGGAGAAAATTATCAAACGAAAAAGGTTTGCGAACACATTAAACGAAAGAAAGAACCTCTTCAAAGTTTGGCAATCATTCTCAAAAATACAGGTATAAAGGCTCTTCATTGTTTATAACAGTAAAATTCGAGAATATTCAACGATTTCTAACCCTGGAAGCCAGTAGATATATTAGCCCTAAATGGTGGCCTATGTTCATTATTTATATCCAGGAATCCGCTACGAACTAAATATGAAAGAAAATCTTTCTTGGCAGTCTTCCGAATCCATTTCCAATAGTAAAACTCCTCCCAGCGGTATATAAAGATATAACTTTTTTAAGTTTCTTGTAAGTTCCAGATAATTTTGTTGCTTTACTACGGTCTTCCAGCAGCGTGGACATTTTAGGTGACAGTGCTCATTAGGGTTGACATTTTCAGCATTCATAAAGGTCTTCCTCAATCAATAATATATCCAAATCTCTACAAACATGTATATGAGAAATGCTTGTCACGTGGTAAACAACAATGTCCCAACAAAAGTGCTTCGTCAAAGAGCTAAAGAAACATCCGTCTTGCGATGTATTTGATTACAAGTACCTTTGGAATCTACTAGAGTTGGTAAGAAATATTCACTATTGATGAAATTACGAAATTGGCAGGCGCGAATTGGAATCAGCTAGTCAGGGGTAATTGGAGTTTCCAGGTAAAGGCTTTCGTCCTGCACTGGAGTTAAAAAAAAGGAAAACAGAAGGCTGATGATAATGATGAGGAGGATGATTGGCTACTGCGTACAGGGTGCAAAAAAAACATTAATTTTGAATTCTTAGGGGAGATTATCTTGCTGTCATGGTTGGTGAATAAGAGATACAAGAGCGTTAAGCATGAAGCACATACACGTGTATGCGTGCTCGCGAAACTCGACACACACACAGGCATACGAAGGCTGTACATACGCAGGCACCTTGCATGGAAAGACAAACACACTTTCCTATCCCCCCTCAAATGTGTGGGTGTGCTTGCGGCTAACGTTCTTGCAATACATATTTTACTCGTACTACCCATCGAGAACAGAAGAAAAGGCAGGACATCCGGGTACTTTTCACACACAGCTGGAACGAAATCACCAACCCCCAACGGGAACTATCATCCTTGGCCCATAAGTTGCACGACACGTATTGCCTCTCCCACCGCACACACTTTCGTTCTGCATCTTCACCTCATTCCCATCAGTCGGAGCGAGAACGCATCACCAGGGTTCTTCTCAAGGACAGAGGAAGGCACTCGGTCCGACAGCTTGTGCACAATGGATGGGGCGGATGCTTGCCTTCATTTCCTGCAGACTCGTCCTTCTCCCCTGATCCCGAGCAGAGAATGCTGCTTCCGACAGGCCTCTCTCTCTCTCTCTCACTCATTCATCGTTTCCTCCCGCAGCCCTTTCTCATTCCTCCTCACTTCTTTCCGCGCCGTCATTCCCCAGAAGACTGTCGCCCAGCATCTTGGTCCGTTCGAACGTGCCCCGGCAGGAACGGAACAGGAAAAACGATTACCATTTTCTCGCTTTGTGCTCTTTCGTGTTCTGTGCACTACGCCGCCTGTTGACTTGCAGCGCGGAAGAAAGGGGATATAGGAAACGGAAGGGAAGGAATAATAATCACGTCCTATTACCTCGTCCTCGTTCGTTTCCTTACTGTCTATTTTGGCTCGCTGAGAGCATGGAGCTTTCCAAGGCCTCTCATATATTCTACATTGAAGTGTGGGCCCTGTGTAGTTAGACGGGCGATAATGTCCTCGTTATGATGCCGCTCCAAGGTCTCTACCTCCTCAAACGCGTTCCGTGTCCCATGTGTACCCCGGCCACAGTGAGGAAATCATTTAGAGAAATGCGTCTGGTACAGCAGTCGGCACACTCTTACCGGCAAAACTACAATTTGTGAGCGGAAATATGTGCAGTATAAGGATGATGCTATTATTCCTAATCGGATATCTGGGGTTCGCGCCGTTTACGATGCCTGTAATGCGTTGCAGTGCAGACACAAGTGTGGTCATTTTTTCCGTTTCGTTTTGTTCAAATTTTAAGCCATGCGATGACTTCGCACGTCTTTTACCTATAGTGCAACTATTGGCCATCAAACTTCGGCTGCGTGTAGCCGTGATGTTAAAAAGGTCTGTTTCTCGGACTGAGCACTGTCTGTTTTTCAATTTTGACTGTTCTGTCACAGTGTTAAAACACTCGTGTATTGTTCAGCCTAGCCGTACAACTCTTCACCAGTTGGCCGTTTTCCTTTCACACTTCCCCTTTCCTCCGCAACGTGGCAGATGTGCATTTAGGAGCCTAGAAAAATTCCGGTCATTGGTAACAATTTTTTCCCAAGAAAATTGGACTACGCGCCGTAATCAACAAACGAGAGCGACCACCACGCCTTGTGTTGGCTAGCTAACTTGAAGGATCCTTCAGGTCGCCTCGCACGCTGGAGCCTGAGACTTCAAGCATTCGACATCACCGTCGTTTACAAGTCCGGGCGAAAGCACTCTGACGCCGATTGTTTGTCTCGCGCCCCCGTCGAACCGCCGCCACAAGACGACCAGGATGACGACACTTTCTTGGGACCCATCAGTGCCGACGAATTCGCCGAACAACAACGAGCCGACCCGGAACTAAGGAGCCTTGTAGACTACCTGGAAGGCAAGACCGTCATTGTGCCGAAGGTGTTCAGGCGAGGATTGGCGTCGTTTTTCTTGCAAAACGACATTCTCCTAAAGAAGAACTTCTCGCCTCTCCGAGCCAACTACCTCCTCGTGGTACCCTCAGCATTGCGTCCAGAGGTTCTGCAAGCTCTCCATGACGACCCAACGGCTGGACATCTCGGTTTTTCACGCACTCTCGCGAGGATACAAGAAAAATACTACTGGCCTCACCTCTCTGCCGACGTCACCCATTACGTAAGGACATGCCGAGACTGTCAGCGACGCAAAACACCGCCGACAAGGCCAGCCGGACTTCTACAGCCAATCGAGCCACCTCGCCGACCGTTCCAGCAGATCGGGATGGACTTACTGGGGCCTTTTCCGACGTCGACGTCCGGGAATAAATGGATCGTCGTCGCTACGGACTACCTCACCCGCTACGCTGAAACAAAAGCCTTGCCAAAAGGCAGTGCCGCCGAGGTAGCCCGATTCTTCGTTGAGAACATCCTCCTGCGTCACGGTGCCCCAGAAGTCCTCATCACCGACAGAGGCACGGCCTTTACGGCAGAACTAACTCAAGCCATTCTGCGGTACAGCCAGACAAGCCATCGCCGCACCACCGCCTACCACCCGCAGACGAATGGCCTTACCGAGCGCCTAAATAAGACCATCGCCGACATGCTGGCAATGTACGTCGACGTCGAACACAAGACGTGGGATGCCATCCTTCCGTACGTGACCTTCGCATACAACACGGCCGTGCAAGAAACGACGCACATGACGCCGTTCAACCTGGTCTACGGAAGGAACCCGGCAACGACGCTTGACGCTATGCTACCAGACGTCGCTGACGAAGAAAATCTCGACGTAGCCACTTATTTGCAGCGTGCCGAAGAAGGTCGACAGCTCGCCCGCCTGCGCATCAAGAACCAGCAGAGGACCGACAGCCGACACTACAATCTACGACGACGCTACGTCGAGTACCAGCCCGGCGACCGTGTTTGGGTCTGGACTCCGATTCGCCGACGAGGACTTAGCGAGAAACTGTTGCGTCGCTATTTCGGACCCTACAAGATTATCCGACGTATTGGCGCACTGGACTATGAGGTCGTGCCAGACGGCATTTCGCAATCACAGCGTCGCCGGGCACGACCTGAAGTCATCCATGTGGTGCGTCTTAAACCTTTCTACGCCCGCTGACGAACTTAGGTACTTTGTTACTTTATTTTTTTTTCTTTTTTACGCGTGGTTTTGTTTATATACGCTTTCACATTTGTTTGTAGCATCGGGACGATGCTTTTTAAGGGGAGGGTATTGACACGTATACATGTTTATCTTTCACCGGTGGCCGCTTTCCACCGGCTAACAAATGTTAAACGTTATCGCTCGGCGCAGGACGCGCCTGTATCAGAAGTTTCTAGAACGTTATCGATGCTTCTTTCGATTGCCTGTTTTCACCGACGCTTCTGTTATCTGATTGCATGACTGACGCGAATTGTCTAGAACTTTCTGGAAGACACGCGGGCATGAGGGATTAATCTAGAACCTTCGATGACTCAGGTATAAAAGCCGACGCGTTTCGCCGCTGATCAGATTTTCGACGATCGCCGACTGTGTTCGCCGTTATCGTTGTGCCTTGAGTGTACCTTGCTTTTGTGGGCACAGGTTCGCCCAATAAACAACCAGTTTCGTTGTACAGTTTTACGACTGTTTTCTTCAGCGTCACTACTACGTGACAATATGTCGCTAAAGTGTTTAAACATGGGAAAGATACGTGGTAAATCCAGCTTATGTATGCCAAGCACACAAGCAGCAAATTTTACAACCGCAATAATACTTCCACTATTCCAGAGTTCACCCCTGATTACCGGTATTCTGAAAAATACAGCGCAAAAAATCAATATTTTTTAAGCTTATTCGAGAAAGAAACGGAAATCTTTTTATGTATTCGCGTTCGCTGAACTTCTGTCAATCATATTAATTACCAAACCACGTACTACAGTCAATGTTTGAAGGGATAAATAATGAACATCCACGCGATCAAGCGTGGCAGTCTATATCTTTAATAGTTCTCCCTGTCACCATGCGTATCTGATGTTTCTTTTTTGTTTATTTATTTTTGGTTTGTAGTAATCGAAACATAAAATCGCCTATCTAATTTGTCTTTAGCTAGTTATCTGGCTGTTCTACAAAAGTAGTTACAGAAATATGTTAGGCTCTACTACCAGAATAGGTCCTACACTACCTCTGAAATCAATGGCTAGAGATTTCATCTGATAAATGTGCACTTGTGGCATTTACGCGTAAGCCTATGACGCACTACAGTGTATTTATCAATGGGCAGATGATACCATTTGTACGATCATGCAAATTCTTGGGTGTCATAATTGACAGAGACATCTCATGGAGCCCCCATGTATTGTACATGAAAAAGCAGTTGACATGCATCTTTTGGAATTCTTCGCTGAAAAGACCTTGGGAATGTCGACAAGCGTTATCCTTCGACTATATAGAGTACGTTTTCTCGGCTTCGTGCCATACAGCTTGCAAGCATAGACTAACTAAAGTAAAACAAGACTACGCACTATACAAAGTGTGCAGGCCCAGGCGCTCCGGTTTTGTCTAGGCCTTCCTCGAACTGCATGCGTCAACGGCGGCAACTATTGCAATAGCCAGGTACCACCTCACCAAGACTCACATCGCAGTTGAAGCAATAAGAATGCACGTAAGGCACCTTGCATGGACTCCTTGCCACCGTCTAGTCTCTCTACCTGCGGAGAGACCACACGCCTTGTTCTGCCCAACGGTGTCCGCACATCGTTATGCTATACCATCTTGCTTCACACCTGCCGCAAGACCTTCCCCTCCTCCTTGGTGCCTCACTACGCCAACGATCAACCTGACAGTACCTGGCATCCGGAATAAAGTTGATATGTTATCGTCGGCTCTTAAACAGCTTATCTTACTCCTATTATATGAAAAGTACCGGAACTACACCCAAATATACACCGACGGCTCCGTCTTGCAGAACAGCTCCACCGCCGCTCTCGTTATTCTAGAAAAAGCCACCATTATCAACATGAAAACATCCCACTTGACAACGTCGACGGAAGCAGAACTCGCCGCGCTTCGAGTCGCTCTGCACTTTATTAATGAAGAACAAACACACAAATGGTGCGTTTTCTCCGACTCGAAGACGGCACTGCAGAGTTTACTGTCAGCCCTACGCGCGGTCCGCCGGGACAGTTGGTTTTCGAAATCACAGAGACCATACACCACCTGACCGAGAAAAGACATGAAATCATCCTTCCCTGGCTACCAAGTCACTGTGGAATCATTGGCAATGAACGCGCCGATCAAGCTGCTCGCTCAGCTCATCAAGAAGACAACCACCAATTGATCCCGCTGTCTAGGTCAGATGCTGCAAGGATGCTCCGCCTACTTGCACGCCAGTTCACTTCATCAGAGTAGAATAAACCACATTTTATGCACGCCCGATTATAGACCTTGGATCCAACCTTAAGCCTTCGACTTCCACCAAGACTTCCGCGAAGAGACGCGACCCTTCTGCGTAGGCTATGGTTGGACGTCGCGTTTACCAATGCCTACGCGTTCCGCATATGGATGGCCGACAGCGCAGCATGTGGCGATTGTGGGGACGCGCAAACGATTCCTCATGTTCTTTGTCAGTGCCCACAGTACAGTGCGCAGAGACAATCGCCTTACGTCGTACTGAACCAGTTGGACAACCAGCCTTTATCGGAAGAAAGAATTCTGCAACATCGACGCGACTCAACATCGCATCAGAGGGCCGTGCAAGCGCTCCTGCGCTTCCTGCAATCGACCGGCCTGTGTGAACGTCTGTGATCGGAACGCCTTTTCTGTTACCTATGCCTGTGTTCTTTTTTTTGTTTCTTTTTCTTTTTTTCGCTCTCTCTCTATCTTTGCACTCTTTCCAACCACTGTATCTCCCACCCCAGTGTAGGGTAACAAACCGAAATCTCGTTTCAGGTTTACCTACCGGCCTCTAATCTCTCTCTCTCTCTCAATTAGCAAAGATCGATCTTCACTATCACCACTGGATCTTGGTTGTGTCCCCAGTTAACCTGTAGTGCTATCTTACACAGCCAACAAAGTGTTATTAGAGCGCTCTATAGGGCCAGTCGAATATGCCATAAGTTAACGGTGTTATCACATGTGACTAATACAGATATAGCTATTACCGAAAGTTATGCGCAAAGGAATATTCACTCACATTTCTTGCGTAGTTGGAGATTGTTCTCTGACACTGCTCGAATCAACTCCGCAGCAAAGGTACTGCAACAATAAATTAACAGGTGTTGATGTTGTATAAGAAAAAAAAAATGATGGCTATAAGCACAACGTTTAAGACATCATCCCCTTGATGACGATGGCACCGGGCCCAACCGAATGTTTCTTAGTGTTCGGCGAGCAAAGACACGGGCCTCGAAAGGTAATGCATAATATTGCGAGAACCGCTGTCCTTACAACAAAACCTGTTCCATAACAGTGCGCATGATATCACTGGGTGATGCTGCACGTCCTTTGACTAAACTACGACCGAATGGCGATTACCAGAGATATCCTTGGATGCCGGACTTCTACTTCCTTCATTTTTTTTAACTTTCAACTTTCTAATCGGAAGCAACAAACACGGTCTTTGTAGTGTTTCCTAGCAGATATGGTTATACGCATTTCTTTATCAGTGGTCAAAAGTTGGCCAGATAGCGATCACACATTAGCTGGAGACAAACAATATGTGACCGTAATGCACGCTGCCGATGAACCACTGAATCCTCCGCGACGGTTGCTTAATTGCTTTTGCGTTGCTAAGCACGAGGTCCGGGGCATCGAATCCCGGCCACGGCTGCCACTATGACTGGGGGGTCGAAACGCAAAAACGCCCGTGTACCTTGCGTTGGGTGCATGTTAAAGAGCACCAGGTGGTCCATGTTAATCCGGAGTCCCTCACTACAACGTGCCTCATAATCAGATCGTGGCTACGGCACGTAAAACTCCAGAATTCATATTTATTTTAAAGAACCTTTCAATTCCTTGTCAGAACGTGTTCACGAGATTCGATTCAATTCAATTCAATTCACTTTATTGCAACATAAAATGCTGAGGACCGCGAACAAAAAGCCTTTTTATGGCTTGACGAGGTCCGCAGCCCTTTTTAACAGGCAGTGACAGAGCATAAGGTGAGGTGTTACATATTTAGCCAGAATCACCTAAGTCCCAATAACATGAGTGAAAGACATAATGCATATATATATATATATATATATATATATATATGTAGGAAAATCAGAAGCACAACTTCGCGGTTATCTTAGGTTTATTATTTTCCCAACAGTTTCGGTCGGTGGACCGACCTTTTTCAAGGGATCTTGAAAAATCCCTTGAAAAAGGTCGGTCCACCGACCGAATCCCTTGAAAAAGGTCGGTCCACCGACCGAAACTGTTGGGAAAATAATAAACCTAAGATAACCGCGAAGTTGTGCTTCTGATTTTCCTAAATACGCTTGGCCCATTGAAAAATCCAGTTACTACTATATATATATATATATATATATATATATATATATATATATATATATGCGTGTGTGTAAAATCAATTGAAGTGAAACAGAGAGTATGTATAGTACATATAACACTCGCGTACAGTTGAAACCGAGAAAAAAAGAATTAACGCTAAATACTGATGCGCATTATTCATTTATGAAATCGACAAATGTGTCACACAATACATACCGCAATGCACAATTCGGCAAATGCACTGTTGCAAAAAAAATACTATTTCTTCCTTTTTGCGGAAACAAAGAAAAGAGAAGAAAAAAAAAGAGCACAATAATGTAAGTTATACAATGTAGATTTCGTTTAGACAAGGCGGTAATCTAAAGCGCAACATATGGTAGGTTCAATTAGTACTTGCCTGTGATATCTCCCAGAGTTCGCAACTGCGCGTATTTAGCTTTCCAACTCGGTGTTTTAAGTTCGAGATAGTATTTAACGTGTTATTATTTCTGTTAACACCTGTCTTATGGCGGTGAATTAGTGTTTGCTCATAAATATCAGGCATTGGAAGTAAATTCAGTTTTTTGAAAAGTAGGTGGGCGTATGTGTGTTGTGGGGAACATCCAGAATGCTACGGACGGCCTTTTTTTGTATTCCGTGTAATGTGATGATATTAGAAAGTGTCATAGTACCCCAAAAAGGATGGAATAGTTAATTTGACTGAGAAGCAGCGACTTGCATAGGAGAAGCCTGGGGAGAAAATATCTTAGCCTGCACAAAATTCCACTCACACGGGATATTTTAGCAGCGACTAAATCCACATGCATGTTCCATGACATATGTTATTCGAATACAACCCCAAGACATTTACCAGTAGGCACAATCGGAATAATAGAATTATTAAGTTGTAATGTTAAGTCTTTAGCAAGATTACGATTTCTCGGTCTGAACAGAACAGCTGTTGTTTTCTTAGTATTTATACTGAGTGAACTTGCGGTAGACCACGAGGACAGTTTTGTTAGTGCCTCATTTGTGTTACCGGATAGCCTCTGTAGAATTCGGCGTGGTAACCAGAATAGTTGTATCGTCCATGTACATAATAAAGTTCAGATACTAACTAAGAATAGTAACTAAGTCATCAATATAAATACAAAATAGCAGGGCCCCAGGATACTTCCTTGTGGCTCTCCTGAGTGAACTGCCTTTAAATTCGACACATATCTCTCTGTGATCACTTGTTGAGTAAGGTGTTGAAGATACGATTGTAATAATTCAGGAAATACGCCACGAAAACCATAATGTTCTATTTCGTTGAGTAGTGTAGCATGATTTATACAATCGAACGCCTTCGAATAATCAACAAAGATACCCAGAGTACACAATTGCTGTTCAAACGACTGCAATATAATTTCATTTTGAGTAAGTAACGCAGTTTCTGTGGGCTTCCCTTTCACAAAGCCATACTGCATACTAGCGATCACGTCGTGTTTGATTAGAAACGATGTCATGCGGGCATGTACTAGTTTTTCCATACCTTTAGAAAAAATGGGCAACACCGATATTGGTCGGTAGTTTGTTAACTAGCTTTTATCACCACCTTTGTACAGAACTACTACCTTCGCAACCGCAAGTCTTTTCGGGAACGAGCCCCTGGTTATTATCATGTCCAGGACTAGTTCGCCGTGCAGCTAATTATGCTCTCCTCACAAAGATGCGAAGTACCACTGCACGCAATCATGGTTTCACCGGTAGTGGGTTCACAATATCCACCACAAGGTGTTTCAATCCGCCACCTCCCAGGTTCGAATTAACGAGCGTTCTTCGCATCTCGTCCCGAAGCTGGTACACAGAGCCCCTGGAAAATATTAATTTGAATATGTGTACTAATGCAGGTAAAATCAAGTCCAAGACATGCTTAATTAGCATGATCTCGAGTCCGTCGACGTCACAACATCTGCTGTTCTTGATAGACATAAAAGTAGTAAATACCTCATTTTCCGTAGTAGGCACTAAAAATGCAGATTGTTTAGTCCTGCAGCCAAGTTAATAATCCGTATCTCAGTGAGTACGCTTGGCCTTCACTTTTATTTCAAACAAAGAGAAAGAATTGACTTTTGGCCGCCAGTTCCAACAGGCAACTCTCGAGCTTCGACCTTTCAAGAACGTTTGTCAATTCTGCCTCTTCCCCTGAAGAGGCAGACGCTAATAGATTGTTGGTGGGGATTCTGAGCAGGAAAGCAGTGAGGACAGAACTTTCTTCTTTCTACGCCAGCCTGTTCCAAAGACAAAAAAAGACAAGCAAGACTAGAGCTAGGGCTTCCCAGCAGCCACCATTGCCTTCACGTTAGTTCCCCTGACTCAAGAATGGCCGATAACGATCGGCCTCGGCCTGATGGGTACACTCTTTTGTTCAACGGCCTTCTAGTGGACGGATGGAGCCTGGTTCGCGGATACAGGCCTTTGTGCTCTCACTCCTCTCTCAAGACAAGTGTTGGAGCTCGTTCAGATCCGGGCAGATAAAACAGAAAACAGGGGTATTGCTCAATGTGCATTGTGGAGTATCGGGAAATCCTTTAGTAGCCGACACGACATGAAAGCTGCTCCTCCTAAAGAGAGAACATTTGCTGCTTCTTGTAGTTTTCGGTCGGGACAGTGCAAAGTTTAGCAAGAGCAGATGCTCCGCCAAGCGTGCATAAGCATTTAGTTAACGATTGTGTCGTCAACATGGCTGAGCGCGATTCTTATCAAGAGAAACTTTTCAGACAGCCGAGTCCGATACCTCTACCCAATGCCTCTTTCGAAATGACACAGCTTCCTACAGGAGTAGTTTTGAGAACGGTTAACGTACCTTCCTTCGTAACTTTCTCTTGAAACTTTGTCAAAGGAGGTTTACTGGCTTAAAACGCTCCAAAACGCCCACGCCCTTTGGTGTACTTACTTCTTAGCTACATCAAAAAATATTTGGTTAAGTTTGCAAGTCATAAACCGAATTTTGCTTCGCAATTACCCTACTATCGTCCTAATTATCCATTCAACTGCAGAATTATTTGATTTGATTGTGTAGTAGATTAGCAAAGGTTCCTTAATCAGTATTCAAGCAAGCAGTGCAATTATTAAGTTCGTTACAGGTTTACCAAAATGGTGTCAAGGATCGTTTACTCTAAGACTAATGAAATGTTGGTGCTTTTGAAACAATTCGGAAGGAACCCACCCTGTCTCGAGAAAGCAGCTGAAACTTCTTATCAATAATAACGTAATCCTGATGGAGAGATCCGTTTATTACGACAGCAGAAACAAGCTCTTAAGTTCTCCATATTGCGAAGCCGAAGTCTGAACTAATCCTTATCACGTCAGGATCTGCGTCCACCATTGTTGAAATTCCCACCAACTGAGTGCGACCATATGAACTGTCAGAGTAGCTCTTACACTGCGACTTTGTGCTGCTGAGGAGTACGCAACGCGATAAAATATCCACATGATGGCCGCAAACGTAAGGGTTGAATGAATGCACCCGTCAGTCATAGAGACAACTTCACGGTCTTTATTACAGGACTGTCATCGCGTGTGGTGCGGAAAGCTCTTGGTGATTTCGTGGTCACCATGTTACTATTATGCACGAGATCTACGGCGTTGCTGCACAAAATAGCTATCTTTCGAGGTCGATATTGATTACGATCACGCTGTATTATTTTGAGCCACTCGGCAGTCAGTAACAGTTACTGACGCGTAGCTCTTGTGCGCAGCAATTTCTTTGTACCATGAAACACCACGGACGGTGTATTCAAAACATATTTATTAGGACGTCGCTCATAGCACATACTGCAGCTTTGTCAAGCAAACGTGATGCCTCCTACAAACACGCAACGTGTTCTATCTGCGCCCGTCCTAGACAATCGAATCAATTCCTGTGTGTCATGATCCTGAGCTGACCTAGCAGCATCATCGCCACGCTAGTTTCCCATAATGCCTACGTGGAACATGCCAAATGTTCAACACAATTAACATACAGCAGCGATCGGGCACTTCAATCCATTACTGAATGCCATCAGGATTTTCCCAAAGCCCGCCAACCCTGTTTTGGGCAACAAAGGCGAGGGTTGCGTATGTACGAAGTATTTTGCTTTCTATAACAGATGGGGTGGCGATCTTGCCTGTTGTAACAGTCTTCGTGAGGATGCCCATGTGCCCCTTCTTTTTTACCATCCCAAATACGAAACAGAAACTATCTCTCGCGACTGTCGTAACTACCGTTGAAGACACACCACTTTCCGAAAGGACAATTTTCCAATACTGACCTTGCCAGCCGTCACCGTAGACAAGCCCTGCCCTGACTAAGACACGTGCTCCGGTCAAGCCTGCAGCGACATCTCTTGTTCGACCAGTGGTTAACTTTCATATGAACCTCTATCAGTTTTGGATTAGGGCAGATCAAGTTATCATCGGGACCGGCATCACGGGAATTGCGATTTCAGGAAGTGGGCTGCACAACACGTCCAAGAGGCTTGGTGTGCGTCACAGCGCTTCTTTGAGAATCTCCTTGGTGCTCACGATCACATGCCCAAGGCCGATTTTCTTTAATATTTGTACTCCAGCGTATAGCATATCAACAAAAAATGAATAAATTTCAATAGGAACGCGCCATACATAACAGCTTGCAGAGTCGCATTAAGGCATCACCGCCACGGTTGCTTTAATACCGACAAAGCAACGGAAATGCTTTTTCCCCTTATATTCGTAAAAGAAGCCCCCGACATAGCCAGAATAAAGCCTGACAAAGGCCTTTGTATTATGAGGCTTTCTGTAAGCTCCTTTTTTACCAGCCGTTTTAGGCAGGCCCCTGAGTTCACAATGGGTGGTCATAAGGAAAGCTCTTTGGTTCGGCGTCAGCGCCTCAATGCTACTCTCTCATTTGTGACGCAAAACATAAAATTTCAAGAAAGGCTAACGTGCAGACGACAAAGCAAAGACGCACGTTATCTGCTTTCACTACAGCGCGAAGGGCCATCGATCAGCATGGACCAAAGCAGACGAAACGATTCCAGGTCAGCAGACAACGGCGCCCTCGAAGCAGACGACCGAAAAAGAACAAAAATCGATGGTGCTTCCCTTTCGTGGAACTGCGCATAAGCAAGGGATGCTTTCTATGTTTGGCTGCCGTCGTAAACCTGGTGCGTGTTTCCGTGCACGTCTCCTCCCACATTATGTCCGACGTAACCTGTCTGACGAGAATGGTGGGTGCGAAATATTGGTTATGGGAGTAAGCGCACAGCTGCAGGCACGCAACGGGCAAGGCGGTCATCGCTCACGTCTGGCTCGATGATTTACTCAATCACCTAACGATCATCTGTATAGCAAAGATGTCTTAGAGACGCACACAGTATTTCCCGCCGCTTTCGTGTTCCCGACAGTTGTTGCTGCTCCCAAGTGCAATGGCTCAACTCTTTGAAAGGGGGGATGACAATGGCCGAAAGATATAAAAAGAAATGACAGACGGCTGACAATAAATCTGAAGGAATATTAGAACAATGACAAAAAAGTTGAAAAGCGGATTAAGCCAAAAGACAGTGAGGCTAACCAGATAAGTGTACCCGATTTGCTACCCTGCACTGTCGAAGGGCAGAAACGTAAGGAAAAAATATAAAAAGAGAAAATACACCATCTGGCTGGGCAAAACACAAGTGCGAATTAGAAAAATGAAGTTATACTGCAGTGTTGCACTCGTGTGTACAGGTCAGTTGTTCGGAAGAAGCACACTCTTCTGCGCTGAATACCTTATGTGACGTCTGTCTTGGGCACACCAAATAATTTTAGCCTATACACTGATTCGCTAAGCCATTAATGCAATAAATCCACTAACCGAGAGTTGCCAGCACAGCATTCAAAGTGGCTAGCACAATGGCATGCAATGTTATATGAAGCAAACGTATTATGAAGTCAAAAATGCATTGTAGAAATTATTTGTTGTTTTAATTGAAATATATTATGCTAAAGTAAAGAGAAATAAAAATTACCGTAAAAACAATTTACCGTTTATAGGAGCCAATCCACATCCGCTGCCTATCCAAAATGGCCTATGGCAACGGCTGTTTCCACAATGCAAAGCCGCAGACACCCTCGATATGGAAGAGGGCATCAGAATTGTTCTCTCGGCCTTGAGGAATAAGCAAGTCTCGAATTCGTGGTCCGGGCTGTAATCCATTACATCAAGACGGGGAGCAGCACGGCCCCTTCAGTCTTGCATTGAAAAAAAAAAAACACAAGAAAAAGTGCTGTCAAACCTTAATACACCCTCATCCAACCTAAAACACCCTAATCCTCCTGAAGACATCTTAATCCACCTCAATCACATTTAATTTACCTTAATCCGATTTAATGCACCCTATAATCCCCTTATTGAAGCTCAATCTTCCGTAATTTACCTTAATCTAGCCCACTTCATCTTATTTCACCCTAATCCACCCTAATCCTCCTTAATCCAACTTAATCGACCTTAAATCACCCTAATCCACCTAATGCTCCCTAATCCACCATAATCTACCCTACTTCATCGTAATCCACTTTATTTCACCCTAATACACCTTCATCCACCTTAGTCCAGATTATTCGACCGTAATCCACCTGAACCCCTTTATATACCTTAATCGACAATAAATCACCCTAATCCACGTTGTTCCACCTCCTGCCCTCTTAATTCACCTTAATCTTCTTAATTCCACCCTAATCCTCCTGAATCAAGCTTCATCCATGCTAATTCACGTTAATCTACCTTATTCTGCATTATACGTCCTGATTCCACTTTAATTGACCTAAAACCACCTTAATACTCCTTAATCCACTCTAATCGTCCTTAATCCATTCTAATCCATCCTAATCCTTCTTTATCCACCTGAATCGACCTTAACCCACTCTAACCCTCTTTCACACACCTTATTCACCCTTTACATCCTCAATTCACCTTAATCGACCTGAAATCACTCTAATCAACCTTAATTCACCGTATACCATCTAATCCACCCTAATCCACTTTAATTTAATCACTAATGAATCATTAATTCACTTTGCTAATCGTCACGTGATATGTCCTGTACCTCGCAATACTACCGTGAAACAGAGATCGAAGGCTTTCGCCTTAAAACTTATTTTACTTGCTGGCGCTGAACGTCACATCCGTTACATCCTGTAAAAGGTGTCCATCGCAGAGCAAGGCATAAAACACTTTCTTGTTAAAAACATATGACAGAGAATTAAGGTTGAAGAGAAACGTAAGCTAACTTAGGAGATTCCAGTTATTGTGAACTGACTGCGACAGCACCGCTATTTCTTTATTTCTCAAGAATGGTAATTTTATTGCGATGCACGCGTATACCACTGAGGTGCTTCAGTGGCGATTGCGTTCTGCTGCTAAGCACAAGGTCGGCAGTTTGATTCCTGGCTTTGGCAAACGGGTTTTGATTGGTGCGAACTGCGAAAACGCCGGCGTACTTGGATTTAGGTGCGCGTTCGTCAACTTCGGGTTGTCGAAATCGATCTGGATCTCTCCACTGTAGACCAGACAGAATTTGTTGCTTTCACACATCCGTTTCGCTCATACGCCCTTAACCTCGACCACAGTCTCCAGCTGTCTGTGCAGCCAGCACTGGGCTGCCGGGGTAGCTGACGACGAAGTCATAACGAGCGGACACTGTGTGGGGGCAAGCGTTTCACAAGAACAGGCTCAACGTTATCGCAGCTTTTTCTTCGTTCTTTCCGCCAGTTCCCGCAGTAATCGTCAAAACATGGCTGCTCCCTAGAAGTGCGGAAAGTTGCGGTCTATACGGTGTCACTCAGAACCCTGTCGTTGCTTTGTGGCATTTAACCCGTGAATCAATCAATTGAAGCGCCCACATCAGCGTCTCCTGAAATCCTGGGTCTTTATGGAAACTGGTTGGTCTTAGGGAAGCAGTTATCAGTGGATTATAAAGACAGTGCAAAGGGGATGGCAGTGCAGCGAAACAGAAAACCCATGCGACAAGCGCTGAACTGTAGAACTGGAAGGTCGCAGTTCTGACCAACAAAGCAACTTGCTGAAAAAGAAATTCGAAGGGCACTTTGGTATCGATACGTGAATGAACGCGGAAGCATTGCGACAGCCTCGTTCGCGTACTCATGCGGACGTCCAAAAAGGCTGGGCGGAGCTACTTGGCGAGAGGTAGAAGTCGCAGGTTCGTCCATTGGAGCCCACACGACAAAACTCAACGAAATCACCACACCGACTGGCAGTGCCTTGAGGCGCGGTGCATTATATAGACCGGCCACTAGCGCGGTCTGCCACGTGTTTAGTTTGCCCATCGGAGCGCACGACAGAACTCACCGACGCCCAGAACGCCCCGACTGACCCGCGGCGTTTGCCTTCTTCTGTGACCACGTCAGTTTTTGTACCATCGCCGTCTATGTTGTTGGCTTTTCCCCTTCACGAGTCATATAATGCTTTCGTATTAAAATGAATTACGATAGCGTGCGAAATTGGGCGAGTCAGTTGAAGTTTATGTGACTTCAGCTCAAACAGGACGGCGACACACAGGGGAAAAAATGTGCAGTTCCAACGCGCACATTCGCGACCTGTGGGAAGCGAACGTTTCATGAAGCGGCTACTTTAATGGTGTCAAATGAAATACGATGCGTACGATTTACGTCTCTGTTACCGAGTATGAAAGCGTGTAGGAAAGCATGTAATTCACGATAACGGTGAAAACGCGCGAGAACGCAGAAAAATCTGCGACGCCACCATCGCCGTCAACGCGTGAAAGCTTTGATTTTGTCGGCTTTCACTTTTCACAACAATATCAACATTTCCCGCCAAGGAGACAGAAATTTCATGCTGCAGTTTAAAAGCCGGAGAGTTAATACAGAGATCACACGCATGCCATTAAAGCACACCGCCATACAATAGCTAAGAACCGACGCGTTGCAAAAGGCCGCAGAAGCTCTGCTGGGTTTCTCAACCTCCACCAGCCTATGAAAACGCTCGGTAATTGACCGCAGGATCGACCGACCGCTCGAGCGTGTGCGCGAATGCTGCCAACATTTCCTCTAGATTTCTCATCTCTCTCTGTCCCCTTTCCAGTTGCGTCGTGGAAAACCACGCAGGCCTGCATTTTCTCTTATCGCCTCTTTTTTTTTTCTCGCTCACCTGAGCTTGCACCCCACTATGTCTGAGCGAAAAAACAAAAAGAGTCAAGACCTATCGCTAAAACTGAAAGAAACTAAAGCGCGCGATTGCGTGAAAAATGTGTTTTCGATGTCGTCGGCCTTTCTGAAGTCGATCGCTGTCCCAAGGAACCCCTATCTCGGCCGTTCGATGCAAACGACGCGCTCGTGTGGGCGTGGTCTTCGGTACCGCGTTGCGAGATCGGTGCTGCAAAGGTTGCCTGGAGCTGACTTTGTTCGCCTTCGTGTCCTCGCTTCGTGAATAATGCCTACCTGTCGACTTCACCATCGGGACCTCCTCCTCTCCTCTCTCCCTTCTTGGGCGAGACCACGCCTTCTTTTTTTTTTGTATCTTCTTGCCTCCATGCACACTTCTTAGCGGTCGGCGTGGTACTCAATAATTACGTTCTTCGTCCCGCTGTGTCCTCGCAAACCACGCTATCGTGGCCTGCATGAGCGTTCAGAACTCGGGCGATGTCACTGTATATCGTTTTCTAAACGGAGGTCGCTGGTAATTTATCCAAAATGGGTCACCGCTTTGCGGCTGCCACTGTAAAGACGAGGCCTGAACAGGTTACTTGCGTGTATGCAGCACGCTGTCGCGTGACGTCCGATAATGGGTGAAGTCCAAGAACTCGGCATGAAGGAACAAGACAACCCACTCGTTTGCACGTCAGAGGACGTCAGCGTTGAAGCCGGCAACGGCATGGTCTTGCCGGCATTGATCGCCTTTCGTCGGCCTCACGTTTTCGGCATCCCAGTGCGGCATCCTCCCAGTGGGTCAGTATGAGAGCATGCTTCGCGCTCCCAGAATTTGTACTCTTCTCGACGGCGCCGTTCTAGCTTCGTCCTCCTTTTCTAGCACTGCCTTGTCTTAACGCCTCCAACGCGTAGCGGCACCACGTTGTTCCTCCGTTTGGACACAGTACTTGTGGCTGCCTTTGCTTCGGCGGGATTAGCGTTTCGCTGGAGCATCTCGGTAGGCGTTCTGAAAACACGCGGGGCCTATGTTTGCGCAGTACAGCACATGAAGACCATGGCTACAACGCATGCGAAAACAATAGCACAAGCGGGTGCAGTGTACATAGTCTGCGTTACAATTTGCTCCAGCAAGCAAAGCAGTCTAACCTGATATCTTAGGAGACAGCTATTCCTCTGCACCGTGCAGTCTGTGCGATTGGAACACGAACACGCGTAGACATCTTTCGCCACCTGGTGTTCAAGTTGTGACGCAAAGAGAAGTTGCACAGATAGTGTGAGTAATGTTCTTGAGAAAACGTATTAAAACTAAAGAAATTTGTATTTTGAGTGTGATTATCGACGATGGCGAGGATTGTCTTACATCATCCTTATAATTAATATTGAAATAAAACGCATAAAAGGCACCAATCATCTTAACGCACTGGTTTCCACACGGGAAATATTTAAGGGCGGTCTATTCCGCCCTTTAATACAGCGGTGTAAAAGCTGGAGACATATTACATACGGAAATCGCAGACATACCGATAAGGCCGCGGGACAATCTTATTTATAGTTATTTATTAAATATATACACTTATATGCATCGGGAACATCATGGCGACGGCACCACCAAAGGCAAAAATTTGCCTTGAGTGTTCACACAATTGCGACCTCAATAAAACGCATCCCAATCGGCATCAAGCTATAAAAAGGATTTTAATTCGGTCATTTCGCCGCCATTTCCTTAATTCAACATTTCGGATAATTCGATCAAATCTTGCGGTCACTTAAGGGTCAAATTAAAGAGTGAACTATATTAAAATAAATTATATACGCTACTGCCCCTAATTTTTTGTGGTTAAGAGTGGTTTGAACATTCATCGAACACAAAAATAACTATGAGAAATGGCATGTGAGTGCATTAAAACTGAATAATCACCTGAAGGCAAGTACTTGCATCCGTTTTATATCTCGACTTTATCTGGCGCGTGACTACTGAATCACAGCCATCCCGTGAGACGCCATAAATGTGCGGATCAAATTCGCAAGTTTACGCAACTCACCATGCAACATAAGCTCGACACGATCGCGAGCGAGAGTTTGCAAAGCATCACGCACACCCCCTAGTGGGAAAACGTTGCGTTACATGCCCCGTGGATTCTGACTGCCGCCCGAAGTAGAACGGCCTAGAAGTGTGATTCAGTACATACGCACTAATGTACCCGTAAAAAAACATCAAGTCAGCAGGGAACACGCGAACGACATACGAAAAAGTAAATGCAATCTCTCGGTCGAAAGTAGACTGGATAGCTTTGTCGCATCGACTCTGCTTCTTTTGTAGCTTTGTCAGCAAAAATACGCATTTGGTCGCAAAAGGAAGAAAACAACTTTAAGCTTAATAAAAAAATACGAGACGACTAAAAGGTGGACTTTGCCCCGGAGCTAACGCTCGCGATCAGCCCGTAATGGAAATATGATCTCCGCCAGCTCACCGCTGCGCTCAAGCACCACGGTCGATTGCTTGCACGCATACCCGTCGCACAAAAAAAAAAAAAAAAAAAAATCGGGCCTCGACGCACCGCATCCCGCGCGTACAGCGTCATCAAGCTCGTGAGCCTGTCGATAAAGTTTGCGTACGCGGACTCACAACTCAATTAAAAAAAAACGAAAATTTCGGATATATAACGTGCAGTTGAAAAGCATCGCTCTATCGTGCGCACGTATAATCTTCGTTGTGGCGTCGGCGTTGCCGAAAAAAAAACGCCGATGCGGCTCCTGCTCAGCTTTACGGGAAGAAAAAAAAATACTCATCATTAAAAAATTGGGTGTTGCGATGTGTCGCAAGCGAACGTGTGCGCCGAGCCCAGAGGCAAACGCGAGGCGCATCTGAGTGCGAGTCATATTTCATCGGCGTGGAATAACGGTGGCCTCACGAGATGAGGACGTGGAAATCAAAAGAACTTCGGGGTTGTCAAGATAACCAAGTGAGAAGGACAAATAGAAACTGCAATGTGGCACAACACTACTGTATCACACGAAAAATGAAATCAATATCAGTGCAAGCCAACTAGAGAAAGTACATGTTTAAAATAAGTATCCGTCAAGACAGCTGAAAAAATTGCAGATATACGCTTTCTTAGTAGCATGGTAAACATATACTTCGCATCATTGCATCGAGAACAGTGTTGGCTGAGAGCGGAACCCTTAGGCCTGCAAGCATTTGTAAATGCTAGTCCGTAGTTGATAACGGCGCACTCGCCGAGATAATTCCAGTGCTTAGAAGTTTAGATAAAGGTAGTTAGGGTTTCGACCCGCGTCCGGTCTTCAACAGATTGAAGGCTGAGTCCCGGTCGAGACGTCAGAATAACAAAGTTTTTATTCACATATATATCCTAATAACCTAAATATGTATCAATCGCTGCTGGGTACAGTGACGCTCACCCGCACATCTCTAATCTTGTTCTGTTTAAATTCAAGCTATAAGTAGAACAAAAATTCCAGATATTTTCAACTTACCTTATGAATCAGTGTTCTACGTAATGTGACAAAATATCTCGAAGAGGGCGTTCCTTATATTGAATATTTTTTATTCTTTTAAATGACCATAATACTGAATGTGTGTAAATCTGTTCCTAGGAGATAACCATTTTTGTCCGAAACAAAGTTCAACATTCCAGGATGAATTAGCTGGATGGTTATTTCCAATTCCTCTGCCTGGAAGTATGTTTAAGTATCCGAGAGCATGTCCCGCATACCTAAACGCACTTTGGGGGAAGCTGCCATTTTTTTGGCTAATGTTTTCTGTTGGAGTTTCCATGGACCCTAAACTCTTAATCTGTAGGAGTGAACTCTTTTTATTATGGAACTTTTACAGCTCACAGCTGCAGGCTATGGAAAACACTTTTTTTGCGCATAAACAGCCTTGCAATTTTAGCGGAAACGAAGGAAAACCATAGGCTTTTTTTAGATCGCCGACCATAGATGGCGCCACGTTCAGCCCGTATGTCGTCCACGTGCTACGCTAATAATGTCTAAACCTATGCCGAACTTCTTACGGGATCGCTCACATGATATTTCCGACTAGTCCCTGCTTTGCGTTTAATGCATGTTCCGTATATCGAAACCCCAGACCACCCTGATACTGGTTTGTATCAAATATAGTTTAGCGTAATTTGTTTATAGCGCTCTAAGTCAAGGCACTAATAGTTTAGCGTAATTTGTTTATAGCGCTCTAATTCAAGGCTCTAATATATATAGTGCCTTGACTTAGAGCGCTATAAACAAGTTACACTAAACTATATTTGATACAAACCAGTTTTGGTTTCATTTCCCAGGGAGTGTTTGCGTCATCACGTCATGACGCAGAAAGAGGTGATGGGGCAGGGAACAATGTGATGTTTTGCCACACACTTGGGCTCGCTTGGCCGTCTGTTATGCTGCTGCTGCTACACCGGGTCATGCTTCAAGATGTAGCATTACAGATGACCGAATGGGCCAGATCGGGTTCCAGAACGTCACAGTGTTCAGTGTGCATCATGGCGTCGTGGCACTTGAAACATGAGGAACATGAAGTGAAACAGAAGCTGCATGATTCTTAGAAATTTTAATGTGTAGTCAATTTCTTACGGCGCTCAGAGGTTTGGCAGTATTACTTATTCTAGGGATTCAATGTTCAGAGCCTTGCTTTAAGGCCAACCGCAACAAATTTTGTACTGCGTAAAAGGTCTAGCTTAAGTAGTTAAGATAGTTTACATATACAGGAGGGCCTTCGTGCAATATTTGGCTTTTGAAGTACGAGCGCAAGCGTTAAGGATAGCTCGCAAAAATAGCCATTTCTGATAACGAAACTGACAACAAAAATACCGACATTACCATTCGCCGGAAGTGATGCATGACTTAGAGGACGCGGTTCTTCGGCGTGACCTCAGGGATAAGGTGGCGCCCCAGGCGCAATGCAAGATCTCGGAGGCAGCTTGCTAAAACCTAAGTCATAGCGACATCCACTAGGTGCAGGCATCGTCTGCTTAGATACAGCTTAAAAGCTGCTAACGAGAAAGCTATGCAATTGCCAGCGCTGCGACTTGCCAAGATTGCTTCATTGGTAGATAATACTCATTTATAACTAATTTAGCCAACGTGAAATTTCCCTGCCGTTAGCCATTAAGCCCGACAAAAAATGAAGAGTCGGAAATTTTTGGTCGTTACCCTTTTTGAAGCACAGCATTTACTAGTTAAAGTATGATTGGTTCTGCGCGTGGAGGACATACATTGAACGTCACACCAGCTATGATCAGTAATCTAAAGAGTCGTCAACATATTTTAGATAAGAATTCATGCATGAATTGCACAATAAAGGCTTATTATGTACCGAGGATAATGGTAATTGAATATTCCCTTTAGGAAGGTTGTCTTCAAAATGAAGGTTTAACGGATTGGACACATCTTAACACCAATCTGCCACTATATGTTTACCTTAATATTCATTACCAGTGCATCGTTGTGGCTTCCTCTCGGAATAACCAGTGTTCTTTCTTGTTCTTTTCTCTTCGCAGGTATGTAACACTCCGCTTCACTGCTTACCTTCAGATCACTTGGACAATACCAATCACTCAACTTCTGCTGAGTCATCTATGGTGAGTGAGTGAGGTGTGCATGATGGGGAGACACGCATTATCTAGTGAGGGACTTTGCGTTCGAAATCCAATGCCTGCTGCTAATGATCTTCAGTTGACGGTGCGTATACATGTATATACGCAACTGCGTTTGCAGTTTACTCGTTCAATAATCATAAAAAAATAACACATGCGTATACGCGATTATACAGAAGGATGTTCCGAAGCACATTGCTGATAGGGGACCTCTATTCAGAAATTTCACACTATACATATGACATGTAGCGCGATAGAAACAGCAATGTGCTGGTACGGGCTAAAAGGAATAATATAACATAACTTATGCTATACGTCAATAAAACCCACTGGCCACTCGTACGCGATAAAACAAGACAAAATTGCCGCTAAACAGAAAAGAAATAAGGTGTGCACAATTTGCAAGATGAAGAACGTAAAAGAAAAGAAACGTGGAGGCAAATTAAAGGGAGAAATTACATATGAGGTATTTATTTCATAAGGTAGAAAGCGGTATTTATGTATTTTAGATAAATTGAACAACGCTTTCTTGGATGGGCCAGTATACATCTCATTGATATGCAGTAGTGGCAAGCAATAAAACAAGAATATTAGATTGCGGGCAAAGTGAGCCCTCTCGACTGCTTAGTGCAGTTCGATTTCGCTTTAGTTGACGTAAATAATTCCTACACAAAACCACTTTGCTGAAAGCACTATTACGTTTAAGGGGATCGTAGATGTGCTGCGTTCTGTTACTGACGACACAAGAACAAAAGCATTAATGTAAAGCTTGTGGCCAGTAATTACCTTTTTCATCTGTTTACACCGGTAATTTATTTCGTTATAAAAATTGTTAACATACTAACTGTGAACCGAATCAAGCCCTAAATGCTCTATTATTAACAATGATAACTGAAAAACGTGGAAACCATCATCCGACCCACCTTGAATTTACTTACATGGTGTTTGCAGCCTCCAGGAATATAGCTGTGCGACTTTGCCTCATTTATGGACACTCCATCATAGTTAGTGCATGAAGAGACGTTCAATGGCAGCTTGTTTGCTTCGATGCACATATAAAATGTGGAGTCAGATTAACATCATGTTAACATAAACCCGCAGATTTTACCTGTAAAGCTGCAGCGATTCCTTTATTACAATAAAACGCCGGTAGCTTAATTGTTCTAAATATATGAAAATCTTGTTCTAATCGAAATCTAAGCACAGGAACATGTCATTGCATTCCCGCTGACGCGATGTGAACAAGACAAAAAACTACGCTATTTAACGTTTAATGCGCAGATAGTACAGGGAAGTGTTGCAAGAGGCACAGCGAGAAGCAGGCTATGTTCCCTAAGACAAGCCTTAAACACCAAACGAAGACAGCTGAACAACTTGTATTTGAACAGACATTTTAAGAACAGAAACAAGGCGGATTGACCAAGAGCGTTAGAAAGCTTGCTCCCCCAGACTCATCAGCTCATGATTGGCATTCGCCACTCTGTGGTTCTGGATTTATTTGAACTGTGATCCTACATCCAACGAGCAGATTAATTGATCCTATATAACGTAGTCACAACTGGTCTACATTGTTTACGTTTTGTTCTCTTCTTGGTTTCTGTCTATCTTTCTTTTCTAACATTTTTTTTTGAAAATGGAAGCAAGCTTAGCTAGTGACAAAGGAAACAAGCCCTACAAAAAGCGCGGTGCACAAACGCTCCAGTGAATTCAATATTTAGAATTAAAAATAAAAACTCAAGCTTGAAATAAACAAGTTCTAAGCAATTGATGTGACTGAGCATGTGACAGTTCAGTTCTCTGCAATATCGCTGTGACGTTCGCAGCTCACCTATTGTTCTCTTAAACCAAAACTAGACTAGAAGCAGCGTCTAAAATAACATACATCATCTTCCACACACAGACAGGAAATCTCTTTCTCCACTAACTGCGCGGAAGCTTTCCACGAACGCTCTATTATGATGGTAGACAAAAAGGAGCGTCGAATTCCTGAGGAAATTGCCTGTGTAGGATATAAAGAAAAAATCCCGAAAAAGTGACGCAAGAATAAAGTGCGGAAATACTCCTACCGAAATCCACGACTTTATACGGGACGGTGGCTCAACCTGGCGGGCATCAGAGAAAACTTGCCGACTGCCTTGCTCCGCTCTCACCGAGAGGGCGCGGGCGAGCTTTAGGCCGACGTCTCCCTTTTATTTCATTTTATACCTTTTTTATATTTGGCAAGACATCGAAAGGTAGTGTTGTTAGGCCGATATTGCGCCGGCCACTTCTGGGCGCTCCTGATCAGAACTCGTATGTTTCTGTTAATACCCTTGCACGCATAATTTTGCAATGATCCGCGAATGTCACGCGACGATCAATAAACACACGACGCCACCTCAAAAAAGAGACCACCGGGAAAAGGAAGGAAAACATGGCTAAAGTATGTTTTAAAAAAAGGCGTGTTGAAATTGGAAGACTTGTGTACAAAGACAAAATTACGTCCTTTTATAACATGCCGTTTGAGCGTGCTTTGAGTGTGCGTACAGAAAATGCCATTTACCATAGTTGCAAGTCATCCCGAGTGTGTGGTCTGCAATGACACTTATTATAATAATAATGATTACGATGCAAATTTGAACAAGGTACGTCTTCAGCGACCTTGGTAATCGCTAGTGCCAGGGCTGTGCTTAGAAGCCGATATTGGTTGTAGTGCGATGCATTACGTAAAAAAAAACAAGTAAACTAATTAGCCTCATACATTTAGCTGAGTGTACATGTTAGGACTGATGCACCGAATCCAGTCACTGCTATTGAAATAGTCCGTTTAGTATCAATTATGAGATCCGCACTTCTTTTCAAGCGCACGTTTGGTCCAAGCGAGCAAACGGGACAATTGATTGAGGTGTCACATAAAAATATGGGCTGTCGTTTCACTTAATACCAGCGAAAACCTTCATATTTTGTTTTGTATGCTACCACCAAAACATGGCGAATTCGGTGAACAGTGCACAAGAGCCAGGCTTTATGAACGTAACATAATATGCAAAAAAAAAAAATGGGAGCAGGGGGACAACACAAACGCTTGCAGATGCGCACGCACACAGTTCCGCGTATAACACCGCAAAGCTGTAGGTAACCTTACAGCGTCAGCGTCATCAAAAATTCACAGCTCGCGCAGCCAACGTAGCGCGCTGAAAGGGAGACGAGGAGGAGAGGAAAGCCACACGTGATCCTGGCCTTTGCACCGCTGGGCCGACCCCCGGCAACCCGTGGGACTACAGAAAGCATATGTTCCCCTCTTTCCACTTTCGGTCCCTCTTATGAAGTCGAGGTCGCACAGGTACGTATGAGTGGAAGGTGTACGAGAAAGAAGAGAGGGGGGGTGGGTGGGCTCGAGTGCAGCGAAGGTTTTTGTCTCGTCGTCGTGACAAGGAGGCGCAAGACAGCAAGCAAGCCCTACGGCGCGCGTGCGCGGCAATGCATTAGCGCGTCTACCTAACGAGGGCGCTATTTTTATTTCACCCGTTTCCCCTTTTCAACTCCCTCACCCCTCCTGTCTTACTCGAGAGCTTCTCCTCATTCTCCTTCGCCAGTCACCTATATCCACCGACTCGTCAATTGCGTGCAATGCGGCGAAAGGTACGAGTCGCGTCAGCCAGCCACAGAAGTGGATGGAAAGAGCGGGGTTCCTTTATTGTCCGCCTCTGATGAGACTCCGCGGAACGACTTCAACTGAACGGAAGCTTTCTTTCAGAGAGGAAGCTTCCCGGAAATATCAGTAGAGTGCAAAGGGCGAGCCGATCATCCTCACTTCTACGGAGCATTCGGCCAGCTCTCGCTGCCGATTGGCTGACACGTGACCTAGCCTTCACTACGCTGCACGGAATTGAGGAGAGGGAGCGTGCACTGCGCCGTACTTACCCATCCTCACTCTTTGCCCTCCATTCTTTGGACCGCTAGTGAGGGGGCATACTAATATATGCAAATCGACTCCCGAATGATTAAATAGCCTCCTCGGCCACCTTTCCACCTCCAACCCCTTTACCCTTCCGCTGGCTTCGAGAAGTTAGACCAGTCGACCTGATAATATGTCGCCACCGACCCTTTTTGCATGTTCGCGATTTTGTGTGTGTGTTTGTGTGTTGTGTGAGCGTGTGTGGTTGGTTGGTTTTGTCGATGTACTCATCTTTCCTGTTTATTTTTTTTCTCGTTATTGCGTGGGCAAATGTAACAACCGAAGCTCATGGCAGTCGATGAAGGTTGCCGTAACAAACGGGGGAGCCTTACGAGCAGTTGCCCCGCGGGAACGTGTTATCATTAGTATAGGACACGCCGGCATTGTTTCCGTCGTTTCAACCGCGCCAAAGGACATAATGAGCTGTCATAACGACGACGACGATGTCTTTTACTGCGTTGTGGAGAAACACAGAAAGCAAGCTGGACAATAAAAGTGGTGTCCGGACGCGAGCGCACGAGACAGCTTGGAAGGTGCGTGCTTCTCTTGCGGTAATGAGGAGAGTGTATACGGCAGCCGTTTGTTGTGATTTGGGGTCTAGCGTGGGTCCACAACCGCTAGTAACTGAATCGACGTACACTAACTATCTTTTCTATTCTGGTTGAATCGCAATCATTGCGATTCAACCTCATTGCCTCATTGATAAGACCAAGTCATGTTGCAGTAGCTCTGAAAACAAAAATACAAAAACAAAAAAGTCGAATGTCGCTTGGTACAGTATTGTATAAAGGTTACACAAACAGGGATAACGTGCCGCACAAAGGCTGGCCTACGTCTCAATAGGTGAACCTATACCTTTGTCAAAGGGACCTATGTTTGCCTTTGACAAAAATACAGATCCACCTATCGAAAAGTAAGCCAGCCTTTTTGAGGCAATTTATCCCTGTTTATTTAACGTTTATACCACATTGTGCTACTTCATCAGTCGGCCCCCTTCTTGAACTTGGTACAGTAAGTTGTTTAAGAGTGACTTTAGATGTCAGCCACGAGCAGTTGCCATGGGGATACCGCGGGTAATGAAGTTTTTGAATAGCAATCAAATTCTCCTGTTTTGAATCGTACTTAATTCCTTTAAGACCGATACTTGGTTGCTTATAATAGTCGATAACGGTCGGACATGTGCGCTACTGCGGCTATTGGAGCCTGCCAGCCATGGGAAAGGACCAATCTCTCAACAGATGCACTCGTTGATAAAGAAGGGGTCTTGAAGGTCAGTCAACCAATACCATATAGGATATAAATGCAACAGAACACTTCTGTGAGACTGCCATTGCATGTCCTAGTTTTTTTAGAACATTCGCATTAAAATGCGCGTATTTTTATCTGATCTGTCATTTTTATCTTAGCAACAACACGCAGCAGCCAGTGTCTCTCGATATTCTTTTCTTTCCTCTTATCCTTCCGTAACAATATCAATTGCGTTTACGACATTTTAGACCATTTAGGTTCTTGCTTATTGCGGCACTTTGGCTCTGAGCCATCATTTCCTACGTACCATTTTAATGGTGTACATTTGTAGCGTAGAGCTTCCAATACAAATTACCAGAGTAAACTGTGACGTGGCTTGCTACGGAAGCCGCAATGATTGCGATTCAACCAGAATAGAAATGATAGTTAGCGTACGTCGATTTGCCTAAGCTTCGTCCTTATTACTTTGAACGGCTCTGTGACTATGCGGACTGTTTATTTAAAAAAAAAGAGAAGTTGCGTTATAAATGCACCGAATCGCAACAATTATGAGCGTGGACAGGAGTTTACTGCCCTTCTGCGTTTCGAAAAAAAAAAAAAACAAAAAAAAAAACAGGAGTGCCTCACAGTTTAAGGCAATGAAGACACGTAAGATGTAGTAAGCAATGCGACGAGAAATTATGAAGCCAAGAGTACAATGACAATACAGATCTATGCATTAACCATTACTCTCTTGGTAGCTGAACCGTCGTGGTGCCCTCTGGTGATTTTAGTAGGAAACTCTGTGAGTCTTGCAGCTTCCAATGCCGCAAGAAATAAATTCAGAGCAGGAGGAATTATTCAAATCTGCTTGGTATTTTTGTCCTTTGATATATTTCTTATGTCCTGCACTTTCCAGAAGTAACGATCGTGAATTACATAACCTGCAAGCTTCGGATTTCGTATGCAAACTCAAACATGTTGTTCAGCGAGCAGACCATTTCTGTGCACAAGCGTGTGATGACAAATGTGGCATGAGGCCACACTAAAAATGATGTCGGTGTGCCCTTTCACTTCCCATATTTTCCCTTTCGTGGCATCAATATATCCCAAAACACATCGTTGAAGCACCTCTAGCAAAAACAACAACAAGAAAAATAACCGTTCTCACTGCACTGCTTAACACTTACTGGGACCTAGTAGTCTGTGTGCGCAAAATAATAACTAAAAAAATCAAGGCTTTCTTTTTTTTCTTTAGGGTTATGGATCAGGCTGTATGGTGTCCCGATGTGAAGTGCGAAACATAATGGAAGAGGTGACAGCGTTGACAGATGGGCTTGCGCCCATGCCTCCGGTGTTTGTCCGCTCACGCCATCGTGGCTGTCACGCGGAGGCAGTCACGCAGGCAGTATTTTATGCTGCGGTTTCCTTTCGAGCGAACTACTTTTTGGATGCAAGTTTGCTAAAAAAAAGAAGCACTGTGTCATTGACAAGTACTGGAATGCATTGTCTACAGCATGGTACGGCGTTTAAAGCGAGATGTGTGAAGCCGACGCAATCTCGGTGCCGGAGCGTTTGAAATTTCGATATTGATATTTCAGTCACGCGGTGATGGTCGCATGATGTCTTTGATATCGTGTTTTAATTTTTTAGTCACAAATTCAGGAATGGGACTATATTACCACAACTATGTACGGAAATGAACATGTAGCAGCTATCAGGGTAGTGTAACCGACAGAGAAGCTGTCATTTTCGGTATTTTCTTTCTTAATACACCAATGTAATGCACTACTTTGCCACATCGTGTACTTCTGATTTTCCGGTGTCCTGCGAATAAATGTTAGCATTGGTTTTGCGGGGACAGCATACGGAAACTGCTCATAAATAGGCTGTTGTCATCGTCACCTTATTTTCAACCGCCTACATAACTAAGGCCTCTCCCATAGGCTTTCATTTTACCCCTGTCTCACCCCAGCTGACACTATCAAACGGCTGCAAATTTCCTTAATTTCATTACACCACCTGGTTCTCTGCTGTCCTCAACTTCGCTTATTTTCTGTTGGCCACCATTCTGCAACTGCTTGGAACTACATCCTACAGCACGCCCGACTTCTTTTCTTTTTCAATTCAAAGGGAACATTATCTCTAGCCCCGTCTGCTCTGTAATTGACACCGCTGCCTTCCTGCCCCTAACGTTACGCCTATTAAGTCGGTGGTATTCAAGCACAACTGCAATGTGCGCATCACGTTTGTAGTGACAGATTATAATTTTTTCGCGCGGAAAACAGCGCCAAATTACAGTTCATGTCTGTTCTTTGAGTGTTATGAAGCAACTCTGTTTTTTTTTTCTTTCCTTTTGGGTTATTTCCTCTCTGGGTTCTCTCCGCCTGAGTCACACCCTCACTCTTTCTATCCCCCTTCTCCCTTCCCCCAGTGTAGGGTAGACAACCGGACTCCTGACTCGTTAACATCCCTGCCTTCGTTATATATATATATATATATATATATATATATATATATATGTGTGTGTGTGTGTGTGTGTGTGTGTGTGTGTGTGTGTGTGTGTGTGTGTGTGTGTGTGTGTGTGTGTCTCAGTCTTATCCTCCTAGTGTGATACGAAATCGAAATGCCTTTTAACTTCGTGCGCCTGCAATAATACAGGCGTTACTTTGGGATCATTTTGAGGCCGCAACGTGACGCCCATGTCGTACGACGACCGACGTCCTAATCCAGCGCAACCCAAAGAACATCACTCTGGCTTTTAGGACGATGCGGATGCTATGGAGAACTTAAAAAATTCAATCGATAAACAAACAACCAAACAAATCCGACGTCTGAAGAAAGTTTTCGAGGGACGCCTGGCGGAGTTTATGAAAAGGGAACGGCTAGGAGGAAATGAATGAAGAAACGCCTGATTTTTTTGTTTGTTTGTTTTCTGAAACTCAGGAAATCATGATGTTGTGCTTCTCTAAGCTGCTTACGATTGGGGTGCCTTTAAAACCTTCATCTGGAATGGCTCTACAGCCCTTTCCGTCCATTTCGTTCTTGCGCCGCATTTTTTGGACGGCAGCTCTCTGTATGAAGCCGCTGGGATGATGAGGAACTCTCAGTCACGCTTGCGTCGAGAGAACATCACGCCTTTTCTTTTGTGTCTGTGTGTGCGCTTTCTTTTGTGTGTGTGTGTGTGTGGTGTGTGCTGTTGAAACTGCAGCTGCACTTCGAGCTTAGAGCTGGCAGCAAATGGCAAAGTGATTCCGTTGAAACTTTGACGGCCGTACCGCTAGTGGTAGAACTGAGAGTCGGGTAAATACCGTTCTTTATCTGATGCAGTAGCGCCAGATTTTATTCACCACTGATATTACAAAACACCGCCTACAGCAAGCGAAAGCACCAATCTGTATGAAATTGAATGGCCTATATGGTAGAAACCACAATGTAGAGATGAACAAGAGCTCACTCAACCGGTCATGATACAGACCAAGTTCGTGCGGCACGGTTTCGTTTCTGGGTGGCACTGTGGCACAGCTATGTTTGTACCACGGGATTGAAATCCCAGCTGTTCGTGTCTGCACTAAGGCGCTCACAGATATACAGCAGCGCCACACTGGAGCATCAGTTGAAGTGCCATCAGCGTTGCTCGATCTGTTCATGAACTTGACAGCTTTAGTCAATCATACATTTCTTTTACGTATTGTAACATAAATCTGTTCCTCGCCATGCCTCGCATCCTTGATTTCTGATAGTCCGAGTGGTCTGTCTGTGGGCACAGATCATCGGGAAACGCTACGTGCCTTTAAACCTTCGCGACAGTGTAACAAGTGCATTTCGTGCATGCATGCTCTCGTATCGCCTCCAGCATCCCCCCCCCCCCCCCCCTTATACGCAAAACCCTCACTTTCCTGCATTAAACTGAAAATTAAACCCAAAGTTATTTGGGTTCCATTTACGGCGAGTGCCTAGATGCCCGAGCGGCGATATAAAACCCGACGCGTAAGTGATGAAGTCCCCAGGTCGATCAACGGCGCAGGAGAGCGCTCCTTACAGCCGCGGCTTGTCCCTAGGCGCCACGTTCTGACATTACACATGAAAAATACGTCTGAGATATTCGTTGTTAGATTGCGTAGAGACGCGCCGAGTGGTTGTAGTGGGATTTGGCGTTGGACTGCTAAGCCAGAGGGCGCGGAATCAAATCCCGGTCACGGCGGCCGCATTCCTAAGGGGGCGAAATGCAAAGAACGGCCGTCTACCGTAGATTGGGTGCACGGTAAAGAACCACAGGTGGTCAAAATTAAGCCGTAGTCCTCCCTAACGGGCGTATCATGGTTTAGGCTCGCAAAACTCAAAATTTTAATATAAAATCACGTATATAAATGCAGTAATGTTTCAGTAAACTCTTTTCAGCGCGATAAAGTTGTGAAGTGTACATATGTTTAACTAGAACATCACCGCAATTTGATTTGGGATTTTATGATGTTTTTCTCGACACTCGACACTGGTGCCAAGCCCGTGTTGCTGTGGCGCACTGTCATCATTTCCAGACAGGACTTAGAAGAGGCAACTCGACACATGGCCTATGTTCTGCCCCGACACATGGTTGAGGCAACATGACAGCCATGTATCGTGTCACCTAGTTGTCCTGTATGCAAATTTTAGGCCCTACACAAGAGTAATCATGAAGAATTCAACTCAGACGCCACCGCTGTTACCAAGCACGGGATTTCTGCCAAAATGAGGTACTTCATGACTTTGCAGTTTCAATTATGCTATGGTGACATCAGCTCTAAACTTACTGATTACAGGGATTCTTAGTCAACTCATAATCATTAAATAGTATCACGTTGAAATTTGTCGTCTCAGTAACCATCGTCTCTTTAAGTTGTCCAGATGACATGACAGAATTGCTCGGGCAGACAATGTTTAACAAGTTTGTTTCCACTAAAACAAAAGAAAAAAACAGAAAAACACACCTAAGCATTCCCGCACCCACAAAACATTCTTCGCGAACTCCCAGACGGCTGACTGGCGCACTGCGACACATTCGTAAGACGAAAGGGATTCTTAAAAAAAAGAAAGTAAAAGTTAAAAGAAGTTGTCAACGACACTCAGACACCATACGCGGTGTAGCTGCCACGGCCATGCCTGCATCATGTGATGTTTGCGCACGGCCCTTTTTGACCACATACCTCGAGGGTCTTCCCCAGGCCTTTTCAGTTTTGTATTTTATCTCGACTGAACTCAAACACTAGACTGCTTGGGGACCAACCACCGCCTTCGTGCAAATACGTACAGTACGTGAGCAGCCTAGAACTAGGCCTTCTCCTCGTGTTTCTTTTACTGGATTTTAATGAACGTTTTTATGCGCTTGCATTAATTTTATTCTCTGCCTTACGTTTAACCGTTCGGCTGTCTACTTATGTTCGCCAGCTTTACGCTGGTTGGAAGCGTTCGTTGACACGACGTCTCGGTGAAATGTTGCCTTTGCTGAGAGATGTCGCTGATGAAACGGCGGCTTTCGGTTTCTTTACTTCGCTTACCGTATGTTTATCTTTATCTACGATGCCTGTAGTATGTTTAGAACCTTAAAGAGGTGAAGCAAAACCAAGCTGCCCGCTAGTTATGTAGACAGGACGCATGAAACATTAGAAGCATGGCGAATATTCTCAGGGGTGCAAGGTGGCAAGAGGTTGTTTCTTCCTATTTTGTTAATAAATGGCTGAAAATTTAATTTAGGGTGCTGTGTAACCTTCTGTGGCACGCGCATTTAATCATAAAAATTACTAACGATCACCTCATATTGCCGGGCGTATTCATCCTAGTCTAAAGGACTATCCTATAAGTAATAATTGAGGGCCATATCACACCTGTGCCGCGACGGCTCAGTAACGGTCACAAATCTCGGGAACCATGCTGTTGCCGAACTGTGGGTGCTGAAAGAAACGGTGACGTCATGGACGCCATTTGGTGAACATAACCTTTGCGAGAGGTTCGCAGGCGGAGCTGTGCGCTAGTGTGTGTGCCCAACAATAGAGGTGTCGTTAGCTCACTTCGGTCGAAGCGTTATTTTACTGGCATCGGTTGCCATAGCCATACTTTTGTATGGGACCTCCCAACAAACTTTCCCTCCCAACAAACTTTCGTGATCACAGACACAGGCTTTCCGCAACTGACTTGACCATTCATTAAAGATGTTGCCAAGATAAGGGCACCGTTTCCCCTTTTTGATAATGGTAGAAACTATCGGATACAATATATTCAGCTAATCAGGCTTAGTGTTTGCCGTCCCACCTCCTTCTGTCAGTCATTCATCATCTGGTGCTTTGTTCTTGACAACGGATTACGAACTATGTTTCAGTTTATTGAAGCACCAAGAAAAAAATATATATATATATATATATATATATATATATAGGAAATGTGGTGCTTGGTGGTACAAGGAGAATTGCCTCAATAAAGAGTTTAAATCCCGTGTACAATGAAACAGCAGAGCAGACAGCGTGTTACATACGGCATATATTACGCGATAAAATACACAAATCCTGCAGGGACATTTTAACCGTGCCTTCCATTAAACTATGATGGGACGGCCTCTAGGAAGATTCCGCGCCATTTAGTCAAGGGAAAACAACGAAACGTTTGCTGCTTATTTTTCTATGACGGAATATGACCAATTATATTTCTATTTTCTGGAAGAAAAATACAGGGCTTTTCGCCTTCCGAAATAAAAACAGTACATCGCCTTTAAAGTCCAGAAGCAACGCAGTGTCTATAAAGCACACTTCATAGACTTCAATTATCTCGCTCTGATATTCGTCAATGTGCAAGTAAATCGGAGCAGTGAGGAGGTTCTGCATCGCGTCCCCGTAAAAATATGGCCGTCGCCTCCGGGAATCGATCCCGTCACCTAGCGTTAACTAGCAGAGGCTTAGTTATTGAGAAACCACGGTGACTATATAGCTGCAGAGATTAGCGTGAGAATTACATTTAGGCGCTTTTTGTTGGCACTACCGTTGTCTATAAACAACGACAACAACAAAAAAGAGTATTCTTGATTTTGGCAGATACCAGGTTAATCTGGGTTTCACTGGAGAACCGTTCGCTTCGCTTCATTTGCAACACTCGGCTGCTTTTAATTACGACTTCTCCGCAGCACACTTCTTTTTCTGCAGCTGACATCTTCCCTTCTGGGCTCTTGTCCTGATTGTCTGTTCAGACATCTACCCATTGGCGTAGATGGTTTTCCCGAGCGTGAAAGAAGCCCGCGAATAAACGCAGAATTGCCGCGCGACTGGCTGCTCGAAGCATTCGCAGGCTTCTTTCACGCTCGGAAAAGCACACTTATGTTGCAGGTATTGAGCAACAGAAAGCTGTTTTTCATGTTGCTCTACAATATTCTTGACACTTTGATAATTAATTACAATTACCTAATTAAATCTCAGTAGCAAAAAAAATTACTGGTGGCTACTCCAGTGTACTGGAAACAATATGCACTAGGTTTGCTTCGCGTAACGCCGTTACTCTTTCTTTAAATCATGCTGCCTGATAGCTGGGACACCCTGTATATCGTCCTCATCGGCCTATATATACATGTATTTATGCCTACTGCAGGACGAAGGCCTCTCGCTGTGATCTCCCATTACCCCTGTCTTGTGCTAGCTGATTCCAACTTGCGCCTGCAAATTTACTAACTTCATCATCCCATCTGGTTTTCTGCCGACCTCGACTGCGCTTCCCTTCTCTTGGTATCCATTCTGTAACCCTAATGGTCCACCGGTTATCCATCCTACGCATTACATGGCCTACCCTGCTCCATTTTTTTTCGTTTAATTTCAGTTAGAATATCGGCTATCCATGTTTGCTCTCTGATCCACACCGCTCTCTTCCTGTCTCTTCTGAAAATTTCCTTCTCATGATCAGGCTCTCCTGTGACTAATTGACCTAGACAAACCTACTCATTTATAGACTCTAGACACTCACTGGTGATCCTGAATTACTGTTCCCTTGCCAGGCTATTGAACATTATATTTGTCTTCTGCATAATAACCTTCAACCACACTCTTAAACTTTCTCAGTTAAGGTCCTTAATCATTTGTTGTAATTCATCCCCATTGTTACTGAATAGGACAATGTCATATGGAAACCGAAGATTGCTGATGCATTCGCCGCTGTTCCTCACTCCTAAGCCTTCCCAGTCTAAGAGCTTGAATAGGTCTAAGCATGCAGTGAATAGCATGAGAGAGATTGCCTCTCCTTGTCTGATTCTTTTCTTGATAGGTAACTTTCTACTTGTCTTGTGGAGAACCAATGTTGCTGAGCAATCCTTGTAGATATTTCCGAATATATTCAGGTATGCCTCCTGTACTCCTTGATTAAGCAATGTCTCTATAACTGCTGGTATCTCTACTGAATCTAATGCTTTTTCATTATCTATGAACGCCATATAGAGAGGTTTATTGTACTCCTGAATTTTCTCGATTACCGGATTGATTACACGCATGTGATCCATTGTAGAATATCCCTTGGTTGACTGAAGTCAAGTGTTGCACTGATTCTATCGGAAATGATCCTGGTAAATATTTTATACAGTACTGAAAGCAAGCTAATGTGCCTAAAGTTTTTCAGTTCTCTAACGTCTCTCTTCTTATGGATGAGTATAACGTTGGAGTTCTTCCAGCTCTCTGGTACACTTGAAGTCGTGAGGCATTGCGTATAAAGGACCGCAAGCTTTTCAAGCATGATATCTCCTCCATCTTTGATTACAAATCGACCGTTATTCCATCTTCTCCGGCAGCTTTTCTCCTGGTCATGTCTTGCAAGGCCCTTGTAACTTCATTGCTAGTTACAGAAGGAGCTTCTCTATTCTATGCATATATATATATATATATATATATATATATATATATATATATATATATTGTATGTACGTATGTGTGTGCGCGCCCACACATATGCACTCGCATTACTCTGCTCAAATCAATTACATTTTCATACGTCGCGTACTGTTCTTGGTCCTTTTCCGTATTCATTCACAGAAGAAAAAAACTAACAGTTTCAAATTTCTCGAACAAATAGTGCCGGCTCCACGACGGCACGGGTGCACCTGGAACAGCGCAAGGCGAGAGATTTGTTCGCTGGCTCTCAAAAGGAATGAGAAATACAAAAACAAAAAAAACTGAGAAAAGAGTTTGCTCTGAAATGCGTTATTCAATCTCCCTTCTCTGAGGGCACGCTGAAAATTCAGCTCCGGCACCGCTAATCAAATACGTTCCAGCGGGCCCAACCCCTGCTTATGAATATGCATTAATTCATGGTATTTCTTTGGTATTATATGCGTTTTCTTTATTTTCTTTACTTGCTCGCAGTCGTAACTCTCACTGGTATTCTTTTGTATAGTTCCACCGATCCTCTGGCAATCTCTCCTCGTCACTGGCTCCCGGACCGACGCAATTATTCAGCGGCTTCCTCAAGAATTTAAGAGAAACTGAGAGCGGACTGTTTTTCGTCCCATACATTCTACGAAATTAGCCCGTCGAAGTTATTCCCATTCCGTTCGGCTAATGACTGATAATGTGATCAACACGCTTCGGTGCGTTGTTTAATGCGCGTATTCGCGCAGGTAATTTAACGCCGTGCTCAAAATAGACGTCATAACAGCCTCTCCAAGCGGTTTAATTCGTGCAGTGTCTTTTTTCTTGCGAGAAATTAACGAAAAAGAATTGCTGAAATGTGGAGTGTACTTAGAGCAATGAAAGCGCAAATATTTGATTGACAAACATGAAATTCGACAGGGAACTGTAGTGACATATTTTTCTGTAGGCTTCTTGTCCTTTAGCTTTGGAAAAAGTCTTGATATTCAAAATTCGTTTAAGATATGCCCCATGTCAGTGTTTTACTAAGAATAAAAAAAGCTGTATTTCAGAAAAGGATGAACACGAACATTTTGGGGGGCCCACGGTCGATAAATTTGGGCAACATGATTGAGAACATGCCCAAAGAAATCTTCCATGTAGACTTGACCGCTATGTGTGTTCGCGGTAGGCAGGTACTTGAGAGATGATGTCGGCATTAGTTGGCAGTTGTGGGGGCGTTGTGGAAGCCATTCAACGTGTTCACCACAGACGCTCGTAAGATGTGTTTATAAATTGTCTTATTGGTTCGCCTGATATTAAAAAAAAAACATCATTCAGGGGTACATCTTGAAAACTTTACATCTCATATCTATTTCATTCTTCGTGTTTATCCTGAAAAAAAAACGCTTTCACATGAACCCAAATGAACAAATGGAAACATTAAGTTTGAAGATGTAGTTTAAGCTCAGCGTTTCCACCCTATAATTGTAATATCCGCAAGAAATTGAGACATTGAAAGTTGTATACGATGCAAATTGAGGGGAAAAAGCTATTTCTGAGAGCCGTAACTTCAATTGCCTGCTGCTACCAGGACTGTTCACTCCCTGCACTGAACGAGCTAATCCACAGCTAATCACTGACATGCTTAATTTTGAAAAAGCAAGGGCATACTGTATTAGTCATAGAAATGTATGCCAGAAACTGGTTCTCCTCGTCCAACTGTTATTCCTATTTTTGTCTCACCCGCACATCTGCGCGCATTTTGTTTTATTGACACACATAACCGGTATTACATTGCAATGTGGTTCTGTTTCTTGCAAAACAATAGCGGACGCATCTAATTGCTTCTGTAGACGTAGTTCAAATCACCCCACTTAGGAGGAAGTTGATCCGAAGCCATCCATGTGACATGTTCCTGACCAAACAAGCGCGCCACATTGGAAGTTGTAGAATCGCCTCCCTTAAAATACAAATGCTCAAAAGACAAACTATAGAAGCGACAACTTTCCACGTCAGTGTCAATTATTGCCACCGTGCAAAGCCTTCACGAATCATTAACGTCCTTCCGTCGGATCAACACGTTTCGAATGAAGGGCAATACGGAAAAAAATTGACCCCGTGAGCCAACCTCTTCTACTTTTGAATCAACTCAAATCAAAACTCTTCATCGCTTAACGCACTGAACCCATGATCGAGCTTCCCACGCAGGACGCGTCAAAGGTACATAATGCTCACAAAAAGAAAAAAGAACTTGTAATAAAAAGAAAAGCAAGTATTGGTCTGGGACTGTGTTTAAAGCTAATGTGCGACACGGAGCAGGAGTAGCTGTCAAAGCAGTGCGCCATTTTGATAGATCGCTGCTGACTCCGGGCTTTGGCTTCTACTTTTGTTGTCTGCTGTTTTCGCTTTCGTTCTTTCGTTCTTGACAACCGCTCCCTTTTGCGGGCATCGTCTGCCTGGCGACGGGTGACCACATTAATTCTGTCAGTGCAGACGACGGCAAGGTATGCGACAGACAAACTGTTCCAGAAGATTAAAAAGAAATGAATGAAAACCTAGAAGAGGAAAACACAATCTCGCTGTAGGCGGGGTGCTGCTAAAAAAATAGAGGTAAAGGAAAATTGGCTGGAGGACAGATCTGTACAAGGTGAAAATGAAGAAAGAAAATCAGGCCGGAAGGTGACGCGGCCATTCGTATAGCATACAAGTGAACGGTGAAGAGAGGGAAAAAATTACAAAGCATAGAAAAAAAAGAACGGTTCCCGCAGAGACCGCTGGTGGGTAGAACGTGACGGCGAAGGAAAATATGCTGGGTAATAGGGCAGCTACTCAACTGTTCCAGCAGAGTTGGCCGAGTCAGCTAATCAGAACCAAACAAAATACCAATAAAAAATAGAAACAGAAGAATCGCCCTCTACAGGCCTATATGGAAAGGAAAGACCGGTTAGGTGATAGGAACCCAGAACCTTTTCCCATTAGCTCACGGAAGGAAAACCCGGATAGAAATGGCCCAATGTGCTTGGCTCTGCCTTGGTGTGCGCATCAAAAGTAGTGCCGGCTGCAATATTTTCGTTTGTTTGTCTGTCTGTCTGTCTGTTCCAGGAAGCGGGTTGCTTAGCATTCGACGGTAGCTTCGAAGTGCAGCTCACGTTCCATTACCACTATGCCCCTTCAGCCTCCCCTTTTTTTTCGGAGCTTACCGCAACGTTGCAGTACCGACCTTGAAGTTCCTTCTTTCTTTTGTTCGCGTGTTTGTTTGTTTTTCCCTGTCTAGGTTTCCCAGCTAAGCTAATGCGCATTATGACCTGCGCTGTTGCTTTCCATCTGCTTTTTTATGCAGCACCGTCTTTCTGTTTCCCTTTCGGCGGGTATCCCCAATTTCGTGCTATACGTTCGTCGCAGTCATTCAACTTGTTTGCTTCCATCTTGATTATCTTGATTTGTCGTCTGTTGTCTCCGGCGCGTCGTCTGCTATCGAGAGTCAGGGCAAAACAAAGAAAAAGAAACAGAAGAAAGAAAGGCGTCGTTTTTTTTCTGATTATTCTCTGCTTTGCTTTCGCTTTCACGCCACGGATCTAAGATCAGAGGCTAGGGCAATCCGACGTTGCTCACGGAAGCGTTTAATTGCGTTGCTGCGTGTCAGTAACCCAAGCGGCAGAAACGCTTTTGGTGTTCGCCCAGCTTTTGTGCGCGTGTCAATCTGATTTGCGCTGCGCTCCCTTCAGCGATTCAATTTTCCCTCGCGTGGCGTTCACTACACTACATCTGGCATTTTCATTTCTGACTGCAACATACTGTTTGCATTTTTTCTTTCCCACTGCTGATCACTTGCTTCGATGTCATTAGCACATACGGGTAAAGCTACCTATGGATGATTCCTGGTGGTGGAAAGATAGCGATCTACCGGCCTTTTCTGGTTGAGAATAAAGTTAAGTTGATGCACGAGAACCACGTTCAGCTTCCTCAACCTAACCACGACTTTTAAGTAAACAACGTACTCTTCAAATAAAAGGGCAGGTGCTGTGAGGTTATCTATTCTTCAAGCTAATTAGTTCTGCATGTAAACTTGGGACATGATGACTAGGTGTGAATTTGTCTCTTTTGTAATCCCCAACGTTATGATTATGATTATTATTGACATCTCCTTTGTAGCGAGTTGGTGATCCCGACGATGATGATGATGATGTTGATGATGATGATTTATTGGTGCTGCCTTTGAAACGGGTCGATAACAAATTGTCACCTAGCTTACTTGATTTATTCAGGTATGCTGTACATGTTTTTTTTTTGTTTTTTTATCCTAGAATTTTTGCATACATCTCCATAATATTTTCTCTTCCTCAAAACTTCTCTATCTACCTTGTATTGCTACGTATTCGTTTAAAGGATCCGGTAGTATGAATCTCTTTTCCTGCTTTTTTTCCACCATCGGCAGCAGCAGTGCCAGCAGCGCCACTTAGGCTTTCTTTTATTAAATGTATTTATTAAATGCCAATATGTGGCGCCGGCTACTCCTCTTCTCTTACATAATATTTGTCCTCGGAAAGTTGTGTAAAATCCCAAAACTGGACTAATAACCACATGTCCGAACATTCATGTACCAAGTCTTAACTGCAATATCAATAAATGTTCGCGCAGCAGAAGAGTTCACACAACTTAAATACTCACAAATTAGACGTGTTAACACGCAACACAGTGAGTTCACAAAGCATAAATATTCACAAAACCAAGATGTTCACACAGAAGATGTTGGGCACTTGCGAATTAGGTCACGAGCTCTGAAGTCATGAACGTAAGAGTTGTGGTATTCCTCGAATATCGGAATATCATGGTGCGGTAGCAACAGTCCTCGCGTATCTTGTCTGTGCAACGCTTGGTTGCCTAAATTTTGCATTCTCGAGTTGGAAGCTAGAAAAGAACGAAGGCAGAATAATGTGTGCTTTAAAAATGTGGCTTGGCTCCTTGTTTTCCGGGGTTTAACGTTGGGATCGAGTTTGCTTTGTTGCAGGGTCCACGAGCAACTCCGACAAGGAACATCAGAATCAGTTCATTTGAGACAAAAACTGGGATAATTACATCATAAGCACAGACAGAAGGAGGTCCCGTAGTTAGAAACTGAAATGGAGCCTCCTGTGCATGATGACAAGAATTTTTGAAGAAGTATACAGACAACAATGGCAACACGATATTTTACGATAATAATGGCTTTTAGGAGAAGGGCATAAATTAACAGAAAAGCAGCAGTTGAATGCATTAAAAAATAACAAAGCTTAGGATTAGTCAATAATAGGGAAAACTACAAAGAGACATTTTTCAAGAAATGGATAAAAATGTGGGAAAGAAATAGAATAACACAGTTAAAGTTAAAAAAAGACACACTACACTGAAAAAGGAGAGTCTGAGGCAGCTAAATGAAAGTGCTTAAGTTCTGTATGAAACCTGTGAGCTTTCAGCAATTCTAGGAACATATAGGAATATAGTAATACATAGCAATATATATATATATATATATATATATATATATATATATATATATAGGAAGCAGCGGTAAGCGGTTGTCACTCTGAACAAAACGCTATACTTTAATAACCCGAGACAAGGGTTATCAGCGGCGGCCGCATTTTGATACGGGCGTTCTTGTAGGTACTGTGGTCTCTACATCTTCCTTTTGTCCTTGTCTGGTGGCACTAAGATGTTATCTAAGTTCGAATATACTAACACGCCCAACACACACCAGTGATATGGGTGGGATTTACGTTTACCTTTCCCATTCTTGTGGGTTTCGGAATTACTGATTAGCCATTTTTCCTTGTTATTATTTTTTTAGTTTTTGCACGTGAATTGCGGTAAAATATCTGTTCCGAAGAAAGCAGTGCACTTGGAAGTCAGCGTCATATTTTGTCTCTATCGTTCTTCTGTGCCCAAGTTTTTTTTTCTATTTCTTCGCGCGCTGTTAATTGGCTCAATCATTTCTGAGATGAACGCTTGCCAAAAAAAATGCGGATTTTTTTCGGCCTCAATCTTTGAGCCAGTTTCTCGTTCGCAATCCCATACTTCGAGCAGGCATGAAAATTATGCAAACGTGCGGTAAATCTATGTCGGCGTCCGTCTAGCTGGCTGGGCTCGTGCGTTCGTCAAGTGGAATCATTCATTACGGCTCGACCGCATAGAATATTAATCGCTAATGTGAGAGGGCTAGCTCTCTCGCTGGCGGTGACCGCTCGGAAAGTTCGTGTAGGCAAAAAACAACAACAAAAACATGCACTGCATTCCCGTTACCAACCCGTATACCGATTATGCGCCCGTATATCAACCTCCCGCATAGTGAACTGTCTTCTCTGTGCGCAATGCGGAATAGCAAGGAACTACACTTGCGATTTCCAGAAATAATTAAAAATACAGCATCATTCACTCTTATACAGGGGTACAGTAAATATGCTGTCAGGTTATGAAAGTTGCAGTTATTTTCATTCTACGTAAAATTAAAATTAAGCCGCCGCGCCTTAGGACATGGGGTTTTCGCTCTCCTGGCGTATTGAACAAATCGAACGAAGTTCATCTCGGCAAACTAGACTCTCGCTGCCAACGCGATTATAGTGGTTAATCGCGCTTTGTAAAGACTAGAAGCGGCAGAGGTTTTTTAAAGCTATACCTCTATACGCACAGGATGGAATATATACAGAGTGTTTTATTTTAACGTTAACAGAAATTTTTTAAACTGTCAGTGGATTTAGCACATTACTTATTGAGCTGGTAACTCGAAGATGTGTAGATTACTATCCCTGGAAAGTAATGCACGTCCTTTACAAATACACAAAAATTTGCTAATTAACGTTTAATCTAATTACTTTAGCTGCCCATAATGAGATACACTAATTGAATCCAGTGATTTCACAAGGCCCATCCATTGGAACAAATTGTGAAACTAGCACCAGTTTTGAGGTGAGTGCAGTGAAACTTGCAGTAAATATTCATTGTTTTTTCACTTACTCCGTTGAGAAAACGCCTTTTTTTATGCACAGAAGCTCAAAAGTTGCTAGAAAACCAGTGCATTCCTTTGCAAAGTTTGGGAACGCTTATCTCGAAACTTGTGTCATCCTCAGTATTCGTTCCCAGTGGATATGACTTTAACTGTGACCGGTTTCAATTGGTAAATTGCAAACGGGGCGTAATGTACTTAGTTGAAAATTAATTACCAAGACCTCATTAAATAGTCAAACAATCACTCTATCTTTCTGTTTTTGCAAATAATGTCTGCCTCGGAGAGTAATCTCGATCAAGAAGTTGTATACTGCTGCTTGTCCCAGCTGATAATTGAAAATTATGCTAACGGTGAAGTAAAACATCGCGTATATATAGCCAGCTATGTTTTACGAGGAATTCGCTTCAATTTTACTTCCTTTTAAGATAAACGCGTTGATGACCGCTGTATGCCTACTGCTGTGTGCCGAATGCTGTATGCCGATTTAGGATATGTATGGTGACTGATGTATACCTAAGCCGAACTTCTTAGAGGACATGGTCCTCGGTCAGGCTACGTGCTTTTAGTCCCTGCCTACTATCGCAAGTGTGCTAAAGCTCAATAAGTCAGTTCAAATCGATTCAAATCAGCGCAAAACTTCGTGTTTTTAATCTTCATCGGGATTTGGCTTTCATCGTCGTTTCCTAACCGGCTACACATGTGAATATATATAGCAAGTTTAGACCACGGGGTATGTTGCTAGAAGCTGTCTTGCAGAGCAAATGACTTGCGCAATCGGGTACCTGCCAAATTGTAAACTTTGTGCTGGTTGCTATCTGGCCCAGTAAACAAATGGGGTTACTGGTTAAGTGCCTCTTTATGTATGTCAGAACAGAGAAAGAGAAGGATAAACTGGGTGGGAAAGGCAGGGTGGTTACCCCGAAAAAAATGTGGTTTGCTGCCATGCACTGGGGGAAGGGTAAGGGGTAATGAAACACGGAAAGAATAGCGCAGGGACAATTTTTGTACTGCGTGCGTGCAACTGGACGTGTGCAACTAAGTACGAGCCCATTCCTGGGTAATACCCAGAACGGTCCTGCCCACTATGGCACAGGGGGTACGAAGCCTTAAATGTATTCAGGTATGTGTCATCGTTCCCCGTGCATAAACGTATCATCGACACTCTCCCCTGGCCAAGCATCGAATATCGCCATCGGCTTCGTGAGACAGACAGCTAAAGACGACAAGGCTGTGCATTTCTAGTCCGTTACTGCTGCTGCCTCGATAATCCTAAGCAAGACAGTCATCTCTAGCTTCCATCAAAGTAATCGTAGCTTCGTTTCAAAAATATGCAGTAAGTTAACTCCACAGAAAAGAAAGCTGTCTAAAATGTGCGTTCACTAACTCACCCTCTATATCTCTGTCTTTCACGCACACGCACACGTACACACGCGCACAAACTCTGAAAGAACAAAGTGCCCTGAGAGAAACTACGGCGCTCGGTCGAGCTCGGGCGCTGGCCGACAGGCAACGATAATCCCAGCGTCTAATTCGCTTCGCACCTCCCTCTGTCGGTAGGTGCGTGCAAAATGTTCAGCGGTGCAGACACTGAGTCTAACGCACGTGTGTTTAACACGGGAAAGGAAAAAAGCAACCCATCTTCACTGCGCTCATTAATTCAGGATGCGCGAGAAAGCAACGTCTGCCAACTTCACACGCTGAACTGACAAGCTGCGCGAAAGCAAACGAAGGCATATCACTCATGTCCTCTGCTGCCATTAGCGCTTCGCTAGAGACAGGCGCCACACCATGTTTCACCGCTTCCAGTATAGTGAAGCAAGCCTTTCAGCATTTCAGAACTCTCGTTGCTCCGTTGGAGTAGCCTGAGCTGCCGAGTGCTTTACGGGCTTCAGCGAGATGCCTGCATAAGCCTGAGAGTAGAGACAGAGATATTCGCCACAAAAACACGGCGTGGCAGGCAGCAGAGGACTATTGCTGCCACATATACGGCTCCGCAATATCTGTAAGCTCTAATGCGCTGGCTGGTCGCACAGGAGCAAGTAAGTGCTGCCGTCGTCACGCGTTTTCCGAGAGATGTGTGCACTGCAGTGGAGCGCTCCAGTCGACGAAGCTAGACGTCGCTCTGACGCTGACTTGCTCTGCTCGGCTGTTTTGAAAGTATTATTCGTTCTGTCGCTTCGCCGTACATTGCAAGATTCGCTTCGAAACTTTCCATCAAACTTCTCCCAAAACTACGAATATCTGTTGATTGATTTAATGTAAGTAAAGAGAATCAATTTCACTGTGTCGGTGGTATTTGTCACGAATTTTTTTATTTGTGAAATGAATGGCGTCACATTCAAAGTGATATTAACATCAACAATACCAGAAACGTGAATGACAAGTATTGTATTGACATGCGTGGTATTATGAACGCTAGTACGGCGTTAATGCTAGAAGCTTCGCCGGCGGCGTCCTTGATGTGTGTACTTAAAGAAACGTACTCTTTGTTTCGCGTGCGTTACTGGTGATCGCTTCCCATTACGTATTTCCTGCACAAGAACTAACTATTGTCATCGTAATTTTTACACTGGTGATTGTTCTGCACTGACGTTATCACTAACTACGATTCAATCAGTGCAAAAAGAGGGTGACGTTAACGATGGTGAAGATGACGATCCAATGCTCGTTTTTGGCGACGTTCTTCTATAAGTGTTTCTTGTATCAAATATTGGCTAACTAGTACAACGTTCTCGAGTCACTTTCACTGAGCAATAATCTAGTATGCCGCTATAGTCTGCCTTTGGTCCAGCTGCACTGATATACAGACGGGATACCAAGCTCGGTTTGAAACGATGCTATGATCGCACTTTGTCGTATTACTTTTCACAAGGCACACTGGTCCTATGAGCCTCGTCAGGAGCATGTTCCAAACAATTACTCTCTCACGTGAAAACGCATTAAAACGGAAATTGCATGTCAGGGGACACGATTTAGAGATGCACGCAAAGGGTGTCCTTCATAAATTAGGGCTACAGACTGACTTGTGCGGGGAAAAGTGGCGGACACTCGAGGCACACTCGACCTGCATCAGCAGTGCACGCATTCTTTCTGCAGGCTGTCCAGGCCGCTCGGCGACGAAGTGCATTAACGCCCCGAATGCCGGCTGTCGAGGTGGAATGCTAGCTTGCTGATCGCCTTACATTTCTCGGTCGTGCGTCGTCGTCCTGTGATGAGGGATTTATGCGATATCGCGTGACACCATTCGTACATGAGTTCCATACTCAAGTGCTGTGGAATTGTCCCTGTCACCATCTTCACGATCAGCCTATTTTAATATCAACTGGAGGATGATGGCCTCTGTTAGCCATCTGAAATTATCTCTGTCTTGCGCAAGCTGATTCTAAACTTACACCTGCAAATATTTCAATTTCATCAGCCCTCCTAGGGCGCGATCTTGTACGCGTTCCGAAATGGAACGGAGGCGGTCCGTTCCATCGAGCCGCACACGATTGGTCAATTTGAACCGTGAGCCGCACACGATTGGTCAATTTGAACCGTGACGATCAAATTGACCAATCGTGTGCGGCTCGATGGAACAGACCGCCTCCGTTCCATTTCGGAACGCGTACAAGATCGCGCCCCTAATTTTCTGCCGTTCTCAATTGCACATCCGCTTCCCTTGGCACCCGCTCTGTAATTCTGATGGTTGAGCTGTTATCTTCCCTACGCATTAAATGCTTTCCCAACCCTTTTTTTTCTCTTAAGGTCAACTATAACATCGGCTACAGCCCTTTGCTCTCTGATCCACGCCGCTCTCTTCCTGTCTCTTGACGTTACGCCTAGCGCTTTTCGTTCCGTCGCTCTCTGCGCGGTGCTAAACTTGTTCTCGAGCTTCTTTGTTAACCCCAAGTTTCTTCCCCACATTCTCCCTGTATGCGTACACAAATGGTGCTTGGCATTTTCTCTTTTTTTTTCGTGTATTGGGAGGCGTCTTCATCTTCCGGGAACACCCTATTCAGTAAGCGGCCATTCGCCACCGACCTTCTGTTGTCCCGTGCTATGCCAGTTTGCGTTCTTCTTTCCCAACTTGGCACACGTGATTCGTTGTCATTAAATATCTTGCGTCCTCCTCACAATAAAGTTAATGTGACAATATGCATAGCGTTCCAAACGAGACCGACCTTCGCAGGAAGGTGGATGCTTTTATTGGATCTACAATGGTCGAGCATAGGAATGTTGCACAAGCCACACGTTGGGCAAATGACAGCAACTGCTATCTAAGCAGCGTTTATCTTGGCATAACAAACTCTTCAACACGTACCTTCCACATCCTCCGTCATTGACATGGAGGAAGGAAACAAAACAGGAGAGGCCCTGATGTCACTTTTTTGAAGCCGGAAGTGCAGCCATGTTGGTGTGCCACCTCTCTTTGGGCCTCCAATCAGGGATTCTGCAGCTCGCCGGAACAGATGGGCGCGAACTTTGAACTTGCGTTGTTACGAGCCGCCGGAAGTGAGTGCTCCTGACGCGCGTCAAAACAAAGCCTACAAAACTTCTGTAGCAGTTTTAGTGAAGCAGACGCGCTCCTGTGTTTTTCCGTGGCACGTTGAAGAAGACAACGAAGACCCGCGCCGTGATTGCTTGAGTGTATCTATTTCTGGCCGACACTAACACTCACCGACCCAAAACACAACTTTCAAGCTTACGCACCACACTCCAAAGTCAGCTTTTCTCGCGAACAAAAGGTGCTGCGGGAAAGACACCGGCGGAAAAATCTTATCTCACTTTTCAGAGACCGAGAGCAGCAGCAAAGCTTCAGGAGCGCGGTTGTCATGGCAACATTGACATTTGGGGTACCCGTCCAAGTGCTCCTTTGCGAAAAACAGCACGTGACTTTCGCCACACCTTCTCCAATACGCTCGTGCAGGCCAGGGCCTCTCCTGGGGTTTCCTTCCTCCATGGTCATTGAGGAGTTAATTATGAGCCAATCACAGAAACTCTAGCAGCCTAGTTGACCAACCATAGCTGAACATGAGTTGCAATGTGACTGTGCCTGCAATGGGACACTGGGTATAGCAGCAGCACAACATACCACACAATCATGAGTTAGAGGTTGAAGTGCACTGATGGGCAAAGTTTTTTAATTTTGACTTTACCCATGTGAAAAGGGTTAAGGTGAAAATATTGCCTGACGACAATACGAACTTATCGATGAAAATGACGCCATAAGAAAAAGTACTCGCACAGTGAACTTAGTTTTGATATTGTTCACTAAAGCCGCAGTAAAAACACAGCGCTGCTTAGTCAGCTATTGCGCCACCGTTGAATAGAAGCTCGTTCAGAGAAACAGGTCTGCATGCCTTGCGCCTTGCGCCAGACTTGCGCGTCAAATTCGCTTACATTGAAAGCCTAACATGTCGCAAGGCATGACACGTGGCAATATCTCACGTATCTTTAGTGCAGCCTTAGCCACGCAACTGCTTCTTCGCCTGATTGCGCGCCTCTGTCGGTTGCGCCACGTTGTGTAGGTGCGTACATTCCGTGAAACAAAGACCATGTAGAAGCCGGTATACCGACGTGGCCGGGCTTGTTTCTGCCAGGCAGCCCCCAAATTGCTTTTGCAAACCCATTTCTCCCTTCTACGTTTCTTCGCACTGTTGTCCTACGCGGTTATACACGCACGACCACCCCGTCGTACCATAACGTAACGGTACGTAACCAGCCAGAAGAAATTGATGACGTGTCCAAAGCCGAAGAGCGGAACAGAATACAAAAGGAAGGGGGTAATTTTCGGGCAAACTGTTCTCTTTTTTTTTCTTTCTTTTTACTTCTTTTTTTTACTTCTTTGAGCGTTGCACCTTCTGGCACTTATCATTCCATGGTGTTACTCTTCGTTTCTTTCAGTGGAAACCCGTGCGCTATTGCACCGAGCATGAAATGTGTCAGAAAAAGCCAAGTCCGAAGCCGGAGGCCACACAGAGCTGAAAACAAACGGACCGAGGATCTAGTCGCGCAGCTGTCCCAAAATGCTCTGGGGATATATAGAGAGAAGCTTTGGCTTTTTCTTCTTCCTTTATTTTCTGTTGAAATACACAAAGAACGTTCATAAGCAGGAGGGACAGAAGTTGGCATCTGGGAACGGCTTCTGGAACTTGCGTTTTCACCGAGCCATCTGGCCAGCGTCGTGGCGTCGTCTGCTTTTTTTATTTTATTTTTTTGCAGTTCATAAAGAAGGAGGGGATTCAGACGAAACAAAAACAATTGCTACAAAATTGAGAAGCTGAGCAAGGCGAAGAGAATGAAGGCAGCTTTAAAAGAAAGGGACGGTTTCAACCACTTCGCTCATCGTCTTTCATCGGCGAACTACTCGGACCTGTCTGCCTGGCTGTCTTGGTTTTGGTCTCTTTCCATCATCCTGTCGTCTGCCTAGCTTTTCATCCTGCTTTCTTTTCTCTTTGAAATCTGTTCTCGGTGAATTCGGTTTGTTTTTGTTGTTTGTCCTTATTTGTTATATGCCGCACGTGTTGATCCTGCTTTTCTATGACCATTCTTATGAATACTAATATATATCTCCCATATCACCTGCACTTATTGATTCCTTTGTACTGCACATCACTGCGGTAATATTTTAACGAGGTAGAGCAGAAATAGAGAAAGTGAAGGTAGTTACCCAGGATGCAGCAAGGTTGACCACCATCTAGCGATAAAGTCGAAAAAAGGGTAGAAAGATACCGGAGCAATCGAAGAACTAGAATGCTCATCGTTCTTTTCTTCAAATTTCTAAGTTGCAAATTTTGATAGTGACGCAACAAGTGATACATAGTAATTGGTCACAGAGGTCAATAGTGAATACTAATCATATACATGGCTAAAAATAACAGATTTATACCTAAATCCATGGAGAAAGTATCTGTTCGTGTTATCACTGAACTGAATCTTCAAGCGACAAACTACTCGGACAACTTGTGGAATGGTGTTTCTTGCAACAAGCAGGTTTAAGATTAAGCTTCCGTTCATTTGTTTATTAGGTATGCTTCGAAAGCCGCGACTCTGGACAAGACAAATGTGAATGAATTATAAGGTGGCCTCTCGGAAGCAATTTACCTGAGTTGCGTGTCATCGTCGTCATCACTACCTTCACAGCGGCAGAGAGAGAGAGAAATGGGAAGAGAAAGGTAAGGAGGTTAACCGGAAAAGATTCTGGTTTGCTACCCTGCACTGGGGGAAGGGGAAATGAAAGACGGAAAGAATAGGGGAGAGAAAAAGCAGTCACGAAAAAAAATACAAGGAATATAAAAATAGAGGAGGTTGGAAACGTCTGTGAGAACTATAGTCTGTCAGAAAGTCCACTTGATCACAAAAACATCAAGCGTGCCTTCACTGACTTGTTGTCTGACGACTGTATAGGCCGGCGTTCCAGGACTGTCTGCTCCGAAAGCGGCCGGTCGTCAAGACGCGCAAGCGCGGTCGCGAGTGACTGCCTATGTGCGCTGTATTGGGGACAGTGACAAAGTACGTGCTCGATTGTTTCTTCGTCGCCGCAGTGGTCACACGCAGCACTATCCTCCCATCCGATGCGGAAAGCAAACGACTTCGTAAATACGACCCCAAGCCAAAATCGGCCAAGTACCGTTGTTTCGGGTCGAGATAGTCTATGGTGGAGGTAGAAGTCGAGGACAGGGGTTGGTCCAGTCGATGCAGACGTGTGTGCTGCAAACTAGGTGTGTTCCACAACGATTGTGTAGCATCGTTAGCAAGCACTCCAAATTTCGCTGCTGCATCTGTTCTTGACAGCGCGATTGGTTCCTGCGCGCCATCTTCATGAGCAGATCGAGCAGCTTCATCGGCATATTCGTTGCCCATTACGCCACAGTGGCTAGGGAGCCACTGAAAGGTGACGACCGCAAGGACACAGCGGCAGCCTATGTTATGTCGACAATGGGGCGAAGCTGTTTCCGTGCATTCTCCAAAATACGGTGGACAAAACATTATGTCCATGACGTGTTTCCGGCGCACGCAAATAGCAAAAGCCTGGCCTCCTTAAATCGGTTTTTGTTGCAAGAATCGCCTGGTCATAGATTTTGACACCACTTATTACGCCGTCTTCAGTCAGGCAAATTTATATGTGCGATATATTTGGGTGAAATTGGAAATGTGGCCGAACAGTGCGCCGGATTCCTCACACGCAATGAATAGGCCAGTGATGAAATGATGATAATGCTACGTGATACAAAAAAGACATTATGGCCATAAAGCCCATTTAGAAAACGTGCTTATGTAGTCACAATAAAAAAATAATAAAAAAACAGCCAGAAAATGGTAGTCCAGCAGTTGCTTGAAATAAACCGAAGTCAATCAATCATATCGACCAAATCGTGCGAAATAAATAACACGCACACACGCACACGAAGGCATGTTGAGTGTTAATGCGTAGATAAAATATCATTCTCATTGAATAAATTTATTCTGGCCTTTAGAGCATAGCATGGCCGTACCAGCTTTTCTACACTGAAAGGATGATCATCGAAGCGATTCAATGTTGACCTCAAAACGCTCCATACCCTGTGACTCTGTATTTCCTAATCTCATATTATTCTACATAGAGCGTAACGTATGACGCGAGATTGCTTACATTATAAACTCAACGTTCTGTGTGTTCGTGCGGGTGACCGCTCAGCCATGCACGGAAGCCTCACTCACATACCTACTACATAGTGTCTCCGCATATGGCTCCCGTAGACATTTACAGGACCACTACTACTACACTTACACCAGTGACCCCTGGAGGTGGACTCGTCCCAGTACATAATAGTAGCACTGCTTGGACACCTAAACTTCAACGCCCGGCTGATGATAATACTCCACTTCATACATAGCAGGTAACACTACGAAGGCTTGAGCGGCTTGCCTCAATACTCGCATTCACGAAAGAAAAAGAACGCTATATATGATCGATATATAGAAGTCCGCGCCATGTAATATCATGGAACATTGTCTCAGAATTGTTTGTCGTAAAGTATGACATGTTTATTACGCGAAAGGCACCGCATGTCTGATCCTATCTAGAGCCGAGCGGGCGGAGTGACACAAGTGTTCGCCCAACGGCCACACCGCACCAGCTGCGCTCGCACCCAAAACATAGTACATTGCATGCTTTAAGCACAAAGCTGGGGAAATAATGCGTGATTTGACGTAACCTTTCGTCCACAAGTTGTAGTTGTAATATATGAAGTAGTAAACCTGTAGAAAAGCGTTGAGTGCCAAGAACTACCGCAACGTGAAATGCGCGGACTGACACGTCTATGACCGGACTACTTGGATAGCTTCCGTTGCGTTGCCTGCCAACATAAAGTTATAACCGACTCTAAAGAGTAAAAGCTCCCCGTAGAAACCATTTATTATTGCGATAGCAATTATATGGACACTCAAAAGCAGATTTCTGCCGTCGCCGTCGCCGTCGCCGTCGCCGTCGCCGTCGCCGTGAGGTTCCGTATGACGTCATTTGGAGATGAAATCGTCGCCGCGCGCCGAACGCTGTATGTGCGAGTGAAAGGGCGCGTGGGGCGCGTCTTTCACGGGGAGTGAACGCACGGCGGAGAACAAACGCGCGTTCTGCGCCGTGCTCGCTTAAGGGCTGCAGAAGTAGGCGTCTCTTTTCTCCTTTACAATCACCATATTTTTGGCAGCAGCGGCAGCAGGCTTGCAACGTCGCTCACAATCATCCTTCTACTGATCGCAGATACCACCAGTGCCGATACGTACGTGAAGAAGTTGGTGGCAACATCACTCGTTCTTTCCTGGGGGACGGCGACGGTCTTAATAGTCTGTGACGTCACTCCAGAAGGCGACTTTGCCGCCAGGGACCATCAGTATTTCTACAGGACCATCGGCTGGCACCGTCCATTTGGCAGCAGCGGCAGCAGGCTTGCAACGTCGCTCACAATCATCCTTCTACTGATCGCAGATACCACCAGTGCCGATACGTACGTGAAGAAGTTGGTGGCAACATCACTCGTTCTTTCCTGGGGGACGGCGACGGTCTTAATAGTCTGTGACGTCACTCCAGAAGGCGACTTTGCCGCCAGGGACCATCAGTATTTCTACAGGACCATCGGCTGGCACCGTCCATTTGGCAGCAGCGGCAGCAGGCTTGCAACGTCGCTCACAATCATCCTTCTACTGATCGCAGGTCTGAAATTCTCTTGTAACCGCGATTTATTAGTGCATTAATTTTTCACTGTTGCTGCTGCTGCCATCAAAAGTGTACTGTGTTGTCCTTTGCCATGAGCATATCCCGTACTGAAGTGGGCAAACTTGTGAAGGAGCTAAGACATGACTTGACTGAAATGCGCCAGTCGCTCGAGAGGGAACTGCGTAAAGAGCATCGCGAGATCAAGGCATCTCTTGATTTCATGAATAAAGCTTTTGAAGACATGGCAAACCAACTGAAAAAAGTTGAAACTGAAAACGCCGAACTGAAGGCAGCCAACAGCTCCCTCACGAGTGAATGCGCGCTGCTAAGAGACAAAGTGACTGAGAACGAACTTAGAATCACCCAACTAGAACAATACTCTAGAAATAAGAACATCGAGATTAAGGGTGTTCCTACGACACAAAACGAAAAACTCGAGAGCGTGCTTGCAGCTATTGGCAATGCAGTGGACGAACCGGTATCAGAAAGTGACATTGAAGTTTGCCACCGTGTACCAACACGGGACGCCTCAAGACATAACATTGTTGTCCAGTTCCATAACCGCTCAAAACGGAATGCCCTGCTTGAAAAGGCACGAAAAAAACGCGTAACCACTGCCGACATCGGACACCAGGATCGCCAGCCTATCTATATAAATGAGCATCTTTGCCCCACATTGAAAGTGCTACTTGGAAAAACAGTAGCCAAGAAAAATGAGAAGAACTGGCGTTTCTGCTGGACGAAAGAAGGCAAAATCTTTGCAAGGAAAAATGAGTCGTCACGTGTGCTTCGCGTCACGAAGCTCAGTGACCTAGATAAGATAGAGTAAGCAAGCACGTGCAAATCATTTCAATAAGTGAACATGGAAAACCGCCGGTTGTCAGTTTCAGAAATTCGCAGGTTATCACGTAACAAATATTCATCCTCTGTACTGCATATTAACACCCAGTCCGCTAGAAATAAAGAGCAAGAAATACAATGCTTATTATTGCGCATGGATTTTCAATTTGATATTCTGATGTTTACCGAGACATGGTACCGTGATGCTGCAGAAGTGCTGAAAATTCCAGGATATACTTCTTTCTTTCTAAACCGTACCTTAAGAAAAGGAGGCGGTGTCATGCTGTTAGTAAAAAATAGTTCGAGTTGTGTTATTGTGGAAGAATTTTCCAAAATCACTTCAGATTATGAAGTGCTCACCGTCAGAAATGACGTTAAAGTGTACACCGTGATGTATCGTCCGCCTCATGCGAGTGTTTCGAAGTTCTTTGCATTTTTAGAGAGGTACCTTAGCTATTTCAATGATGATGGTGTCACTGTCATTCTGGGAGGTGACATAAACATTGACTGCTTGCAACAATCATCAAATAATCAAGAATTTTGTAGAATCTTAGATGCGAACAATTACATTAACGCAATAAGTCTACCGACACGAGTACAACCAACTTCTTCGACACTACTAGACGTCTTGATTACCAATATTCCCTCCGAGCATCTCAGTGCTGGTGTTATCAGTTCTCACGTGAGCGATCACTTACCGATTTATCTTCTATCGGAATATATGAAGCCCTCCAACACGTTACAGCACCCGTCTACCAAAACTTACAGGCAGATAAATTCTTACACTCTGGAACGTTTTCGCTCTCATTTGCGTCTCACTGACTGGAGCAAAGTATTAGAAACGGTTGAACCAGAGAAAGCCTATATTGAGTTCATAAAAGTTTTCAAGGTGGTATATGACCAATGTTTTCCACGTAAATTACGAAAGCGAGCTCGGAAAGCCCGTAAACCATGGGTCACGTGGGAACACCTAAAGAGTATGAAAGAAAAAGACAAACTGTACCAAACTTTTATGAAAACAAGAGCTCTGACAGACCTGCTTGCCTTTAAGCGTTTCCGGAATAAACTCAACAAACAGCTCCGTGGAGCAAAACAGACCTACCTCAGTAATCTTTTTTCTCCCGAGGTACTTAAAAGGCCACACCTTGTGTGGAAGCGTTTGAACAACGTGCTCCACGGTGACCCCCAAGAAAAATCCACTTTATCAATTAACATTAAAGGCGACGCATTAACAGATACACGATTAGCGAACTCTTTCAACGACTATTTCACATCATTAGTAAAAAGTAAGCACGATCCCAAATGCATCCAGTACTTAAGAACACCAATACAGGAAAGTGCATTCTTGTTTCCCACTACCGTGCATGAAATTGTAAGTTCTGTCATGTCACTGAGAAACAGTATGTGTACCGACGTTGATGACTTACAGATACAACCTGTAAAATATGTTATCGATACTATCGCGCCAATTCTAGAGCATGTGATTAACCTAATGTTTGTTGTTGGTATTTTCCCTAAACAACTTCAGATGTCAAAAGTAACCGTAATATACAAGGGTGGTGATATCAATAATTTATCTAACTATAGGCCTATTTCAATAATTCCCGTTTTCTCGAAATGCATTGAAAAATTGATATATAAACGCATGTCCAGTTTTACTACGAAGCATAACATTATTACGCCTTGCCAGTATGGCTTCCGGAAGGGTTCTTCAACTGAAACGGCTCTTCTGAGGCAAAAGGAATTTATCTTGCAGTCATTTGAAGATCATCTATGTACACTAGGCATTTTCATTGACTACTCAAAAGCATTTGACTCAATTAATCACCATTCCTTGTTTGAGAAATTGCAACATTATGGCTTTAGGGGTACTTTCCTAAAACTTATCACTTCTTACTTTCATCACCGTCGGCAGCAAGTCACTGTTAACGACTTTGTATCCGAATTCAAGCCAGTTACTGCTGGTGTGCCTCAAGGCAGTATTTTGGGCCCTTTACTCTTCAACTTGTACATAAATGACATCGTAAATACTTGTGCTAACACTAAGTTTATCATTTACGCGGACGACACAAGTATTTTTATTACAGGCCATGACCCTTCAAAACTCGTTGAAAAAGGCAACGCAGTACTAAGAAAAATCCACACATGGAGTGTTGCCAATTCATTGAGCTTAAATGCGGCAAAGACAAATGCAGTATTATTTCGCCCTCAGAACAAAAGGCTGAATATCACCGACAACTTAAAATTAGGGTCATCAACTATAGAGCTTTCACGCGTAGCTAGAAGCCTTGGCGTCATTTTTGAAGAGCATATGACGTGGACAGATCAATTAAATGCAACCTTAAATAAACTTTCAAAAACTGTAGGCATCTTATGCAAATTTCGCTACATCCTGCCTCAGAACATAAAGTTGTTAATTTACAAATCGCTATTTTTGTCCAACCTATCGTACTGTTACTTAGTTTGGGGCACGACCACCAAAACTAACACTGAAAAACTACACAAACTTCAAAAGAAAGCACTTCGAAATATCGTTAATGCTGCATACGACGCACACACGGAACCAATTTTCAAGGCTCTCAATCTATTACCAGTGAATGAGGTTTACCGTTCAATGTTACAGAAACGCTATAGATTGGCTACGAAAAACAACGACACGTTTTTTACAGAATTGTCTGGGTTAAGACAGGCTGAGCATGTGCGCACCCTGAGGGTACGCGAAGTCTGGAGGGTGCCTAGAATACGAACAAATTACGGCACACAAATGTTAAAATACCAGTTACCTGTGCTACTTAATAATTCAGACCTTCACATGTAACATGCTCGCGTGTCTTGTTTGTATTTGTATAAAGATGGCATTATCAGTTCCTTTAACATTTCCGACCTTACTAGCGCATTTATGACTATTCAGTGAAAAACCTATCTTCCTAATAATATACAGATTGGTTCCTTTGTACTTCTGTATTGTATAATCATGTGCCCTGTTTGCCAAGCCCGGGGGTACAGACCCTGTCAAGCCTGATTAATGGCTTTTTGTCTGTGCCCACCAAGTGTCATTGATTTTCATTGATGCTGAAATAAAATGATTGATTGATTGATTGATATATGTAGAGCAAACGCGCCTTCTTCGGACGCGCGAGAGGCCGTGGGGGAGGGGGAGGGAAGGGAGGCGACGTTTAGCTGCGGCACCAAGTGCCTATTTATATCAGAGGCTCCAGCAACAGTCACCAACGCCGCACGCATTTTGAGCTAACGCGGGCAAAACGCCGATGGCGTCGACAACAGTTCTGCGTGTTGTTGCTACCAAAGCCGCTCACCTTACTTCGTATGACATTGCTGTGTTGCTATCGCATTCATTGCTTCGCCCTTAGGGCGAAACTGTGACATTTTTTGAACTCGGTAACCACAAGGGTGCCGCCATGTTGCTATTCTGTACAGGCGCGTAGGCACAGACGACGAGATGGGACGAGAGCCTGATGATGATCATGATGATGATGATGATGATGATGATGATGATGGTGATGATGATTTATTGGCATCCCCTTTGAAACGGGGCGGCGACAAATAGTCACCTAGCCTACTTGATTTAATCAGGTATACTATACATGTTCTTTATCTAGCATTTTTGTATACCCTCTCATTATTTTTATTTTTCAAAAATTTACCTTGTGCCGCTGCCTATGATTTTAAGAGATCAGGTCGTATCCATGTTTTCCCTGCTTTTTTTCCACCAGTACTCCAATCGTCTCTTGCTGATCTCTACGGCTGATCTGTTTATGTTTCCTTCCACTTTGAAACCAAGCGCTTCTGGGAGTTGCACGTTACCTACGGTTCTCGCTGGGTGGATCTCGTCGCATTCCATCAGGATGTGCTGAGTGGTTTCTGGATCTTTACTGCAGCATGCACATGTCTCATCTAGTTCCGAATATTTGTTCCGATATGTTTTCGTCCTTAGGCAACCAGCTCGAGCCTCAAATAGCAAGGCACTGCCCTTTGTGTTATCGCACAGATTTTCCCTTCTAATTTCTTTCTTCTCATTCTTGTAAATCTCCATTGTCCTCCCTCAGTATGGTGGCGCCATCTACTTCAGGCACATGTAACCGCATCCTTCTACGCCCGTAAATGTTACAGCAAAATGTTACAAATAGCCATCAGATTATTTTGAAAATAAAGGGAATGAACATTACACATTATCCAGGCGCACGTACTACGTGGAAATGGTGGTTTTTGCATAATATTTTGAATATATTTAGCGTTATAATACATAGAGATACAAACACGCCGGCGCCGTTGCGGCTGCAACGATTTTCAGCCAGATTTTCATCTGGAGTTAGTATACTAACTCTAAGCCAGCAAGCATAGACCTCTTTTACCTCAGCGTACTTCAATTTAGGTCTGACGTTAAATATTCATTGCGAAATTCCATATCACAACACCCTGCATGCAATGCCTTTTTCTACTGCTTTTCGTTTTTCTTGGTGACCATGCGACAAACTTATCATACCACTGGTTAAATCTGTATAGCGGCTCCTAACTAGCACCTTCACGCGATGTTTCTTGTACAAGTTATCGTGTCTGCGGAAAATTTGTCGATAACCATGTGGTATGAACGTTCATAAATGTTGTGCATTGAAGAAATTGCATTGCTGAGTACGTGCCTAGGCAATTTCCTAGGTATACTTGAAGCTGGCGCGAAATGGTGCTTAGGTGAGTGGAATCGATTTTATTGCCTCGATTCTAGCTCGTGCTTACCCAGCACCTACCACACGCTAACACAATGTGGCGTAACTTAATCGTTCCTTTACTTATCGCCCCCAGTGCTAGCTTAGTGACTGGCCTACTGCTGCTGAGTGGGAGGTCGTAGGTTGGATTTCCTGCTTCGACGGCCGCATTTTGATATGGGTAGCACGTAAATAAGTTCGTGCCCTTAGCTTACATGTCTTTTAAAGAACTTAAAATAATCCGGAACTTCCAAATACGTTGTCTCCAATAACCAATGCATTCCTTCGGAATGGGGAACCTCACCATTTCATTTGCGCTGACTATCTATCTATCTATCTATCTATCTATCTATCTATCTATCTATCTATCTATCTATCTATCTATCTATCTATCTATCTATCTAATCTATCTATCTATCTATCTATTATCTATCTATCTATCTAGCTATCTATCTATCTATCTATACTATCTATCTATCTATCTATCTATCTAATCTATCTATCTACTATCTATCTATCTATCTTATCTATCTATCTATCTATCTATCTATCTATCTTCTATCTATCTATCTATCTATCTATCTATTCTCTATCTATCTATCTATCTATCATCTATTATCATCTACTATCTATCTATCTTCTATCTATCTATCTATCTATCTATCTATCTATCTTATCTATCATCTATCTATCTATCTATCTATCTATCTATCTATCTATCTATCTATCTATCTATCTATCTATCTATCTATCTATCTATCTCTATCTATCTATCTATATATCTCTATCTATCTTCTATCTATCTATCTATCTATCTATCTATCTATCTATCTATCTATCTATCTATCTATCTATCTATCTATCTATCTATCTATCTATCTATCTATCTATCTATCTATCTATCTATCTATCTATCTATCTATCTATCTATCTATCTATCTATCTATCTATCTATCTATAATACAGACAGTACTCGAACACCATCTAAGGTACTACGAACCAACGAAGTCAGAAGTCAAATTCTAGCACCTTGTTATTCTGTCCGCTTGCCGTACACGCTCAACACACACACGACACCCCCCTCCCCTTCCAACCCTCCCCTCACACAAAAAAGGAAGAAGAAAAGAATGGGACGTTGCGAAGCTTCTCATCTGTTAACGTTTCTCTCATTTAGGCTACACTTGCACAACGCACACGTCGGCCCACGCACGAGATTTATGGGTTCCGCTCATGGCCCTTTGTGCAGACGCCGAAACAAGCGAGCTGTGGTACTTCCGGGGCAAACTGCACACACAAGAACACACACACACGTGCGCGCTAAGCAGGCTCCTCTCCGAGCTGTTTGTTTACTAGCCTGTTAGCCGCGGTACACGGCACATGCCATTTATCCAGCTCCAGATATTAAAGAACAAACAAGGCCCTGTCCATAATCGCGCAGTCGCTATAGTGCCTGTGGCCGGCCCGCTGTAAGCGCCATCTGCACGGCTAGGCCGTAAACTAATTCGATGCGATCAGATAAAGAAGAAAAGACAGGCTAGGCCAGTGTAGCGAAGCTGGGACAGTGTGTGTAGACCTACGCACAAAGGCTCGGTTTGTGCGCGCGTGTGCAGACGGTGGTTATGGCGTCTACATATGACACCTACATCGTAACACGCCAGGTGTCATAAAAGGGTGCTCCGTGTAGCTGTCCATTACCCTTAGTCGATGACTGCTGGCAATCAGGTCGGGTGCTCTTAGATACACACGTAGATTGGTGCTAAAGGTTCGCCGGCTGCTGCCGCGTCAGATGACCTATCAGCGACGATCAACAACCAGGAAGGATGTGACATATTTCAGGACGCCATTACAGACTTCATATCAGAGGCAGTCCCCATTAATGCCTTTGCCAATGACTCGTGATTGCTGATCGCTGTTCACCCGATTAAGCTCCAGCTGCTGTAAGGAACTGACACTGGACATAATTGTCCTTTCTCCGTGGCCTAAATACTGGAATAATGTTATTGGCGATAGAGTCAGAACCATTTGGCTTACTATTAGGGCGAGTGCTTCAATCTGCAGAATACCTTGTGTTTTGTGTGATCGGAACCACGAAATGTGCAACGCGTTGATATATATGTCATCCTCATCATCAGCCTATATTTATGTCCACTGCAGGACGAAGGCCTCTCCCTGCGATCTCCAATTACTCCTGTCTTGCGCTAGCTGATTCCAACTTGCGCCTGCGAATTTTCTAACTTCATGACTCCACCTAGATTTCTGCCGTCCTCGACTGTGCTTCCCTTCTCTTGGTATCCATTCTGTAACCCTAATGGCGCACCGGTTATCCATCTTACGCAATACATGGCCTGCCCAGCTCCACTTTTTCCGCTTAATGTCAACTAGAATATCGGCTATCTCCGTTTGTTCTACGTACCGTGGGACAACTCTGGTTAAATGAAAATAACAGAAAAATATTACAGACGCAGAAGCTGACTTGCAAATTCTCCTCTTTTCACTGACGCTTGATACTTATTTACATAGGTCGATAAACTCAATCACGAGTCGACTATCTCAGACTCGCACAGACTAAAATCGACTCACGAGTCTGAGAGTGAGCCCGGTTGAGTAATCAAATTTGTGAGTTTTGGGTGCCAAAACCACGATGATTACGAGGCACGACGTAGGGGTTGACTCCGGATGAATTTTGACCACGTGGGGTTCTTTAACGTTACTACACACAATGAATGGTACATGGACGGGTTTTTTTTTTCATTTCGCATTCATCGAACTGCGGCCGCCGCGTACGGGATGGGATCCCGCACCTTCGGGCTGCGTAGCCAAAGCCAAAGACACGATGCTACCACCGGCTGAGTAGAAGCTTTTTGAGTCTTAGTCGTTAGTGCGTTCTGTTTATTGTGCAGCCATAAAACAAACAATAAATGCATCGCTGAAGTAAGTCACGGTGACGGCGGCCACGCGATGAGGCGCGCAGCGTACATCGCAGAAGTGAATTAAAAAAGAAAGAAATAAAGGGTAAATGAAGTATGGACGCTAAACAAGGCAAGGTCGACGTACGCCGTGGTTTAAGTGACTCAATGAATAAATGTTGATAACATTTCTTTATCCTTCTTTCTTCTTTTAGATGCGAGAGCATCTTATGCTCGGGGCAGTGTCCGTTGTGCGGCGTCCGCACCCATACTGCGCATGCGCAACTCTTCCTCATTGTCCTCTCCTACGCAGGTGTGCTCTCCTCCTCCCCTTTCTCCCTCTCCGCTACAGGTGCGGCGCAGCAAATCATTGCATAGATACCGCCCGCACCGACGCTAGGAATCACGTACGATCTCTAAATAAAGACGCAACAACCCCGTACAAACGTCTCCTGTCTTCTCAATACATTCTCTCACTCTAACTTTCATTGGGTTGTGTTGCCAAGTGAAACGAAACGGAAACTCGATGCGCACCCCCCGCGATGCTTTCGCATCCCACCATGGTTGCCCGTAGGGTGAGATGATGTGATTTTTTTTTCTTCGTTATTGACTCATTTCGTATTTACTTTTCTCGTATTTAACCTGTTTTCTTAGCGTCTGCAGTTGGTTGACGATCTCATACGTTATACCTTCTTCTTTAGGCGCTGAGTCATGCACCCCAAACGGTTGCCGAAAATAGCGCCTCTTACTCAGCGCAATCTCTTTCCCTCTCTTTTTGGCCAGGTGCGCTAATCCTGGAAATAGTGCAGTCAAAATCACAATGTGCTTACTTTTCGACATATATTACAGTTATATAGCAGCGTTAGTATTACATACTCTGCTACTAATTGTTGATTCTTGTTGGCACTGCGGAAACCTCCTCCCAGACGCAATTCCATCGCAAGATACCTGTTTGGTCGAAGCCCAAGTCGCTCCGTTTGCCAAAAGCGTGCCACAGGGTGGCTTTGCCTCAGCATCTCTTAGTCTACGGCGGTGCACCCTTTACAGGGGTATAGTGCGATTTGCGTAAGATTTTACCATATTGGCGCTAATTACGCCCGAATAGTTATTTTGAACTAGTCTCCAGTTTAATTTTCACATTTTGCCTTGTCGAGACCTACATGTAGATGCCCCTTGCTTGCGAGTTGTTAAAGCCCTCTGGAGGCACAAAATTATTGCTTCTTTTGTGTTTTTTGCTGCAAGTGGCTACAAGACACCCAGATCCCCGATACGCCAAACCCGTGTGAAGTCAGCTAAAAGACTTTGTCTTTAAAAAAGTAAATAAATAAACAAATAAATAAATAAATAAAAAGTGAGGCAACGGGAATACGCGACCGTTGTGGGCGCTCTTGGACACTTTGGGGCCATGGAGAAGTGAGAAATTGTGCAAAACCTTTTGGAAGGCATGCGGGCACCAAAAATTACACTGGTACCTTCGACGAGTCATACATAAGAGACCACGCAATCGACCCGTAGACCAGATTTACGACGATCGCCGACTGTACATGCCGCTATCACTGTGCTTCGAGTGTCTTTCGCTTTTGTGGGCACAGGTTTGCCCAATAATATGTTAGTTTTAGTGATTCACACTACTGTGGTTCTTCCCCATCACTACAACGTGACAATGTAGAACAATCAGTAGGGCAATGGTCGATACAAATACATAAGCTGCAAAGGTTCGGCACGAGTGGGTCAAAATGACGTAGCATTCGTTCAACGCACAGAGAGTAATCAGCCGCTTGCATAGGGGCAGAGGTTCATCGGTGTCTGAAGTTTCAGACATGTTACTCACAAGCTTATCACAGGTTGACTACAAAATACGTAAAGGAACATGAGGGTTGAATGAGGCACCCTGCAAACCTGTATAGATGTCGCTGAACCATTGCTGCATATTTAGACAGGTGTGAGACCTTTTTTGCTAGTTTTTTTATATGAACAGCAGTTGCAAAGAGGAAAGAAGGGAGAAAGGCCGGGAGGTAAACTCGAACCCCGTTTGCTACCATACACTGAGAAAAGCGTGATGTAGAAAGGTTTAATCGAAACAGGGAGACACCGAGCACATTCACAGAATCAAGCCAGTAAATGATCACGTTTAACATCAGTTAGTGCTAAAGCCATTGGTGCGAGTTAGTTGCTCATAAGAATCGTAGGAAAGCCTTCGTTGCTTTCTTCAGCAAAAAGAAAAAAAAGAAAAAGGAATGTTGTGGTAGGCTTATAAATGTCGTGTTCCGAGAGCTAGCAGGAAAAAAGGTGCTCGCTTTTTTATTTCTCTTGATAAAAAGGATGTTCCTTTGTGCTCGTCACGATCATTATTCAGCGAAAGCCGGTAGAAGAACAGGAATAGAAGGCCGGATGAATGAACAAAGAAATGCTCGAATGAAGGATGGAAACAAAACATAAAAAAGCAACCGAATGAGTGTATGAGAAGCCCTCTAAAGTTTTGCACCACTCTGGGGAATTGTTACGAGCTCATCGGCAAACGTGTTCGCAAGTATTTGTCACAAAGGCCAGTTGTGCTTTTTGCACCAAGCTATCAAGGCGTTCGAGAAAAAATAATATAAAAGAAAACGTAAAATTACTCGTTATTGTTACCAAAACTACTATGGTTTAATGCCCCTTCCTCAGCAGCCCAAACCATCGGCCACCAGAACTTATCGTTCAAAGCGCTAAGCGCGAAAAGAAACGCAGCCAAAAAATAAAGGAAACGAAAGTCTTAAAGAACAATCAAAAGAAGACACGAACAAGAAGAGATCAATGGCAAGCAAACGCTACGAAACTTAAATGCAAGATTCTCAAAGAAAGGAGCTCCTTTGAAATCGGTCGCTATCGCTTTCCTTAAAGTAAAACTTCCGGCGCTGCGCAGGCGTTACTCATCGAACACTTACTTCGATTCTTTGAGCCCCGATTCCCTCTAGTGATTCGACGCGCCAACTGCGGGGACGGCGTTTACGTATCGGCCACTTCAATGCACCTGCTCTTCGCCCATCCTATCTCCCTATTTCTTGATATTTCAATTCTTGATTTCAGCCTGTCTTCGGCCCCTTATTGCTCGTTTCGAACATATCGCTTAGCGTCTGCGCGCACCTCTTGCGTCTGCCGCAATGTTTGCCTTTCCTCTTTTAAGAACCTTCCGTACGCGCAAACACTGCCGAGCCATCACTTGCCTTTTCTCCCTCAAACTTCCTCGTTCCCCTAAATCCTTTTGCTTCCCCTACCCATCTGAGTCCTTTGCACAAAACACACAGCTCCTGTGCCGCTTGAAGCCAGCTTCGCTCGCTCTCTCGCTACTCGGCTCATCTGTCCCGCGCTCGCGCGAGGTCGATTTGCGCATGCGCTCTGAAGAAGCCGGCGCGCTCTCTTTCTTCCATCTATCCCCACTCCCTACTTTCTTGTGTTTCCGCTCTCCCTAGTTTCCTTTCCTCCCTTCGGCCGTTTCCTCGCACGCTCTGCCATCAACGCCGGAAAGGAATCGCCGCTGCACAACGGCGGCATCGGAGAGGGCTTTCAGCTCTCGGCAGGTACAGTTGCGTTTCTGGATCGCGGAGCCTCGTCTCGGCTTTTGGCTACGGCCAGAAGAAAAACCTGCCTGCTCGCCTGTCGCTTCCAGGTGCTCGTGCTGGCACTCTCGAAGCCGTAAAAGAAGCCACTTGCTCACGCTGGTGACAAAACTTCACGGCGCTGCTGAAGATACAAATTGGCTATAGTTATTCCACTTGCCTGACAGCTGCATTATTGTAGTGTTCATCGTGGACTTGTCTGCACGCAGGTCGTCTGCTGCTTCGCGCAGACGACATCGCGTGACATTGCTTTTTTCCCCAGTTTATTCGAGGATCCAGTGAAGCCAAGCGTCATCTGGACTGGGAGAGACTGGAATTTATTGTCAAGTTGTCATCATTGCTTACTCGTTACGTTGCCGATGAATTTCCTGTGTCGAGGGGGAGTGGAAAAGCCTGCAGCAAGAAATAACGGTTCTTTCTTATTCCTCTTCCCAGTGTTCTGATCCCACTTCTGCTCTGTCACACAATACTGTGTTTTATGCTCGCCGCGTGCCCTTCAAAGTTGCGTTTGTGACCTGAATTCCTGACTAGGGGAAGAAAATTTCCTATGTCGTTGTGAATCACAACTTTATGACGATGTTACAACTTGTGGGAAAATCCTCTTTGCGCGCCCTCCTCCACTGACTAGTCGACGTCGCTGTTGGGGACACCCTACTGAAAGTGACCAGTGTTTTTTCTTCTACAATGTTTAACATTACTGTGGAGGCGTTTTCTTGCATGAAGTGAGGTGATGCAAGACGTGTCGTTAGGAGGTTCCTTTGTGAAGCATCTTTGACTTCTCTTGACGGGGAAATCAACAGCTGCCCTGCAGTGACATCTGCACGATGTGCGCCATGGTTGAGTCATCGTTACGAGGACCAACATTCGGATTTACGCTCCGGATTCTGTGGATACTTCTCCTGTGCCGGAACACCTTAGCCAGAAGGGGTAAGTGGTGCTGCCCAATGGTATTGCGGGAATGGCTACTTGCTGGTTTTTATGTTCTGTTGAAGAGTAGGTTACTGCATCGTTGTCGATTATATTGAACACAGAAGCTGCAAGGAGCACTAGAGAGCTAAGTTCAATGTTTTCTTTTCTGTTTTATTTTTAAGACGAGCTATCCAAGTAACTTGAAGTAACTTGATAGTTAAAGTTATTTATATGCGTTCAGTCGCACCGGCACTTCTTCCCCAATTTATGTTGTCTGCTAATAGGTACTTAGGGAAGGTCTATGGGTAAGTAGCGAATGATAACTACCAGAGCAGGTCAAGACATGGAATATGGCGAATGCCACTTTGGCGAATGCGTCCTCGTTTGGCAAAAGTAACACTCGTTATCTTACAGTTGTCAAGTTATAGAACATACAGTTTGAGTATCAAATATCAATAATACCTACACTCTTGCAGATTAGGTAAAATATTTACATTATTCGGTCTGAAAGCATTTCGAAGCTTTTCAGTGTGCAACACTGCTGAAAATGGAGAAATACGAAACCCAAGCTCGGCCAGAAAATGTAAAAGGGACTTCGCTCTAAATTATTTCAAACATTTTCTGGAATCTACAAAGAAGAGCCTCTCGAGGTGGGCGTCTCCCCTGTATATGGAAGCGAAATCCCTGGAACATAATTTCGATCAATGTTCGTCAGTTAACGAAATGTTAAAGTTAGAATATCTTTCCTTAAGTTATTGCTAAGCTTCCCCAACACCTGTTTACCGCCGGCGAAGTGAGCCTGAACACTTTTCAGTGGTTCTCGTGTCCATTATTGTACGATTCACTGAACGGGAGTAATCACTCCTATTGTATACTGTTGCTATTGCACGTGCACCCTTTGTCAAGATTACGTGGGTGACATTGCCTACAACCTCTAGGTTGGCTGCAGGCTGTGTTTAGAGAGTTCCGGTGTTGTGCCACAATATCCAACGTCCTGGGGAAATAAAAGGACGCCCATAGTCACCATCCAGAGGTCTTGAAATGTCAGGAAGCACCATAACGAGAGACGCACCACGCAGCTTATACGACACACACGGCGAAGGTGCGGCATAGCCAGTACTCATTTGACAAAGGCTGTACACCATTCCACGTACGCATCGTCGTGCAAGGTAAAAAAAAATGTCGCAGTTTCACCCGAAAGGCGCAGCATCAGTTGCGATAAGCAAATTAGTAGAGCGCTGTACGGAGTAAGGATGGTTGTTTTATCAGCTGTATCAACTTGGACATGTAGCAGCACCAGCAACGCGCCGAACTGTTGTCGACCCCGTCGGCGTTTTGCCCGCATTCGCACCGAACGCGCGCGGCATTGGTGACTGTTGCCGGTGCCTCTGGGGACGGCTCGGAGGTTTACGACGAGATCAGAACGGGAAACTCGTCGAGCAGCATCCGAAATCTTTACCACCATCTCGCCTCGCAACGTTTTTATAAAAATGATCATTTGGTGCCGCAGCTAAGCGTCGCCTCCCCTCACTCCCTGCCGTCCCCCCACGGCCTTTCGCGCGACGGGAGAAGTCGCGTTAGCTCTCCTCCGTGCATTCGCACACCGTGAAAGCGCGCGAGGGACGCGCGCCGTCACTCGCACATACAGCATACGAAGCGCGGCGACGATTTTATCGCCATTGGACTCTATACGGAACCTCACGGCGACGGCAATGACTACGGCGACGATGACGCTGACGGCAGAAATCCTCTTCGAGTGTCCATATAATTGCTATCGCAATAATAAGTAGAACTTTCTAGATACTCTGTGTTCCACAATGCTACTAATAACTGTCAACTCGGACACTAATGCATTTCGCCAAACACCTTTGAAGGCTTCTTTCGTGAAAGTGGCGTTAAGCAAATGCTTTAAAGCAAGGACATTCCTGAACATAGCTGCAGGGTTCTGCTGGTACATCTCCAGTTAGCTAACACCTAAAAAGTGTTGGATTACATTCCGGATGGCGAGATCGAACCTCAGTGTCCCCGACAGCGGCCGTCCGATGCTCCAATCATTAGGCCATAAGCACACGCGTATTTCCATTGTGCCAGCCACAACTAGATCTTCGAGATTACCGCGTGTATGACGTTGCAATGCGTGGGATGAGTGCGTGAGAGCGCATGCATGTGCCAGCTTCCTTTTGCCGAAGACGCAGGAGATAAAATGGGCCAAATTTATGGCATTTCATTAAGCGTTTCACGAAAGCTTCGCCTCACATAGATTACACCTTGTGGCCTGAGTATGCATATTTTATCTGCTTAATGAATAATGCTTCATTACTACTCTTATTCGTTTCCGCCCTATTAGAAATGTGCTCTTGAGAGAGTTTTGTAATGTTAATTAGTTAATTTTTGGAAACTAGCCAGCATCACTCCGAATTTTTTTCGTGGAAGTAGTCTTCGCCTATTCAGGCAATCGAACATGGTGTGACAAAAATGCGCTTTCTACCTCGAGAAATATTTGGTGAGCCTGTTTCCATCAAAGACGATAAAGCGGTTCATATTACAATGCTCCTCGTAATAAGCACTGTTATTTCATAAACTGTTTGATAGACCCCGCCGTTTCAACTGTTTACTGCTTAGAAAAACGCAAGCATCACTGACCCCTATACTACATACATGCCTTTTTCTGCACGCCAATAAATCAATAAAATGTTCTCCTTGAAGGAGCGAATCTACTCCGTCTATGCCTGCGAAACGTTTTTAAAAATGCCACGCAGTCATGAACGGACTACAAAATATGCTCCCAGGATTGACTAATAACGTGAATAAAGCTGTAAATCATGTTCATTTCGGAGATCGAAAAACGCGCGTTCAAGGCATAGGTATTATCAGCAGTGAAATTCCCAAGGCCCGAGTACTATTTTGTGGTCAGAGAGGCAGAAGGCCAAAGGAGGAGTGCTGATGAAGTCAGCGCGAAGGGCGTCCGGTTTTCGCCGTTACACAGGGGAGAGGGCAAGTAAAGAGAAAGAGAGAGAAAGGTAGAGTAGCACGCATCAAAGATGATGCACAAGACTACTGCAGACTCATGCCGCCGCACCCCAAAGGGACAAAAGGGAGAAAGATGATTTTTACCGTATCAGTAAATCACCATTCTTCAATACCAAAGAAACGCCACTGTGACCCCGAGACGAGGCCTGTTGCGCCAGAAAAGGCGCAACAAGGAAATACGAGTGGCGACGCCGCAATGAAGTTCTCGCACCAGCTCGCTATGGCGTCACAGATTTCGACGGCGTCTGCTGAAACCTAGTCAATTGTTTATCGGTAAAACAGGACTACTACGTTCTGAAGGAGCCAAAGAAGTAGCGTGGAAAGAGTCGGAAACGTTCACCGAACCGACGCGAACAAAACAGGAAATAAATACTTTGCAAATCGTGACACCACATTGACGTACTGGCGCTAGATATGATACGATTTTTTTTCTAAGCGAAGCTATGTCGTTCATTTTCTTTTCTAATAATTAACTGACCGCGGAATTCAAAATTTACTAAAATTGAGTTTTTGAAGTATACCTTATCAGCATCAACTGACGTAGGTGTTTCCCTTTAGTGTCCCTTTAAAATACTTTAAATACTTTACGCCAGCGACAGTTGCGGCCGGGGTCTCCAGAAACTTCTCTAAAAGTACTCTACGGTGAAAGCTGGTCAAAAGCTTTTTTTAGAGAGAAGCACTGGACGTCATATTGTGGAGAGGGACACAACCGTTTCCTCAGCGCTTCCATAGAATCCACAAGAATCGCACGTCGGTTTAACGGCAACCTCAATACGAAAAGTATAAGCCTTCATAAGCGCTTTCTATTTTGGTCAGTATCTCCGAATCCTCCTGGATACGCTGCAGTGAGCGATACCAGCCACGTCTTAATGTAGAAATGTCTCCAATCATGTAGATGAGCAAAGTGAGAACAAGATGAAATCAGGAGCCGACGTTTCGAGAAGTGGACTTGTCTGTTTCATGGTGACATAACAGTTAGGCTGGCTCCTGCTTTCGTCTTGTTCACGTTTTGTTCGTGGTCTCGAATTTCCATCTCTGACATTCCCCGTGTTTTCCGAAGCATGTAGGGCATTCATAGGTGTACCAAGTAAATGCCAGCGATCACGCAGTCGCTGCTTCGCTACACATGGTACGTGCTCTCAGGACAACCGCCTCTTAGCTTGGAACTTGCGAGGCACATAGTAAACTTGCAACAACAAAACGCATCCCTATAATTGAAGAACCTGCGATGCAGAAAACATACAAAATTATATTTTATGAAGGCCTTCTCTGTTTGGATATCTTAAAACGTGATCAATGTAGCGAGAATGATTCAGCCGCTGCTAAACCGCAATTCTTAAACGAAGCGGGAGTCAATAACTATTTTCATATCTTCTCTCTGCAATCAATACCATCAACTTAAACCTCTCTTTAACACGAAGCACCAAAATGGGAAGTTACACATCGGGGTTTTTTTTTTTTTGTACCGGCTTTGCTTTCTTTTAACGAAACGTTAACATTTGATCGAATTGGTATGGTTCTATTCAAAGTAAACAGTAACATTTCGGAAGAGGAATAAGAAAAATCAAACCACAAGCACGCTTTTTAGATGTATTCGTAGAGTCTTATGTGGCAGTAGGGATTGGCCAATAATCAGGCAGTGCAAGAAAGATTGATTATAGTATATAGCTCGTAAATCGGTTAACCACTATTTGAGAATAAATAGGCCATACCCAAAATGAGCAGAACTTGTAGAATTTGTAAGTATACTCGTATATTCTTGACAAGGGGAGAATATGACACGTCTGCCGTACATATCCTCTTTTGATCAAAGCCTAAAGGTTCATTTCATTTATTGCACCTTAAAAGCCCAAATGAATAACATAAAGAGGGTGTACATCGAGTTTTCAAGTACAATAGAACCTAGATTATATATGTGTGCCATATTGCCCAAGAAAATTATACCAGAATTATTTTACTTAACAACCATTTTCGATTAGAACTGCCAGCCCGCTTCCATCGCCACCATTATGAACAAAGAAAGCTTCAGAGCAGTCGTGCACGACACTCTGTGTCAAACTTTATTGTTGTACGTATCCGTTATTTGTTCATCTGAACTACTCATTCGTGTAATTCCTCCGGGCTGGGAAATAATTAAGGTATATAAATTATATATTTATATATCTTATAATAATCTACCTATTCTCAACTAGTGGTTGCTATCATTTAGAGTATAAAGCAGCAGCATTTCAAGAGTGTATAATTAGTATTTAAATGATGATTGCCCTCATTTCCTTGTCTTCTATACCTTTCTCGTCAGTCCTCCTAAATGTCATGTTATTTCTGCATATATCTGCCCTGAAGCCTTTATGTTTAAAGATAGCTCAATTTCTTTCTTGTCCTTTTCACGTGTCTACCATTTCGTTCGCATTTTCTAGGCTTTGACAAAACTTCGCGAATTCTATGCGCCTCTCTTTTTCTTTCTTCTTTTTTTGACAAAATTTGGAAACCAATTGCTGCAGAATCCGTGGCTTGCGGACCGCTGGAAATACGGAAGCGAAAAAAAAAGGATCTAACGGGCCTCTGACTTTGAATGCAGCCTTCCCGGATTGCTCGAATTCAGAGAAGCCTTACTATGACGGTGCTATACTTCCGGAAGCCATATTATATAGGCATTACACGAGACGTCGCCGAAAATGCATCCAAACGAGCCGCAGAAGTTCGCACAAAGAAGGAAACGTAGTAAGAATGGAGCTCCCAATGAATGTGCCAAATAAAGTACGCTCGAAACCCCTTTTGAATAGGTCAGTACATTAGGGAATCAAGAAAAAAAGAAAAGAGGGGTGGGGGGGGGGGGGGGGGGCGAGGTGATGATGAAAGCACTTTGCATTAAGCAACAAAAGAGCGTCTATTTGAAATGCAATACGAAAACGCATTAGGGATAAGGTCGCTGGCGACTAAGTAAAAAAAAAAGAGAGAACAGCCAAAATATTGCATTCAAAGCTAAGGTGCACATTACAAAAAAAATGAAGAAGAGATACTTCCAACCACTGTTATTTGTCCATGTGCAGTTTTCAGTGAGTACGATTATCCAGCAGAGCGTAAGCTGTGCCCAAAACTGGCTCCGTTCGGGCTGCTGCGATTAAATGTAAAGCTCGCTTTGCAGCCAGAGAGCCTACCAAGATAAATGCAGCGTATAGTCTGCTTAAGGATGAGCGTGCACAAGTTCGTATTACGAGTTTATAAGACAGAAAATCTTGCCGCGGAGGCTGTCCTTTTGAATCCATGTGCAACAGACCGTCAGGCGCAGCTCGTTCCCGCTTCATCATTTCAACTAGGACTGGCGCATTCATTAGGCGTGAGAGCTATATAAGAAAGCAGATCAGCCCACTTCTGTATTAGAAATACGGTCAACAACGGTTTCTCGAGCGTCCCTGAGCCTAAAGTTCAATGTTTTATTCTTCCCTTCCATTACGTCAACTGGTTCTTTATGCCTTCAGAGTAGGATAATTCGGCCAGTGGTTTTGAGTACGGCGTAAGTCGAGAGTAGCGCACTAGGTCTTCGCGTGTGACATCATGGCTGAAAGCCCGCAGGATTTATGTCATTACTGCATTGTGGCACTTCACAGTGCAGTGGCCGATAAACAAAACGACATAACGCACGTAACGGCTCAGTGCTGAATCATCAATGAGCCCAAATAACAAAGTTACTTCTGATCCTCTCGCGATGGTACATTTTCAACTGCTGACATATAGCGTGTCCTAAGCTAACGTCAGCCAACCTGTTCAACAAAAAAAAAAAGAAGAAAGATTTAAACAACAGGATAGAAACAACAATTTTATGACCTACGGTGTTTGGTCATCAGAGATCCGGGAACCAAACACCGCAGGTCTGAAAACTATATCTTGCATCATGCTTTTTAGATCTTTTGTTTCTTTGTAATGGTTTCGCTAACGTTAGCTGGGACACACGGTTTTCTGAAACTAACACTGTCTGTATTCAGCGCCAATGAAGTAGTTCTCTCGTTTAGACTATTGAAATTACATTTGGCGCGCCTACGTTTACATTTGCAACGCTACTTACATATTAGATTTATAGTGTCACTACTCGCGCACGGTATAGTACAGGGGACTAGATGATGACGTTCACGTAGTAGTCGCGTTAAAGCGCACAGGGAGACATACATGTGAGCGTCAGCTTGCGAGTTACTCTTGAAGCAAAGCTTTATTTGACGTTGAGCTTGTATCGTTACGTTTCAGTGAGCGTTTATATAATGACGCTCTTAGGGCCAGCAAGGGACTGGAACCCCAGGTTCACTTGATGCGAGGCCACCTCCTCCAACTTAAGCTTCTCAAGCTCATGTTGGAGCGTGTACCTCAATTCTCGAGGCACATGTTCGCAGCAAGCAGTGTGGTAAGGGTCCGTAGATATATATATATATATATAGAAGAGAGAGAGAGGGAGAGAGAAAGCCGGCAGGTCCCACGCCTGTGGTAATCGATGTTATGCGAAGCAGTGCGCGGCGAGCCTACCAAGTTCACGAAACGACCATGAGAGCACCAAGACTTAGGCTTCTGTTTCATAACGTACATGACATGCATGTCATGACATTCATGTCATGAGTCCTGAGTAGTCTGAGGAGTCCTGAGGAGTCCCTCTAGCTAGGCCTAAGAGACCTTAAGGCGAAAGCCTTAGTCATGCTCATGACTATGACGTCGACCATCAATATTTAGCCTTTTCCTTCACTCAGTACCACATCCTAACCTATTACATTGGTTTTTGAGTGTTATTTTTTTCCTCTGAGTCATTGACACTTTTGCTGAGTCATGCTCATGACTATGCCTTCTACCACCATCCTTTAGTGTTTCCTTCTCTTAGTACCCACGTCAGAACTCATTTCGGTGGTTTTTGAGTGTTAATCTATTTTGCTGAGTCATGCTCATGACTATCACTTCTACCATCATCCTTTAGTGTTTATTATCTTACTACCCCCGTCAGAACCAATTTCGGTGATTTTTTAGTGTGAATCTTTTTCGCTGACTTTATTGCCTTTTTTGCAGTCATGCTCATGACTATGACTTCTACCATCATCATTTAGTGTTTCTTTCCCTTAGTACCCACGTCCGAACCCATTTCAGTGGTTTTTGAGTGATGATATTTTTTTCGCTGGGTCATTGCCATTTTAGGCGGCTGTTTCATGACCTAGATGACACGCATATCATGAAATTCATGTCATAAATCTATCATTTATGTTCGTCATACACTGTTGTCATACTATGCCAATGTTGGTACCTACCAAGCTAACGAAACGGCCATGAGAGCACCAATACGTAGGCAGATGTTTCATGACCTACATAGCACACATATCATGATATTCATATCATGACCTATAATTTATATTCGTCATGCCGCTCTTGTCATAGTAATGCCATTTTTGTAAATACAAAGTTAACGATATGACCATGAGAGCACCAAGACGTAGGCGGCTAGATAGATAGATATAGGTACTATGAAAGTGGTAAATGCTCGCCAAGAAATGCTTCGCATTTTATATATAAAGAACCACACAAACCTATTCGATTTAACATGCATGAAAGCGAAATCGAAATGAACGCAGCTTATCAAAGAATGAGGCGCTTAAAGATATTTGTTAGAATGCGGATATTCAGGTAGCGCATGTTGTTTTGATGCATAATTCCGTAGCAAACGGAGCCGGCAAACGGCACATCCTACAGGAGCGGTACAGCTGGCTGTACGTACAGGGTCGTCCACTCTTAGTACAAACACGGCGCCGCGTGGCCGCGCTCCGCGGAGCGCCAGCGCACATGGCTGCGGCCGCGCATCGAAGCTAAGCGGCGCAGGCGCACAGGGGCTTGGAGGCGGTGCTTCGTGTCGTCTGCTAAAGTGCGCGAGCGCGCTGTGCTTTAGCAGACAACAGGCCGCACAAGCACGGCTCGCTCGCGCGCTTTAGCAGACGACACGAAGCCCCGCCTCCAAGCCCCTGTGCGCTTGCGCCGCTTAGCTTCGATGCGCGGCCGCGCCATGTGCGCTGGCGCTCCGCGGAGCGCGGCTACGCGGCGCCGTGTTCGTACTAAGAGTGGACGACCCTGTACATACGCCGACTAGATTTATTTGCTGTGATGTCCTGCGCTGAGTCATTTTGGGACGATGACGTACAGTTTCCATGAAACCGAAGTCTGCGGGAGACCTCGAGAAAACCCGCGTCTGCGGCAAAAGTGCCGTTCTTGCACGAGTGTATACTGTACTTCCTTTCCCTTTCTCTCTCTCTCTCTCTTTACTACTCTCTGCATTTTGTTATTCCTTTTTCCTTTTAACAACGGCTGGCCAACTGCACGTTTTGCTTCCCGGCACTACATACGAGGAGCTTTTCTAATCAACGAAAAGCAACTTGCGCGGCACGGCGTCAGCGAAGCGCACTAACGCGTAAACGTGTTACTACCTGTCTCCGGGAGTCATTCGGGCCCCGCTAACGGCCCCGTGTCCGAGGGAACCAAGAACACGGCCAGTTTGCGGCAAACTCTGCGCCGAGTTGAATCATTAACGACCCTAACACATGCACGCGAGGACACGGCGGAAAAAAAAGGGTTGGAAACGAGTCATTCCAAGCGTGACCACGTGGTGGTGACGGCCAGAAAGCGGGACGGGGCGAGTGCTGCCGAGATTCCAATTTGATGGTGAAAACGTTGTGCCGTGGGCCGTGATGGAAAAAAAATTAAACGCAAGCGACAAAGAAAAACAAAGACAAAAAAAGAAAAGTAACGAGCAGTTAACTTTGAAAGAAGATTTATGTATAATTGAATAGAACGACAGAAAGGTTTAGTCGTAAATCAATAACGGCTCATAGGAATGTGTAATGACGGACAACGACAAGATAACTCTTTCAATCAGTGCGAATAAGGATGGCAACAGAAAAAGGGATGGACACCGGACGAGCGCCCATCCTGTGTTTTTGGCCATAAATCTGGTCATTGTTAACGTGAGAGGATGGTGCGTAAGCTAGAAAAAAAAAGAAAAAAATGTACAAAAAGGATAGACTACTGGCGACGCCATCCGGTAGTTCGCACACCTGGGCAGCTTGATGTCACGAATTTTCATAATTTAGCTTTGGTGTAGCTATTGGGTTTGCAATTAAAGAGCTCAGTTGCATTATAAAGACGAGAAAAGTTGAATACTCGCAAATTTCCAGAACAATATCGTCCCGGAAACAAAACGACGTCACACTTACGTATACACCACCACTGAGATAAATCGAAACGAAATGCAGCTTACATTGGAAATTTATAACCTTAACACTTTTGCACTACACTACTAAGCTTTTCCTTTCCCCATTAAACAAACAAGAATGTGGTTTCTGCAAAACATTCTGCTACCTTTCTAAACAACCTCATAGCTGCTCCTCAGTGTAGCATTTAACCAACGCACGACAAGACTTATGCATGCCCATCATATATCTCACACAATACCAGACGAAGGTTTCAAACTTCAAGATGTGTTGACTCATGCAATTTATTTCGTAGGTTTACATACGGACAACGAGGCACTCGAATGTGTATACAACGTGCTGAACTACAACTCTAACCATTCCTTGCGCTTTTGGTTTGTGTGGTAATTAGTGTTCTAGGATTCGCACCCACTGCTGTAGATGCCTGTAGGTGCGAAACACCTGCGAAATAAGCGAGCCAACAAAAATGAAAAGTAAAACAAGCTTAGAGAGGAGGAAATAAACCGGAAAGACAAAGGAAGAAGCGTGGCAGATACAGGAACGCGTACGGAAGGAAACGGAAGGAAGAATTAGGAGAGCGACAGAGAAAAGAAAAAACAACAATCGAAACCAATGGCGGTCGACTGCAGAAAAAAGACACAACGCGATATAAAGGAGAAGCTGCTAACGGCCGCCGTGATGCTTTCTGCCTGCACGGTCGAGCAATTTGAACGCCGCCGCCGCCGGTTGTGCGCTGTTATGCCAGACAGTGTCGGGTACACGGGACGACAGAGTCACGCGCTGTTGCTGGCCGCTCTGTCGTCGTCCTGATTCCCTGCGCTGTATATATATACAGATATACATCGATGGCATACCTCTTGCGCCCCCAAGGACGCTCCTCGCCCCGTAATCACGCATTGGACTGTCACTTTTTTTCTTTTTTTTTTCTGTCGTACCTTTGTCGCCTTTAGCTTTCTTCCGGCGGTAATACTCTCTTTCGCGTCTCTCTCTCTCTCTGTTCTCTTTTAGTTGGGACGTTATTTTTGCTCCTGTGAGCGTTGCTGCTCGCAAAAACATCGATCATGCGGAGCATTTTTTATTAGACCCATATTTCGCCGGGCACCCATGGGCAACGCCACGTTCTGCCCCTGCGTTCCCGTGCCTCTGAGCACTATTTCACTTTAGCCCGCTGCTGTGCGGCTGAGTTGCGATGAATCGAGCGAAGCCGAAAGAGTCGTAACGGTTTGGCCGAGTTTGGTCTAACGAAGGTTTGTGTCGCAGTGTGAACTCGGGTCGTCAGTTTGAGTGGCGGAATCGGTCGCGCTACATTAACTAAATTAACGTCGATGTATGTCGTGCAGAGACAAACTTTAATGAGAACCAGTTAGTTTAGTCTACAGCTGCCGGGTTGACACGTTACTCCATTTGTAGTATGTGATCACGGATTAACGAGAGAGGGTGACAAGAAGGAAATGAGCACGCACACGTGTGAACGCATGCTTGAAAAAGCATTAACAAGGTTATGAACAGAGTAAATGCGCCCGCTGCATTGTCATGACAGGATTGGATTGGAATGGCTTATTGAAACGAATAGTTACTCCTTCTGATTTATCGTGTTTTAAAACAAAATTGCGGAATTATCTCGATCACAGTGACATGCAGTGATCATGGTCCCATCTATGTGCTTGCAACTATGAAAACGGCTTTTCAGATAGTATCATACTCCCTTTTGACTCTGGTATGGCGTACTCACTGTGCCCTCAGGTTTTGCTTTGCCAATAATTTTGTTTTAAATGTTAGTTTAGTGAATTTCCCGCAACACTGCAACATTTGCAAATTTGGTGTAACCTCCGAATCCCCTGGGGCACTTAAGTAAACAAGCACTTAGGACCTCAACGTCGAAAACCGGCCCCTGCGGCGCCTGTTTGCCAAATCTCGAAAACATTTGCATTTGCACGTGTCTACGCAGAATTGAGGACACGATTGCAGGTGGCACCCCTTGACCTCGTCTCCAGACGCCCTAAATCGGCTCACATTTCTCCTCGACATCATGCATTTCCAAGAGGCAACGCAGTCGCATTCACTTGCAAGCGCTTGACGCAAGCAGGTGGAGGAATCTGCATCAGCTCCACGAAGGAGAACGCAAGCTGATCGCCGGACACTCTCCGTCTCCAGACAGGGAGGCGCAACAGTTCGATCGCGAAGTTCTCCGCCACGCGCTACTTCCCCCGGAAAGGAGCCCCACTCCCCTCCTTTTCCTCCAAGCCACTTTCTCTCTGTCCTCCTCAACAAGCCGTTTCCCTCCGACTGTCTTCTTCCCTGTCTCCCCTTTCCCCTCCCCAAGGAGCGCTCACCTTTCCCCAGCATCACTCTCCCTTTCTTCCTCGCTGCCACTCTCCGTACATCCTCTTAAAGCATCCTATTATTTACAACCGGCTTCGCTGTGTCCCCTATCTACTCCCTAAAAAAAACCTCGCATTCCCCTTTTTCTCTCCCGAGCTCCCCTGTCTGTCTCATGGTCGTTCGCTGCCAGACAGTCCCAATTAGCCCATTCTCGACGTCATCGGCCGCTTCGATGCTTTGCGAACGCATCTCGCTTTTCTCGAATTCTCTCTCCCTAAAATCACTACTCCGTTCCCTGCGCAGAAGCTTGCCTGTCTGCTTGCTGCGTCCACACGCTCAGCACAGCGCCTGTCGCCCGAGCTTTGCGATCGATTCATGAACTCGTCGCAGTGTGCCGGCGACGGCGATGGAAGCGACGTGCTTCTTCTCCGCAATGGGTTGCTTCCGATCCCCGGGCCCTATGACTCCATTTTGGTTGTTGTTGTTGTTGTCTTGATTTTCCAAGCAGTACAGTACAGCTTCACCAAACAGCAGCCATGTGACTTTCCGTCGCCCAAATGACCTTTCGGTGAACTACGAAACGGGAAGTACCTGTAGTTTCTGCGCGAATGCCACTGCGCAGGTACCAGCTCTGGCATCTTCGTGCTATGGGAGAACTTGCAGTGGTCGATAGGCGCTCCACTCCAGTTCCCCAGCCAGCCAGGCTGTGCAGGAGAATTAAGTTAAATTGGAGGCTGAGGAGCAATTTAAGAAATGGCGGGAAGGCTCTTTATCAGCCGTTATACTTTTCCGGTACGCGATAAGACTGAAGCGCTCACTTTTCTCGAAACGATTTAACGAGCAGAGTGCACGCGAGTTTGAATAGTCAGATAAGATGTGGTGGTGTCGATTCCACAGAGAATATTAATTTTACAGGACTACTTCTTTAACCGCCAATGCTGGCACAATTCACCGCTGCTTAATGATTAAGAGAACAGGCCAATTTTAGTAGTATTAGTAAATGATCTCTTATGCTACTTGCCATCATAGCCTTGTTTTAGACTTCCATCTTAGGTCACAGGTACGCAAAGCTACAGCACCGAATAATGAGGTCGCGGTGCAGAATGCTAAGCTATGATTACCCACGACTCACATTTCAATGTAGTTAATCACATGCAAACAAAGCCGGTCAAATGCCTATCGCAACGTTTTTCTTACAATTTCTTGTCTCTGTCATATTCTACATGAATGAGAAAAATGGGACACCGAGGAGCCCCATTTTTGGTTGCCACTATGATATGAAGCCAACAGACAATCAAACTAAGAAAAGAATAAGATACTTGTAATATTTTTAATTTTAGAAATGATAAATTTCTAGCAATTCAATAAATCAAGTTATTTACCCTATGCTTTCATTGGTTTCATTCTCTATTGAATATTTCATTCCTTTAGCAAGCTAGTTAGAAGACAAGATAACTTGACATTTCATTAACCCACTGCGGTAACCCGGCGGCTATGGCGTGGTGCTGCCGAGCTCGAGGATGCGGGTTCGATCTCTTCCGTGGCGGGCACATTCTGATAGGGACCAACTGCAAGAACGCTCGAGTACAACGCATTTGGTGCACGTTTAAGAACCTCAGGTGCTCAAAGTTATCCGCAGCCACCCACTACTGCGTGATGCATAATGAGATTGTTGTTTTTGCACGAAAGAACCCCCAATTTATTTCAATGCTTTGTTGCTGAACTCCTAAATCTCGAGAATTAGGCAGTCAAAAGATTTCTCGCAATCTAAAGTGCTTCCCGCATATTTTAGTTTCGCCACGTGCGTCACCTTCCAGCGTCCGCATTTCGAAGCCATCGCCCAAAACCCAGCAGTGAATGCGCTTACCGTTTCATCTCGACGTTGTCGCCATATATGCCGGAAAGCGGCCTTCTTTTATCTTTCGCCGGCCGAACAAAGGGGAGATACAGTTCTCTACGGCTGTGCCGTGAAGCACAGCGGGAGAGAAAGAGAGGGTTCTGTTTATCCCGGCTGAGCGGATCGATGCAAGCTGATCAATCTCCCCAACTCCCCACTTAGTTCTTCGCTGCGCTGCTTCCGATCGGCGAGATGCTTCTGGGCCACAGCTTCACAGGGGTACCCTGAGAACGATTCTCCCTTTTTGTTTGTTTTTCCTTTCCCACATGATCCCCATCCTGTGTGCCTCCGCATCCCGCATCACCACAGCGTTTGGGGAAGATAGGAACGAGCGTCTCATGGAAAATTACAGCCCGTAAAGAAAAACATACCACTACCCCAAAAGAGCTAAGTAAAGCATAAATAAGCTAAAGCTATAGTGATGTGAATCATGTACTGCATAAAAATGTAGGTTCTAAAGAAATAATACAGGAGTAGGGAAATTCAGGATATGAAGATTCGAAGGGTAGCTGTACTGGGCGCAGACTGCCGGCTTAACGAGTTGATGAAACGAAATAAAGCGGCTAAAGAGAGTCTTTTGTGGAGAAAGGTGACACACATACACATGCACGATGATTCAATCCGCGTCGCTTGTCTCCAAGCGGTCCCCCGCGGTATTCAGAGCGGGGCTTGAATGGATCGCGGTGTTTTTTTTTCTGGGGGAATGGGAAATGAGTCTGTGAGATGGGAGCAGTTGTTAGAAAGCCGCTGGAATTCGGGGGGAGAAGGAATAAATGTGGATTAGAGTATAGGGGGGGAGGAACTCCTCACAGATCATAAACTGGCGAAGCGAAGTGATAAGCAATTGCTAACAAAGGACAGAGGGATAGTATCAGGGGTGAAACGGCAGGAAGGGTCGGGAGAGGAGATGGATGAACTTGGATGGAAAAGTTTTGGAGTAAAGATGACGCATTTCCGGGAGGCACCGCGTAGGTCACGCGGAATGCGCGACCTCACGCTTTGCGGAGTATAAGTGGGGAAGTATGGGGAAGGGGAGCGAGTCAGGCTTAAAAAATGGCTGTGCTTTCGGGAAATTCTAAATGAAGGACTTTCTGGGAAAAGGGTTGCCTGGGGGAGGAAAGGGGCGAAATGCTAGGAACACTTCCCGGTAATTTAGACGCCCGCATTGCTCCATAGCTACTAAGAGAGAGTTATTACCACTTTTTTTTTCTTTTGTATGGTTTTGCATTTTGTCACGTAATGCATCTTTGTCTGCATATTACACGCTTTTCAGAGATGTGAAGAGACGACCGGTATACGCCGTAGTATCATCGTTCTCATTCAAGACTTCTTTTTGTGGTGTGTACATCTATAATCGAAGAATTTCATATTCCATCCAAATTGCAGCCCTTTCCACGAAGCGTTTCGTGCCCTTAATGACCCAGTATTTTTGTGCTTTCGATTCCATTCTTTTTTATCTGGCTAGGGCGATGAGAGAACTTCAGCAGCTCTTGTCAATACACCGCTGAAAGGACGCTCAAATATGCGATTCGCCTAATCAGGTACCGTTCGCCCGAAAAATTTCGTTTCTCTCAGAACGTACTACCCACACATTGGTCCTTGCGCTTTCGAAGGTTTCCTGTTTCTTCTATTCCCGTCACTGTTACGACATCATTGTGCCTATGTGCTCATGGAAGAATTTCTGCCCTTTACTGTAAGCTAAGCCTCACCTTATCTTTTGAAGTGTTCATTTCTACATCGCTTCATTTGTTCTGACGTTTTTGCGCTGTTTTGCTAAGTGCGCATGCATTATGAAATAACAAGAAGGCAAGCGTTCTGCGCTCCTCAATCACTCCGTGGTATTTTTTTCTCTGGGGAACGGTGATAGAACCTGACAAAAACATGAGCCTGCATTAAACGGCGCTTGTGACCCTCAACTGCCCCCCCCCCCCCCTCCCAAACTTCCACATTTTCTGAAACAAATTTATTTCTTCTGCAACACGTTTAAAGGCAGCTCTACAATAATGTTGGCGTAAAAGAGACAGTCCATTAAGGCCAAACCACTGCTCGCGTTGCTAGTAGTTGTTTCTGGGGTTTCTTTTCCAGTTATGATTATGAGGCACGCCATAGTGGAGGGCTCCGGAATAATTTTGATCACCTGGGGTTCTTTAACGTGCACTACAACGCAAGCACACGGGAGTTTTTGCATTTCGCCTCCATCGAAATGCGATAGCCGCGGCCGTGATTTGATCCCGCGATCTCGTGCTCAGCAGCGCAACGTCTGTGACATGAAGATGATGCTGCGTGAAGCCTGCCTGGGACATACGAAACATTCAATCTTTTAGAAGAGATAGAATTGAAAGAGAATGAGAACGTTAACTCGACCGCAGTCGAAATAGGCAAGATACATTTAGGGTGTTGGTTAAAAAAAAGGTCGTGACAAGACTGGTGGAGCCGAGGCCGTTACAAGCATTGGTTAATTGTGGTTGGCGCATCACGGCCTCAGTTGCTTTTGCATCATAAGACCCTACATAACTTAATAACTTTACAATCTAGAAATAGAAGTTTTAATGAAGAGAGAGGGAGAGATCAAGAAGAAAAAATTGACTGCATATCTGCTTGCTTAGCTGCAAATGACGTCGAAAGACTATAGTCTTCTGCCACCCCTGACACGTAACACCCTCTCTGCTCTCCCCTCCCACCCCTCACGCTCTTCCCCTCCTCTCTCACTCCTCCCATGATGGATGCAATGGAGGTTTTGTTGAATTCAATTCAAATTTGCCGCGTTCGCCCTGCTCTCACGCCATATGTTGGGACCTTTTATTACTGTTGGCTTAAAGCCGGCTACAGAGCCGCGGCTTTAGTCAGATTCTTTTGAACGCGTAGCGTCTCTTCGACACTCATTTCTAACGCATTCGACGCCATTTCTAACGCGTTGATTTTTCATTTATTTACGTAAAAACCAGTCCAAAGATATTCTTAATTAAATGAACGCCGCGGATCACGGTTATGTACATATATTTTGCCTCAAATAGGCCTGATGTTTCCTTTGCGCTGTAAAATGTTGACGTGTATGACCCCGTGCCGCCAGTGCTAGTAGGTTGGTTGGTTTTGGCCGGGAGGTTGACTCGGTTTTGGCTGGGCGGTTGAATCGAGTAACAGACAGACAGGTGGACAAACAAACAGACTGCGTTTCTCGCGTTTAGGTAGCCCAAGAAAGACTTCTAGCATAAGAACGTTTTCGTTTGTGCATACTGTGCTAGGATCCGAATTGACAAAGTTTTTTGTCTGTAAATTATGCCTTTGATTGGCTCGCATGGTGACCTTACGAAAGTGGTCACATGTCGAACATCACAACTTGCCGGAACTCGATATCACGAAGCTCTACCGTAAAAAAAATGTGTTGTGGGCAGGGGTCCCTGGGTCGAGCTTACAATGTTTTTTATACGTAAGTGGAGGTTATCATTTGACAGTAGTCATCACTAATAATGTCATATTTAACGTTTGTCTGGCGACTGCTCTTGCAATTTTCTTTTAATACGGGACCTGGGGCCAGATTTCGCAAAGGTTTTAGTTCGTAAGTAACTTTTTTTCATTGGCCAGCCCGCTTCGCTCATGATATGCCTTTCATCGGGATTGGTTGACGTTTTCTCTCACGAGAAATTCTACCGTAAGATGTTTTTGTCAATACGGGCGCTGGCGGTGTATTTTGGAAAACTCTCAACGAGTTACAAAGTTGCAGCTCGTCTTTTGACGTTTCTGCGAATCTTTCGTCATGCCCCCTTTTCACACTGCGCTTTCTTAATATTCCGGCCAATAGTGCAAAATAACACACAAAGTACTTTCATGCCACGTCCGCACTTATTTTCTTTTCCATGTTATTTCCCCGATAGTTACCGTTCTCTTTTCGCCGCACATCGCCCCGCTGATGGATTGAAGGATGTTCTCTACACGACACCCCATACTCACCGACTTTGCCTTGATTGCAGGCGAACGGACGAGGCGTGCATTTGAATGGAAATATGCACCCGGTTTGGGAAAGCCGGCTCTCATGGATAAGAAGGAGTGAAGTGGGTGAGGGGCGGAGCCCAAGGGACGCAATCGATTCGCGTGACGCCCACAAATGCGCGCACACTCGCGGTCCTGCATGTTTGTATCTCTTTGCTACCCCAGATTGATGTGGTGTATACTGAAGCAAACGAAAAAGATGCAGGAACACATACATGCATGACACTTCAGCAGCTGGTGCTTCTAAGCTCCTTTCAGACTTATCCGTCACGCCTTCTGTCAGTCCGGGACCTGGCGAATAATTTTGTGTGGGGCCATTTGCATATGACGGGGTCTTCAGTGATATCGCATAGGAAATAGGAGTTAGGGTGGAGAGTTTCGAATAGGGCTTCGGGGCTACGTGTGTGTGTGTGTGTGGGGGGGGGGGGAAGAATATATATATATATATATATATATATATATATATATAGTAGTATAATTGGCTTCACAAGAAGCATTGATGCGTGCCACTATTCGTTATAATTTGGCACGCGTGCTCTGCGTCGCATTTTAAACTGATCCGGCTGGTGTAGTGGAGCAGCTCACTGCGACTCATTGCTGATAATAAACCAGGCCGCGTTGAAGATCAATCACCTAGTTGCCTTCGCGACACGCACGCGAAATGCCAATTCCAGAAGAAAATTGCGTGACAGTGTCTTAATAGCGTGATACTTGCCACGAATGCGAAAAAAAAAAATAAATGATCAACATATCAAAAACAACATATCAGCGAGGCACGGACTCGGCCTTTACATTCCGGTTTACACATTGCATCAGGCTTTTCGTAAGTCCTAAAAAAAAGTTTTCAGTTGTTCTCTTGCTGTTCATGCTGGGGTTTCCTACACCCATCGGCTTCCCTTTCCAGTTAAATTCGCGGCCTACAGAGGTTCGCTGCATTAACCCGTGAGGAAGCTTCCTTAAAATGCGATATCAGCTCAGATACCCACATTGCTCACCCCATTTTTTTTTCACAATATACACGAAGGAAGGCTCACCGATTCCAAAACCACGTAAAACCTATATACCGCGCATTTTTTTAATCTCTTTACCAACTCCTCGAACCGAAAAACCCTTTTAACGCAGGCCAACCGAAAAACGAGTGAACGCCGCCGACAGAGGCAGGTGAAAATGTCCTCTAGGAAGCAAGGCGACAGCAAACTCGCGATACTTCCTTTCTCTCGCCATCCTTTTTTTTCCCCCTTCTCCCTCTTTCGAGGTCTCAGCGAAAATCACGCAGTTCAACGAGTTTAAAAACAAACAGCTACAACAACAACAACGAAAACTAGGCGAATGAGCACAGGCGAATACTCTCTAAGGAAACGCGGGGAGTGTGGAGCTGATCGCACCCCACACCCAAATGGCCGCTAGACTGCGACGAGGCCCCCAGATGTGAAGCCGCTGCAGCTGCTGCTTCCGGCCCATGGCTTTTCCTTAACACCCCCGCTCTCCATCTTTGGCCCTATCCTTGCCGGTGTCTCTTTCCCATCTATCCCCCCTTTCCCTTTACCGATTCTTTCCTTCCCATAAGAAGTTCTCCCTCGGGCTGCTAGCGGTTCTCATAGCCGCTGCTCTTTGCACGCAAATGCAGTTCGGAGCCACAGACCTTTATCGTCACGCCCCGAAGACTCAACCCCGAACTCAGGCTCCTTCACTGACCCCCCATCTCACCCCTCCCTTCCATACGCCGGGTCGAGCTCTACGTCTCACTTCTCTATGCAAGATACCGCACTTCCTCTTCTTCTGTTTTTCTTTGCGTATTTTCTTATTTCGCTTCTTTTTGTACGCACGAGTTTTACTTGTTTTCTTTTTCGCACTCTTATCTGCGGCCTTGTTGGTGTTGGAAGGATGGTTTTCGCATACGGCCTATCGCGCGCAATAAATGCGGGGGTGCTTTATTTTCAAGCGCCGTTATGCGTCTCTCCCTCGCTGCCACGCTACAGATCTGGGCCGTCGATTCTACGGCGGCTCGACGTTCTGAGGTTCTCGAAGAAACCCCGTCCTATAAGACGGAGGTCATCTGAGAATCCTACCCCTTCCCCCTAACCCTACTTTCTCTTTTTGAGCAATTTCTTTTGCTCCTAATGGCTAAAGCTTGGCCTTCGCAGAGTGAGCTTGAAGCGTTTTAGTATAAGCTGCTTTCGATAGGTGTTTTTTTTCTCACATTTTTATGATTTTGCGCTAGAGTATATGTGCACGGCTCGAGGCTCCCGGGCTTGAATATTTTGGCATGCACTAGATTGAACTCCCTGGGCAACGCGTGAGCAATGCGCCATTCTAGCGAGCCGAACGACGTTCATATCAGCTGCATTGGTCTCCGAACGGCACTTCTGAGCGCTTTTCTAAAGCCATAAATTTCATGTTTTTCCTTAGATATTTAGTATATTATCGACAGTTATTTGACTATCGAGAAATTGGTTCTACACCATGTGGGGTGTTGCAGAAATAGCAGCCCCACGAAAACATGCAGACTACTCAACTCCTTTTCTGCCTCGTAATCTCTACTAAAATATCGGTTACTCCTGTTTGGTCTCTAATGCACACCGCTGTCTTTCAGTCCCCTACGTTTCGCTAGCTTATACGTAAGTTTTCACACTATCACTCACGGCGCGTTTTAAGCGACGTCTCAAACCCGTGGGTGAACCACCACGTTTCCACCTCATGTTTTAGTACCGGAAGAATGCAACGATTGGACACGTTTCAAGGATAGCACCAATCTCACAGAATGATGAAAAGCACGAATAACAATAATCGCAAAAAAATAACAGCGCCCTATACAGTCGGTTAATAAACTGCACTGCAGGTTATACCTTCGTTACGTTACGTGCCAGACACGCCGAATTCGAATGCCGCCTATTTTCCCTCTTAACAGTATGGAAAACGTTATTGGTGACATCGACAAGAGCTAAATCTACATTAGGTTACGTAATCGATACGCCGAATTCTAATCCCGCTTATTTTTACTCTTAACCGTCTGGGAAGCACTGTTGGTGACATCGACAAAAGCCACAATGACGTCTCAGTTACTGCAATCACCTATACACGCACTAACTACGACTAAATTCAGGCTTTGCAACGCTTCGCTGTTTTTCGTTCTCCCACTGCAACGCAATTTCGACGAATACCTAATATAAGTCTCTGGCTCCATGGCTCTTTCGGTCAAACTTTCGTTTCACTCACCCGGCGGGCCCTCATCATCAACAGCAATATTTGTAAGCGCACAAACGCCCGTCACGAAAAAGCGGCTAAAGAAAACAGATTGTAGGCTTCAGCGATAAAAACGGACGAACGAAAGCCGCAGAGAAAAGCGTGCCTAAAGTAAACAGAATACCAACTAGGCTGCAGACAGTTCCCTCCCTATTTCACATCCCCTTTTTTCCCAGTCGTCGTGTTCCTTTCGTCTTTTTTCCCTGTACATACTTTTGGCAGGCAGCTAGGGTGCACGTTTTGCATAATTGCTGCTCATCCCCGGCAGCGCATCGGCGAGAAGTGTGCGTGCCGGCCGACCGATCTCCGCAAGCGCTGCAAGCGGTTATGTTTGCGGTTGCTCTGGGGAGCTGTTTTCCCGAACGTAAGCCGAATTGGGAGCTTCCCCTCCCCCCTGCCCCTTTCTTTTTCTAGGACATTTCTTTCTGCGCGTTCTTTCTATCAAAACTCTCTGCATTTGCCTTCTATAGTTCTCTTCATTTCTCTTTTGGTTTTCCATCTATGTCTCTGTAGGCTTACACTTTATGGTTTCTTGATTCTCATTCGATCGCCATTAGGTATGCCCTTGGAAGATCAGCAAACAAGTTTATTGCTGGAGACGAGGGCTGAGAGCCGGCTCCTCGGCCTGACTTTGGCTTCGGATTTCGGCTTAACGATAATTTAATCGCGTTCTCGTTTTGCTGCATTTTTTGAATGATGGGCTGGAGTAGTATTCTTTCTTTTTTATATAGTACATACGCCAATCCAGCCTTTATTGTATAGTGCGCTTTAACGCAGAGGCGATTTCCATGCCCGGCGCATATATTGCTTTCTGCGGACCATCACTTGAACAAATTTCGAATTGCACAATTTGTGTGAAAGCTCCGTAGAACTGATCGGAGAAGACTGTCTTTCCTGGACGTTTGAGCATCTCCAGGCTTCGTCCGTCATCAAGCTGCCTGAAATGCAATCTTTATCGTTTATGGGTCAACCATTTTCGTCGTTCAAGTGACGTTTAAAGAATTTGGTTTTTTTGTTTTAATTCGACCGGCACTGTCTCACAGCCATTACTAACCTATGACGTAGTCTCTCACATCTCGTTTATCATAAGGGCACGCGTACTCGCCCACCTCGACAACACACTCCCCTTAGACTCTTACGTCATCATGCTTCATTCGATGCACTACAAAGCGCAGTAGCTAAGCTTTTGTAAACTGCTTGTCGCAGAGGACGCATTTACACTTTGTTTTGTTATTTATTTTTTATGTATTTATTTATTCAGTACCCACAGGCGAAAAAAGGAATTACCGTGTGTGTGTGTGTTGTGTGTGTGTGTGTGGTGTGTGTGTGTGTGTGTGTGTGTGTGTGTGTGTGTGTGTGTGTGTGTGTGTGTGTGTGTGTGTGTGTGTGTGTGTGTGTGTGTGTGTGTGTGTGTGTGTGTGTGTGTGTGTGTGTGTGTGTGTGTGTGTGTGTGTGTGTGTGTGTGTGTGTGTGTGTGTGTGTGTGTGTGGTGTGTGTGTGTGTGTGTGTGTGTGTGTGTGTGTGTGTGTGTGTGTGTGTGTGTGTGTGTGTGTGTGTGTGTGTGTGTGTGTGTGTGTGTGTGTGTGTGTGTGTGTGTGTGTGTGTGTGTGTGTGTGTGTGTGTGTGTGTGTGTGTGTGTGTGTGTGTGTGTGTGTGTGTGTGTGTGTGTGTGTGTGTGTGTGTGTGTGTGTGTGTGTGTGTGTGTGTGTGTGTGTGTGTGTGTGTGTGTGTGTGTGTGTGTGTGTGTGTGTGTGTGTGTGTGGTGTGTGTGTGTGTGTGGTGTGTGCGTGCGTGCGTGCGTGCGTGCGTGCGTGCGTGCGTGCGTGCGTGCGTGCGTGCGTGCGTGCGTGCGTGCGTGCGTGCGTGCGTGCGTGCGTGCGTGCGTGCGTGCGTGCGTGCGTGCGTGTGTGTGTGTGTGTGTGTGTGTGTGTGTGTGTGTGTGTGTGTGTGTGCGCGCGCGTGCGTGCGTGCGTGCGTGCGTGTGCGTGTGCGTGTGTGTGTGTGTGTGTGTGTGTGTGGTTTTACAAACGGTTACAAACGTTCAGAAAAATTGTTTTTACACAGCATATCAGGCAAAAATGGCAAGTTGAACAAAACACGTTACGCTATATATGGGCAATGCAACAAAGAGGTCAACGAAACTGGAAAGCTTAGTCACTCCGACAAGATAAAAAATACATCATTTATTTTTTTAGGCGATTTCTAGCTGATGTTTGTCGAATGCGTCTTATATGGTCGCACGTGGCGCCTGGTCTATCGTCGGCAAGCCCACCAACGAGCCAGTGCGTTCAGAGCTGCCACAATGAATCGAAATCTCAACCTTGTGTCCTCTTAAGTGCGATTGTGTGGATTATCTCTGTGAAACTGGCTTTTATGCTTACGTTTCATTTCATCTTGGAGTTACGTCACGAAGCAAACGAAGCGAATAAAAAAGAAAGTACGATTCGGAATCTTAGAAAGTTCAAGTGAGTAAGTCGAAGTCGGCGTAAGTCGAGTTAGAGTGAGTCACAGCGAACGGAAAAAACTTACGCGAGCCTGAATGAGTGAGTGCGAGTATTCCCGAGCCACATGCGATTCCAATTATTATTATGTTTAATCTCTGCCACATGTCGTGCGAGGTCGCTTATGACTGTCCCTGCTGAATCTAACTTTGTGTATTCGCTAGGGGGGGGGGGGGGGGGGGCAATATTCGAAGTTTCGGACTACAAATACGAACAGTTGGTGCTTAGTATTCGTTCCGCAATTTAAAAGGAACCATTCGGTATTTTCGTGCAGTAGAAACTAACCCGCAGCAACCGACTGTGTAGTCTGGTTACTATTCTCCGTGGTCCAACCAAACTATCGCTATAATAATCACAATTGTTTCAACGACAAAAGATGCCGAAGGAACGCAGAAACAAAATAAATACAAGCTCTGTGTTCGGTTTCATGGCGGAAGCCTACATGGCAACCTTTGTCTTTTGCTTGTAGTCTGCCGTTTAGTCTTTTTGGCTGCCTAGCCATGTATTAGTTTTATCTTGCACGCTACAACCAGTGATGTCTTTTCTTGCAGCGGGCCCTTTTAACCTGTTTTCTTTTTCAGAACTTGTGATATTTTTTAGGCACCAATTTATTTAGTATTTCGGGAAAGCTTGTCATATAGCTGCCATTCTTTCTCAGAGGTTCTTTTCAACCAGGCTCTGTTGTTGTTTAGCGGCTGTTCATGCAATGTTTCCAATGAAAATGTGCGTTATTGAGTTTTTAAGTGATAATTTATCCCTGATATAATTGACGGACGTTTTTCTTCTACTTAGTACAAGTGTGGTACGTAGTTATACTGAAATAAATATTTCGACTTTAAATAGAATAATCAGCATACTATTCGATATTCGATATTTAATATTTGATACCTCCTTCTTGTAATCAATTTGCACTTGAAAAAGTCGATATTCGCCCACCTATAATATTCCCTAGAGGCGTTGAGGCCATGATTTCGTGAATCTCAGCGACTGTAATCATAAGCGCAAAACAAGTATTAGATGAAAAGTATGCTTAAAGAAGGTGTCTACCTGAAACAAAAATGTCGTTCGTAACCAGAAAACACAAGCTGAGACAAATGTTTGCTGCCGTAACTGATTGAGTCACCCTTACACTTGCAATCTCATTTCATGGACGTTACACTAAGGGGAACGTGTTTGGAACACTGTTCAACCTATCCAGTGTAACATATGTGGAACAGTTGTTATTTAGCGTCGGCTTTTCGGTCGGTCGAGCTCCTTGCAACTGTTACTGTATCAGCAAACATCACTCTTAATATTGTTTCACCCTTAAAGATCACCCTTAAAACGTCACCCTTAATTCTGTTCCACATAACATTCACTAAGTTTAACACATTTGTCATGTTTCACATAGGTTTAACCAACTCAGTGGACCATCTTTGTAAAACTGTTTCATGTACTTAGTGGAACTTATGCGAATTGAGATTAACACTGTACAAGCGGCGCTTCCATACAACAGTGCAGGATTAACTCAGAGTATTTGTAAAGTAAAACTGTATGGGCTGATAGGTGCCAAAGCAAATCGAAGCCACAGCCGTTGGATGATGAGGCCCTTGCCGAAGAATGTACAGCCAGAGGGTCAAGGCGGCAAATGATTCAAAGTATACAGAGCGAGGATTGACTTTACGATGGAACATCCATTAGGCTTGTCAACGCTAGCCTACACTATAGGGGGCATTAGGCTACGGTATTTTATCGAGGGTACGCCAGTCACTGCAACAAAAGTTGTGGAAGAAAGAACTATCTGCTGAAGAAAGAACTATGAGCACGTGATGACTTCTAAGCCAACAACACGTAACATTAACAGGGGTCCATGTAAATATGTTGTCAGCAGTGTCTTTGCAGCCGTTTCATTTCAGTTATGGGCATAGGAAAACGAGTGTTGAAAAAAAACTCGCTTATATATAATTTCAGGAAACATTACACGTTAGCACGTAGAAATCAAGCAAATTAAATAAAAGAAACAAAGAAGAAATTCAGGGTTAATAGAACGAGTGATCATAAAGAGAAAAGAACTTTAACAAGCGCAAATTACTCATTGTTCACAGAAACGTCTTCACTACGCCGACATAATAAGGAATTCTCGCATGGCAACTAAGGTTGTGCTTCCAAAGCTTGCAGCAGGCCATGACGCTAGCATTGCACCAAGCGACAATGGGTGGTAGTCTATTGCCTTCGGCGCGCTCAGTAATAATAATAATAGTAATAATAATAAGGACATACAAACGATAAAAATGCCGCATCATATAAACTTCTCAAATGGTTAGTTAGTTAGTTAAATTGGAGTTATTGGCGCAAAAGCGGCGATGGCTATACTGCACCAGACACAGGGTGTTCTGAAATGGTGTCTCTCGCAATTTTTTGTTGCCTTGTATGCAAGAACTAACGTGCACTGACTATAACGGCCTGTACAGTAGCGAGGAGAATATCAGAAAAATGAAAAATAGAAGAGAGAAAGAAAGGGAAAGAAAGACAAGGAGAAAAATAGAAAAACAGACACAGGACTAAAGAAAGTTCCAAGGGGTGCTTAACTGCATTCAACGGTTGCGCGAGAAGAAATAAAAGAAGAGACTGAGTGACCGAAAATAAAAAAGAGGTGCATAGCTTGCTTGCCTAAGAAAGCTCACATATTGCTTCCTCGGCGTTCCCCCAGCCCTCGGGCAATAAAGGAACGTTTCGTCACAGCACAAAAGAAAACTCTTGCTTTATTCAACGCGCTGTTGCGCGCCACCATAAAAAAAAACTTCTCGCAGGGCTGTCTTACCATGTTCTCTTCAATCATCCGGCATGCCATACACATGCGTCGCTTCTGTGCGTTACACACGCTGGCTCCAAATGTTTCTTTGCTAGCCTGTGCGTTTGAGCGAAACGTCGTTCACGTCTCGAAATTTGCACCTTCGAAAACCAATTACGATAACTTTGAAAAAGTGCATGTGGCAGCGCTCTTGGAACCACGCTTTAGGGGCTGCCTGCGTGCAAATTTTATTATAATAATTTTAGTTTTCTTTTCCTAATTATCCTCTTTTGCATTTTTCGTTAACTATTTCGGTTTTGAATATAAAAAAGAACCTTCGAGTAAGGAATGTTTTTGGTATACAGAAAACACAAGATATAGCGTTATAAGCACTAGGGGTAATTAGTTTAATGAGGGTAAGCGTGACCTCGTGGTCTTGTTTTGTTATTTGAGTTTTCTTCTCAAACAGCTGTAGCATGCTGGTGGCAGCTGCACTTCCTCCCTTGCTAGAAAAACAGGAAAACTAAAGAATGTGGCAGCGGCTATGAAATTCTCACAAGTTTAGGCATATGGACTAGTATAACGCATTAACAAGGCGCATATTATGCAGGCGCCGGGAAGTATAAAGGAATACTGAAGCCATACATCAGGGTACTAAAGTGATATATCCATGTTTCCAGTGCGTTTAAAACATCACTTATAAGAAAAACAGGGCCTTCGTCAGTGCAGAAAATACCGTCAACGAAGTACTTACTGATCCTGGATTGGTGGCGCCACCAATGTGAAGTTTACGTTACCAGCTCCACCCGACGAAATGTGTCCCGTTTATAGTTGTGTGCAGTTATTAACAAATTATAAAAGAAAAGTAAGCTACATTGCCTCGCAACACGAAATACACAGTGCATATTGGTTAATTCAGTGGGAATTTCATGGAGAAGCTTTTTCATTGCCTTCTCTCCGGGGTTTAGTGCGTACTGAAGTAAGCAAGCAAAATTTCTCCGTGATAAAAAACTTGGGTAACAGCGTGTGTGCAACTGCGTACTGCGTATGTGCCACTAGGCTATGGGCCATTTCTCGGCTAATCACCAAAAATGCATACGTACCACGGTTACACAGGGCGTATAGAAGATTTTATTGTAGCAATATATGTGTCGTGTACTTGCCTCTGCATACACCTCTCATTTACATTTATTCATCAAACAAGCATCGCAGATCGTATTTGCCTTCGTGGTACAGGCAGTTTAGAGCTACAGGCAAGCCATGTAGCCGCGATGACGTAGTTTACGTCCAAATAAATACTGCGGCAGACATTGAGGAAAGTCGCTTCATAGGTGAAAAAGCAGCTCATATGCAGCGTGTAAGACCTTTAATCTATCATTGAAGCATTACTATGCAAGCCTTCGCTTAAATTAAATGGGCCGTCAGCATTTTAATACTCATGAGGTATTTAACAAGAGTGCAGTGAATGGCCCTGTTTCTGCGGTATGAACCGCGCACCCAGCAACCCGAGAGCTTACCATAGCTGGCGTTTAATAATGCTACGTGCGCGCTATGGTGCAAACGGGAGGCAGTAGACGCGTTTTCTTGATGCTATGTTGAAGCCACGTTCATAATGTTGGTGTGAAATGTGCGGCAGAGGTAGCGGGCACGTTTCCTGGACGTCACATTAAGCGGAGGGAGAAATTTGATGGTGCCACCGCCTCATGGTGCAGATCACGCACGCAGGTCGGGTGACTTGGAAGAAGGACGGTCTTCCGTAAGCTTCTGCGACGGGATATTGGACGCTAAGAGCCTAGAATGATGAATGATGCCGTCCTAAAGACGCACATGGGCTATCCTGAAGTTAACGAGATATCGGGGAAACTGGGCGTAATACTCGCAAAGCTTTTTGGTCGTATAAGTTCTGCTTCTCAGTTGTCTGACAATACGTTGAGCGTCAGGATTAGCTAGAAGTTTCACTCATGAAAAATTATAGCTTAAGCGCTTTTGGAAACGGGGATCCAAGAAGTTGGACTTAGTGGCAGTAGACACTGTGCTCGAAAGTCGGCAATATGTGCTGAGAAAACAAACTTGTAAGTGCGCTTATACGTTGTTAAAGGCCATGTGAGGAATATGAAAGAAAACACCGAAACCTGTTACCAATAAATCATTACTAAAAATTTCTGAATTTGAGACTTGCCAGTGAATAAGTACTGCACTAACGTTCCTGCCGCTTCTAAAATAACAGCAAGCTCATATATTTTTACAAATGATGTAGCATGCTGGGTTAAGCAATAAGTGATACCAATGAATGGATGACAAGGCACTAAAGTAGGTGGCCAATCTGAACCGAAAACCATCTTTGAATGGTCTTTTTCTTTTCTTTTGATCACTTACAGTTATACTCCCTGATTGTGGGTGGTAGAGGATTAAAGGGACCGACGAGATGGAGAACTCTGCAGGTATTCGCCGGGTTAGCAGCACGATTCAATAGAGGTCCGAAGTACAGACCTTTGTCCTTGCGGTGGACCCATATTAGGATCAAGTTGATTAGCCTCAATACAAATGCCAACTACATTACCCACCCACCCACCCAAATGGGCCGACACTCTAAGGGTGAAAAGCCCTGGCCAAGGAGCTTGTGTCACGCAAACCCCGTGAAATCATTTGGGCACAAGAAACCTTTGCAGAGGATTCCTTGGACGCTCCACACGTGCGCGTCTAACATCATTATCATCAGCCTATATTTTATGTCCACTGCAGGACAAAGGCCTCTCAGCAGGTCTAGGAGGCCTATACAGCTGTGTAGACATAGCCCGATGTCGGCATATACTCTACAGCTGGTGCTCCGACAAAACGAAATTAAAATTCAACTGTGCGGTTTTACACGCCAAAACGACGATATGCTTAGGAGGCACGCCGTAGAGGGGGACCCAGCATTCATTTGTCCAGCTAGGTTTCTTATACGTGCACGCAATGCACGCTACCCACGCTTTCTTCTTTGTTTTTGTTTTTCTTTCTTTCTTTTTTTGTGTTTTTATTTCACCGCCACAGAAATGTGGCCACCGTGGCCGGGATTTGATACCGCGAGATCGTACTTAGCGGCGCAACTTTAAGGCCGCCACGGCGGTTATCAAAGGCGGAATAAGGCACGAACAGAAAAAAAAACACACCGTGCGCAAATATTGACTACTCGAGCGAGCTAGAATCCCAAAATAACACGGTGCGCACAGCACTCGTATACCTTTGGACGACGACCCGTCGACGAATTCCATATTTTTCCCAGACTGTCAAGTCCAGCCGACATCCGTCGCTTCTTCCTTCCGAGATGCAGCTCTCTCTCTCGCTCAAGCAACGTGTGCGGTCTCGCTGCCGTGACCCGGAGACCTGTTTCTATGTTTCTTATCTTTTGCCGCTGGAATTCCGAGCGCGTGCTCGACATTTCCGAACTGCCAGCTCGGTCAATACTCGTCCTGCCGTTTTCTGCCCCCTCGAGGCTTTTTCACCACTTCTGACGAAATGAAACTGACGGAAATAAAAATAAACGAAACATGTTGCGGGAGAGGGACACACGAGGTCCGTATTTTAACCTAACCCAGAACAAGGCTATCGATTTACCCTCTCACTGCGCCTACAGGGACACCCTCTCCCACTGTTGTTTTTTTTTTCGTTTTTTTTTTCTTTTCGGCTTGTCCGCGTCAGCAAAAGCAAGAATTTCAAAACTACAAATTTTTCATCGACCAAGAGCGAGCTGAGAAACACATGGCGCATTCTTCGCACGTTTGTCAGTCCATCTTGCCAACCTCTCCACGGTTCTTACAAGATTTTTTTTGTTCTTTTTAAGCTTTGTTCGGCTTGATTTCTTGTTCCGTTCTTTTGCTTTTATCATCTAGCAAAAAATTGCTGCCCAAAGTTGCAAGAACAACAGATAACGCAAGTACCCTATCCACCTTATTATTTTTATTTTATTTTATTTCTGGAAGTCTCGCTGGATGGGAAACGCTCATGTTCGTCACTCGTATAAGGCCACATCTTGAAGCGCAGCGAAGTACACCACACAAGGATCACCCACCGAAGAACATTTTACGTCACTGTAGAGTCTGAGCTGCCTGCTAAGAATTGCCGAATTTTTACTGCTCTAGTTTTACATGAATCTCCCACCTTTTACGTGCTCGCGAGTTCTTTCTTTAGTTCTTTCTTTCTTTCTATTTCATCGCTTTTATTTAATTCATTCACACTTTCTTTCAATAGTAAAGTTGTTAGTTTATTCCTTCCTTCCTTTGTTCTATTCTACCGTTTCTTAGTTCACTCATTGGCTTTTTCTTTCGTTTCTCGTCTTTGAATCATTCTTTCTGTCACTCCTTTTTGTCGTCATTGTTATTTCACTCCTTTTTTCCCTTGACATTTTTTATGAAGTCGCCTGAAGCTATCAAGCGTTTCGACAAACGTAGTACGCGGCATGTTTGAAGCGTCTCGCTGAAACCGCTGTTCGCTCTTGTACGGCTCCTGGCACTACAGGTTGCGGGTACTTTTTTGCAAGGGTGAACCTCCTCCCCCCTTCCCCCCTGTAGAGAGAAGCATTGTACACTCAGCCGAGTTGCGAAATGCTCTACATTTCCCAAGAAAGCGCGGTAAGCGGATATGTCTGCTCTTGTACACCTCCACATTCTTGAAACGCACTGACTACGAGCTGTGTAGTGTACTGGATGCCTGTCAATAGCTCAAGCGCCCGGATTTTACAGTCAGTTTCTATATAGAAGAACTAAGTTTATAGCCTTTTCTCTCGATATATTTATTTCGTCACTGCCGAAAGTACAAATACACACAGAGTGACGTTATACAAAGCGGGTTGGGTTGCTGTTGGGGTCGCTGTTTTTAGCCTTAATATTGTCCCGAACGTAGACAGTAAGAAATAATACAAGAATATAACAACAAAGGTTCAGTGGTGCCGCATATGGCAGAAATGTAGATGTAAGAAAATACACAAAATGTTCACAGTGTGCAAGAGTAGTTCATTTAGAGTTCAAATGTAATGCATACGAAGTTTATTTGCACATTGTGGTCCCTTCTTTAAATGTGCTTACTGAAAAAGTGCCCATTGGACAATAAACAATGGCTTTATGTCTCAAGGTTCGTATATATTTGATTATGTAGAGGTAGCGTCTTATTGATAAAGGACAAGAAATATTCTAGTTATCATTCAATCAGTAAATCAACCAATCGATCGATTACATTATATTGCCCCGATGACCGGGTATATGTAGGCGTTTCTTTTAAGGACAAGCGGTTCTGTGCATCTTACTGACACAGTTTAAAACTCTGTGGACAATATAAAACAAGATGCATGAACGCACGCATACACACACGCTTTGTACAAAACGCCCTTCCCACGCCTTCTAAGAAATGTTATATACGTTACAGGCACCTCACAGAAACCTCTACGTACTCTTTTTTTTCCTTTGGTGAAACGTTCCGAGTGCTATATGCAAATGAGGATCTGCAACAGAAATGTTGCAACTCTGGGTTGAGAAATACTCAGCATTTCTCGAGACTGTGGGGCAAGCGAGCGTTCTCTCTTGAAATTCCGTTCCTCGAAACGCCCTGTCTGCGAAAATCTCGCGGTGAACCTTCACGCCACTCTGTATAGTTACTTAGCTAACGTTTCCAAACAGCGTGCTCGCGCATAAAATTTCCCTTATTTGTTTCGCTCCGGTCTTTTTTATTCATGAGAGCCTAGACTAAAGACGCATGCAGACTCTCTAGGACCAAACAGCCAACAGGCTTGTTGCGGCACCATTCAGAAATGTTCGTTGGCAACAGTGAACGTTTCGAAACTTTCGCCGTGGCCCTATACAGAAGCTCATAATTCATGATTATACAACATTTGGCAACAGTGAGCAAAACTTGTATGTGCTTCATTGTCCGCCAGAATTACGGTATTGATGAAGTTGGCATTGTAAATTGTCTCCGCTGCACTGGCATCGTATCGGAACTGGCATCACGACGCTGGCATCGCAGCGGACGTAATTTGGCAGAATTTATTGCCATTTTCTTTTAGAGATTAAAACTATTGGTTATTTCCTTCCGAAGGTCGTTATACAATTTACTGACATTTCTGAGAAGGGGAGCGCTAATGTTGTAGGGAAGAAAATAAGAGTACACGAACAGGGAGGATGCTTATTTGCCTTGATCCAGAGAGCCAGGCTGGCGGCTTCGACTAATGTGGTTTCGGACTATAGGGATCTCACCCAGTATGCAGGGCCCCACAAGGGAGCCCACAGCTCTTTTCACACTGAATAAATGTTCTTTACCAACACCACCACCATTTGCAACCGAGGTCTCTTCTTTCTGAAATAGTTTTCAGTTTTACAGAATCGAAATAATAAAAAAAGCTTTCAATAATAAAATAAAATGGGGTAGAAATATATCGATATTGTATCGAGATAGATGCGGTAAGTTTTTCCTATCGTAGCTAGATGGGACCACTGGCTGCACGGTCGGCACGAGCGAGAAAACGGAAGGAGAGGAGGAGGGATGAGGAGGGGTGGTCATTGAACATTCATCTCTATTGAGAAACAGTATTCCTTGTCCATAAGGAAAAGTGTGTTAAGAAATAAACTAGTTTGCGTAGATGGCATGGACCGAACAGACGGCCCACTGATACAGGGATAATCTGCATATGCGGTAATGGGGCCATCCTGTCGGCTTTCCCTTTCTATTTTGCACTTTGTTCTGCTCGGGACTCCAGCGCCCTCCGAAAGGGCTGAGCAGCTACAATCCCTGCGATGTGCCGGCAGCTACGCGCCGTTGCTTAGAGCCTTCATAGATGTTAGGTGTTCTCATAATCTCTCATTGAGGATGACAGCGGTTCGTCTGCCCGGTATAGACTTTCATACCACTAAGTGGAATCTTGTACACAACCTCGCAGGCGCAAGAGACGATCGGCAGTAGGTGTCGTTTTTTTTCTTCGTCGTCTTTTTTCTTTATTTAGTGGCACGAGCACCGAGTGACGCTGTTGTTTCTTGCGCAGGAACTTCCGGTTAGGGACCGACTTCCGGTTTGTCACAGAGGTCGGACGAAATTAAAAATACCTCATACAAAAATAAAAACAGGTAGATATCGATGGTTCTACTTATGCTTGATGATAGATATGACATCAGGGCACAAGTTTAGTACGATAAAGAGCTAAATAAGTGCGAGGAATAATTAGACACAATTAAGAAAATTTTGCCGTACACCAAAGCACACAGTCGTACACTGATACCTACTAAAACAGTATAAGTCCCCGTGAAACTCCAAGAGCTGAAGTGACGTCATCAGTGAAGTCACACTTAAACAAGGGGTACCCGCTCATTGCTAAATAAAATAAAAACAAGCTAATGAGAGCTACACACCACCTGACAGAGTGCACGCCTGCCTAACACAGCGGAAGGGTGATGTCACTCCCTCCTCTCTCGCTTCTCCTCTCCCAGCGCGCACCTGCTCCGTCGCTTGCTCGCGCGCGCCAGCTGCGCGCCGGCGCTCGTTGCATGCTCTCACGTCAGCGGCGGAGGGGCGCGTAAGGTGCGCTTCGTGCGCCGTCCGCTAGGGGGCTATGCGTCGCGCTCTCCTCGCCCTCCTTCCCTCCCTCGCCCGCTCCTCCGTGCGTGGTGGTTTCGCGCCAGTTCCGTTCGCCATGGAAGTAGACGACGAGGACGCCGAGCAAAGTTTTGTGTACCCAAGGAAAACACAAAGTTAACCCAAACAATACACCAGGGTACACCAACGCCCAGGCCCGAGTGACCCTAGCAGACACCTAAGACAAGGATTAGGGCGGTTTCTCTTTTTTTTTTTTTGCGCGCCGATTTCTTCTTTTGGCCAATCCCAATGGTACGCAACCATTTAATGCCTATAAGGAGCTGTAAGGACGATGTCTACTCCATGTTTGTGACCAATCCTTTGTAGATTGTGCGTAAGGGCGTCAGCGTAAGGCATCGCGACGATCTCTTTCACCTCTACTGAGGCAACATGCTAGCTAGGCGTGATCTAGAGCTTCTTCAGAAGCGATGCTCCCACGGGAACCAGACCACTGGAAGGGAACCTCCCCGAACTCGGCAGACGCTTTACTTAGTGCTCAAAGCTAAGGTCGACCACGAGGGCGCATGTCTGAGACGCAGTACCTGGCTTCGACCCCCATGCAGATATCGCGCCTGACCAGTTAAACGAAAAACTTTATTACAATTATACGTTTAATGAACCCATATACAACGCAAAGTGTGTTTTGAGGCCGTAAATTTCTAAAGCAAAAGAAACTCGCATTATATTTGCGCAATTACGGCATATATACCCTGCCGGCTATTCACTCAATTAGTTTTTCATACAAATACAGTAAAATTTACACATAAAGGAAACCCACTAGAAGGACGCAAGGCTACAAGTCCCATGTGGTATCTCCTAAATGAGTACTGTGAAAGAAAGTATTATATCAAACAATTATTACAGGCAAATATGAACATATTACCCAAGTAGAAAAACAGCAACAACTTCAGTGGCTGAACACAAACAACTAACGAAGTTTTACGGAACACAGCCGTTAATGAGTGTATGTGGACAGTTTTAGCTGTCGCTTGAACACATAATTGTACTTTTTTTTTCACTCCAGTGCAAGTGTATTTTATCACCGTATTCAATAAAAGGATACTGCTCGATATTTAATACATGAAAAATGAGGTCCGAAATCTGTTGCGAAGCTTGTAAACGCCGACAGCAAAAAAACGCTGCCCATTCCTGCTAATGCACTTTTTTTTCAGAGGCCCGCATTAAAGATTTACTTAGCGTATGCGAAGCTCCATTTTATACATGATTAAGCACTCCAATGTAGGAGACGATGAAAGAAAAACAAAACCCACCTACACAGCTCATTCCTGTGATTTTGCTTTAGTTTTCTTTTTTGCATGTTTTCAAGGGTACAATAGCGAGCATGCCCGTACATCGCCCACAAAGTCTCACCCGTGACAGCGAACCCAGAGAACACCGCTCGTGCCAAACCCGAGATCCCAGCCGTCAACGGGGCGTGGTGGCACTCGGTCGCGAAACGTCGATATTAATTTGCGCCCTGACCTCGACTCCTCCGTTCCAAGCCCGGCTTCTCCGCAGCACCTGCTCTCGCATGCACCCATAGCCCGCTTCCATGAACCACTACTTTCCGAGCGGACAACTCGAGGTCACGTAGATTGATTCTTTTTCCAGCACGTCATTTGCCTTTTTTTTTTTTTGTTCACCTCATCACGGCTACCACTTGTTCTTTTGTGATCAAGAATGTCTGTCATGTAATTTTCAAAATTTTTGTTTCGTAGAGATAGGCGAACAAGCGACATCTTGCGGGGCCCACGAACACGTGATGTTGACTGGACGTAGCGTTGCTGGTCCGGTAGGCCAGTGTTCGTGGTTATGCGTACGGTGTGAAGATATGGTCTTATGGGTGTAACAATATATACACGATGTTTCAGCGAACACGTTCAAAAATTTGTAAAAGTTGCCGGTGGCAGATGGCACAATTCTAGTTCATGAGTTCATGGTGTACTCCAAGAGGTGGACATAACTTGCAAAAAAAATTGAAATGCATAATCAACTAGTTAACAAGAATTCACTAATTAAGTATATGACTAAGAATGCTTATGGCCCATATTGCACTTAACAAGTTCTAGCCCTGGAGTTGCAAGGCGATTCACTTGGAACCAATTCTCAGGATGATACCAGTTTCGAGATATTAATTCCCGAACTTTCGGGAGAAATGCATAGGCGTGCCAGTTACGTTAGTGCTTCAATGCATAAAACGATGTTTTCATAAGAAAGTATCTGGAGGAACGTTCGGCTGTAAATAGTTTCAGACTTTCGATGTCTTCAATGTATGAATGCGCCATTTCCTGTGGCATGAATGTAGAGAAGTTATCGTTACGCAATAACAGATGACGCATGCCTGTCTCCCTCTGTCATGTGTGACGCACTGTTACCTTTTCTTCTTTTCTTTTTGTGGTAAATGCTAGAACTGAGAGACGTCTTGGCTTTTGTAGCGTTACCTGCCATGTGCAAAACCGAATATAAAAACCCCCTCTCTCTCTAATCGCTTGCATGAAAGAGTCACGCACCTTATTTTTTCCCCCTCATACCCCCAGTATAGCACACAGGTGCGGTTTGTCCGCAGCAATTACTTCGAGGCAATTAATCCACGAACGTGCCACAGGGGCCAACGTGTTCTTTTTATCTCTATATTTGGCACCACCATCGTAGAAACGCAGTTACCCGTCGATAATTGTCCTGGCCGTGCGTGTATAGTGCACACTATTCGCTATTAAGCGTCATTACCAGCCAGCGGGAGGAATTGCGTGTTTGATGCATCATTAAGACTCGGGCTTTCATTACAGCTACGTAAGTTGCTGTTCGCCAGGTGTACGTAAGTGGACCTAGGTGTGAACAAGGTGCCGGCTAGCCACAATAAACGCCCTCCGCGTAATCCGTGAACCGTTAATTAAAAGGGTGTGTTGTTGCTGAAAGAGGCTCTCACTGCGGAAAGTGCAGAGGTCGTACGGATTAATAAGCTCGTCGAAGCACCACGGTCGGCTGAACCCTTGATTACTCTTTTCCGTGTGAAACAGCGTATTTATCTATTCTTTTTGTTTGTAAAATGATATTAAAGAAGAGGCTAACACCTTTACGTGCTACCGGTGGCTCGTTGTCACCAGGCAAGAAAATTAAAAGTAAGATCACAAGAAGCACTCAATATTATTGCTGTACTGAAAGAACTGCGGAGATAATCTATACGAAAACGAGCACGTTAAGGTTTGTGCAAAGGAGTAATAGGGTGCACAGAAGATATGGACAAACCTACAGATTTCCGTAACCAAGTGAAAATGTTCAACAAAAAAAAAAAGTGACCGAGAACACGCACAGTTGTTTTGCATGCGAGTGAATCAACACAACTGCACTTAACTGCATATGCGTCATGCATAAACGTGCATGACACACACACACACACACACACACACACACAGACAAAGATATATTTTCACCAAATATATTTACGTTTTAAAAAAAAGCACGGAATGTATGCGGTCATAGCTGGTATGCCTTTTTCGTTTACAGCAGGTGTATTGTTTGCATGGTAGACTGGTACCTGCACTTTGGGTAAGATACATTTTAGCTCATAACAGATCGAAGACACGCACTGTATCTTCTTTGAGAACACGACTATAGCGATTACAATATCTAAGGCAGCAGCCGTCCTTGCGATAACGGCTATATTGGGTACCAGTAAATCAGTAAGAATTCTAGAAGCACTATGACTCCTCGTCAATACCGCCAGAGTCGTTTTATTCCTGACTTTATATTGGAAAATAAATATGAGACTGTCAAGCCGTTATAACATTAGGAGCGCTGAGGAAACATTCAGACGACCACCATGCAACTACACGGAGCTGCTGATGCAATTAAGTAAGGCAGCTATATTAGGACCTAGCTTAAAGATTAACTTGCGAACACGTTGACAAAAAAAAAACAAAGAAACTTGAAAGACAATAAGGTGGAAAGAAAAGTTGGAGCACAATAGAAGACCGGCAGCACAGTGTACACATACGAAATATTGATGAACGGCCCTCTATGCGTAGCATCCTATAACCTTGCGGAGCATCCGCAAGGACGCTTAGGCATATCGGCACTTCAGCTACTAAATTATACTTCTGGGAAAGAATCGATGAAGTTTACTGGTATGAAATAGTCACCACTGCAGTAAACCCCCGTAGCTAAGTATGTCGCAAGAACCTTGCGTCATCACTGTAACACTGACCCAACATTCATTGGCGCAAGCGCGCACTTGAAGTGTTACTGATTACTGATTACTGAATTTTGTACCGCACATTTGGCTTAAGAGAATACTTTTTCTGTGCATTCCATTAGGCAAAAGGGGTAAACATTTCCTCATAGGATAGCATTTTCTTTTTGTTACTTCGGTATCAAAGATGGCACGTGAAAAAGAAAGAATAAACGAACAACCAGTTTGTTTTCCTCTTCGTTTTCAATACTGACACCGAGAATAAAGATGGCGTTGCATCACTGATATGCCATAAAGACGACAGCGATACAGAAGCGGCAGGCGAATCCGTGGTCACGAAGGCGGCCTAAAGGATGCGAAACCAACTCAAACACTCCAGCAGCATTTTCCCAACGTCCGTCAGCAATTATGGCGGTGAATTAAGCGAAAGCTTGCGCACACTACAGACACCAGAAAGAGCCGGCACATCTCAGCCTCGACTTGAGTACCTCTAATCGTAGCTCGAAACACCGTTTACACACATACCTTGGATCCTAGTGTACAAATTTCCTTCTGCTCACTTCTTCCGCTTCTCGCACAAGGATTTTATAAATACGTGACGGTGGTACGTCGAAAGCGCGGATACTGTGAACATTTCGAGTGATAGATAACAGCGTTTCTCTACCCAACGGTGGTTTCGAGAACCCGTCTTTGGCTTCTCGAAACCACTCTTGTATCTTTCGCACCAAACGCATCCGCAGCTCGTTACAATACCGCCGCTATGCCATTGCAACCACTTAGCTACATCTCCGGCACAGCATGGACTTGCTCCAAGCCAAAAACTTCGGAGGTGCTCCGTTCTGTCCTTACGGGAGAGCCGTGGACAAAGAAGCAGACGGTAGCATCGATTTCGAATCAACTGCTCCCGTTCGTTCACTCTCCGCCCTTTCTCTCGCAAACAACAACAATCTCCACTGCTTCTTGTGCGCAACAATAGATTATCGCTCTCATTCCTGCTGTCTATATAAAGTGTCGACGGCAAGATTTCATTCAAAACGCGCTAAAGACGCTGCCTCAGGCCAGAACCTTACGACGAGCCATCTTCAACGATAGGCGGTGGACGTAAGGTGACGCTGACAATCAAAGAAAAGGAGGCCGGCAATGCAAGCACTTTAAAATCCACGACATGCTTCGTCTCTTGTTCTAGTTTTTATCGTCCGCATGGGATCACCTTTTGTTCTGTGTCTCTGTGCCCAGATAAAGAGAGAGAGAGAGAGTTGCGAGGGAGTGGGTATGACGTGTTGGCGACGCCAGTCTCACACAATCCATGTAGCCATTTTCAGGTTAGAATGGGTTGAAGACGGAGCCATGTCAAAGGGAAAATGTGTGGGAGTGTGGGATTCGAAGTACATGTCCGAAATACATCCCCTAGTATCAATGTTCTTTCCTACCATGCCGTCCTCTCTATAACTCTCTTACTCGGCAAGGCGACCCGCTCGTACGATACTTTCAGAACCCTGTGTCGTAACAAAGAAACAAACGAACATGACTGTAAAGGGTTCTTGTGCTTCTGTTTTTCACGCTCCTTGTGCACCATACATGCTTTATTTTCTCGCTTTAACATCGCCAAGAAGCTCGCAAGGGTGTTTTTTATAAAGAAGAAAGAGCGGTGACACTAATTCTCCTTTTTACTCTCTCCTCTGCCATGCTTCCTGATACACATTCTCATCTTGGGCTAAACTGTCCGCGACAACGCAAAGCGATACCCACTAATGGCGGTTTGAAATCTCGATACGAGATTGCTTTCCTTCTTGCATCGTAGTTAGTCTTTTTTCAGACGCATCGATCGTTTGCTTCGGGAATTCAACAGTGCTTTCCAGGCCACACGAAATTCGCAGGACATATTTATTACCTTCCTATTCTTCACGCTTATGTTATCCTATTACCAGTATCGCAAGAGAGTGCATTGAAGTTACATAAGAATGCACAAAGAAAAAACAAAATAGGGACGGAGTTTTGAAGAATACAAAAACCTGTTTTTTTTTTTTTATTTCCTGATACAGAATTTTAGGGATGCTTGCGAAGCTGCCGTTGTCGAAGAATGTAGTGGCACGTCGAAGGATGCAGTTAAATTAAATTATGGGGTTTGACGTGCCGAAACCCCGATCTGATCATGAGGCACGCCGTAGTAGGGGACTCCGGAAATTTGGACCACCTGGGGTTCTTTAACGTGCACCTAAATCTAAGTACACGGGTGTTTTCGCATTTCGCCCCCATGGAAATGCGGCCGCCGTGACCAGGATTCGATCCCGCGACCTCGTACTTAGGAGCCCAACACTGTAGCCACTAAGCAACCACGGCGGGTGTCGAAGGATGCAGTCACAGAACAAAATGCATGAAACTGCTATCGTCCGATTTGCTACGCATATACTCTGCATATGGCTCAAAGTTGTTTTAAGCATCCTGTTATTGCAAAAATATAAAACACGGCACCCCAATGTTCGCTATGATTCACGGAGCTCCTGACTGAACAAGATGCGGTTGATTCAAACATTAGAGCAAGAAAATTGAAGTCTACGCATGTAGCTCCTCATAATGCATTCAGGCTGCATCATAGAAACATGCCACCTGGGCAGAAAACGCAGTAAGAACTTGTTCGACTTCTACGTTAGACTAAAATAGTCATATGCTTCGCGTCATACTGCAACAGGCTCATAGTTCTCTTATGCACGTTAAGGGGGCCACTCTAAAACGAATAAAGTATCTTACCTTTCATTCTTTTCATTAGGAAGAACTTCTTTCGTATCATTTTGCAGCACTTGGGGAAGCTAGACAGAATGGCTCTTGCTTGCGTGAACTATGCGTATACTCGCATGCTTTCGAGATACACGGCGAAGCATGAAAATTACGATAGTCTTTCACGTAAAAAATATAAGAAAAAAAAGGCGTTTACTAATGCTGATGATGCTGTAAAATTAGCTTATCCACCGTTCTGTGCAGCATATTGTCATACATCGCCATACCGGAACACCCGCCACCGGCGCTGCCTGCAGTATGATTTCGCTCTTCACGCAAACGCTGGGTCCCTACAAAATCGTACAGCTCGGCCACAGTCGCCGATTGCAGAATTAGACGCTGAGTCATCGCGAAAGCGCCAGCAGTAACCTTAGCAGCACCGTAAGAAGACGATTTGAAAGAGATGTTTCGAATGCATTTTCAACCCCACAGGAATTTGTCACGCTTTGAGGTTTCATATTGCGCAAATATATAGTTTTACTGAAAAAAAAAAACGTAACCTGCTTCTAACCAACGTAATCGCGTCGAGTGCTCCCTGTGGCTAAAATCACGCGCAGTTAGAAGGGAAAAAAATTCAGAGCTTCACTGGCCTGATTTCACTTTGGCGTTTTCTTAAATAATTAACAGTATTTTTAACAACCACCCGTGGCGTGGAGGAACATTCAACTTGTTGAGCCTAAATTAAACTCAGAGATCCACATTATTTGCATGAGAAACAGTAATCTATACTTTAATATTTACACTGTTCTGCTAAAAAGCTTCTGAGCTCGATTATTGGGCGGCACATATTACAATATACGAATTGTAGCCGGTGACTTCGAAAGTCATGTCCACTTGGAACAAATTCTGAGGATAACATCAGTTTCGAGATCATCATCATCATCATCATCATCATCATCATCATCATCATCAGCCTATATTTATGTCCACTGCAGGACGAAGGCCTCTCCCTGCGATCTCCAATTACCCCTGTCTTGCGCTAGCGTATTCCAACTTGCGCCTGGAGTGGTGCCTGACACCGGTAAATAAAAAAATACATATTGCCGAGAGCTAGTGGGGCTATACTAGTTCAGGTGCAACCAAACTAGGCAGGCCCACTAAGCTTCATCAAAGTCACTCCCTCACCAGAACAGGAATTGGCCTCCCTGGTGCAGTATTCGGCCACTACCTCCCTCATGACTCCGACAGTTTCGAGATATGCGTTCCCAAAATTTCCGACCAATGTGCATTATTGTTCGAGTAATTTTTAAGCTTCAATGTATTTCAATGCATTATAAAAAAGGCGTATTCTTAAGTAAGTTTGACAGTGGATTTGTAGCTCAAGTTTGACTGCGCTTATCTCAAGATTGGTGCTCGCTTCTAAATGCGTTCAACATGGATGTGCCGCGTGACATCACTGGCTTCAATTAATGCACTGCAATGTGTGCGCGACATTAATTAGGTAAATAGTTGATTAATGAAATGTTGGTAATTTATCAAGTAGCATTTGGATTTCCAGTGCAAGCAATGTCTGCCTGTTTGGGTAATCAAGCACAATGAGTAGCTATATGCTATAGACCAGGGGCGTTTCAAAAAAAATTGTTTAACGTTAAAATAAAGCACCCGGTATATCAGCACTTGAGGCGTGTGGAATTATGAAAATTGTTTGAAAACGTAAGAAAAGAGATAGCACGTATGGGGAAGCAACTTGAAAACATGCTTTTTTTCGCGTAGTATTCGAATAACACACGCGACCGGGGGTTTCTTGTGGCCCAGGCTCACTGTTGTCATGGTGTTCGCAAAGCTATCTACAGGTGGCGCTATCCCATGCGCAACGAGCCCTTTGAAGCATCATCAATATTCACCGAATAATCTATCAGTGTACAAGCCCTGCATGTTGCTTCTGGGATGCAGCTGATGAACACATAAACGTAGGGAATTGGTGAAAGTTGGTGAACGCTTCCCTTACTTTAAAGTGTTTTGACGTCCCATTGAAACTAGACGGAGCGACACTCAATGGCTATAAGTTCCATCTCTAAACAAAAACAAGTTCCCCGACGATTACGATACTCCCTAATGCGAAATTCGAATGCAGCTCTATATGTGTTTTCGTTTCACGATATATTGGCTGGTGCGGACAATCTGTCTCGTGCGGCAAGTTGCAAACGGGGCGAAGCGGGGCGCTACCGCCTTGCTAATCTGGAGATCGCGAGAGGAAGCGCTTGGGCACGATTCACAGCAGCCGCCGCACACAGACGTCCCAAAGGACAGGCGCTACATTGGCGCCATCTCGTAACCATCGTCGCCTCAATACGCTTTTCTTCTCACGCTTTTGCCATACCCTCCTGCTCCGCTTTCCTCCTCGCGTCTTTCATCCCCGCTGGGCTCCGCGTTCGCTCTTTCATCCTTCGCTGTGCTCGTTCGCTCGGTTACCTGACGCCGACGCCGACGCTCGCCGGTGGAACGGGTACCTAAAAGCGGCGCTCCGAAAATTCTGGGATTACAAGTACCAATACCACGATATGTATTTCGAGGCGCGTGATAGCGGGGGGACTGCGGATGAATTTTGACCACCGGGCGTACCTTAACGTGCACCTTAATCTAAGCACACGTGCGTTTTTGCATTTCGCCCCCATCTAAATGATCCGCTACCTCAAGCTCAGCAGCGCGATTCCATATGCTACCGCTGTAAGTCTCCTGTCGTCGAAGTAACAACAGATAAGCTAACTAGTTTACGGATTGTCGGTCACGTTATAAGTAATCGTATTTCTCGCCAACCTTCCATACTCGACAAATGCATGCATGTCGTTACCATTTTCCTCCTGATTCATTTGCCTCGTCCGAATTTGTCGCGTGCATCCGTAGCATTGATTGTTGTATTCTCGTGAATTGTAGGCAAGCTTTGTCGATTGTCCGCCTTCTCAAGCTTGGGCTGTATGAACAATCAGTTCCACCCATCTGGCAAATGTTCTTTGGTGATAGATAATTGTTGTGGAATATCTGATTCGTCGAATGTAAATAGGCAACCCAGCAAACAAAAGAAATGGCATGAAGTATGTTTCCTGGAACAGCGGTCTAACTCCTGCGGATTCGCAGATGGGTGAGCCATCGACCAGACGAAAAGTTGTCTTCGTTATTGGATTAGACTGTATGGCTACAATTGCACTGCTTATTAGCTACAAAATAAAGGCCCCGACATGTAGAGAGGCTCACACGCATTCATTAGGAGAACCGAAAGCTGCAGCCAAAACATATGGTAGTTCAATAGTACACGCTATCAAGAGATCAGTAAAACATCTCATTTGCACTGCTCAGAACAAATCCTTCATTCTTGCGGGATAGCATGCGATTTCTGCAAAATATGTGTCTCGCAAACGAGCCGATAGTGGTGAAGTTGATTTTATGCCGCTTATTTTTTCGATGATGCTAGGATTTCCTTCCGGACAGTGAATTGATTATTTGCCGGTAAACAGTACCTCACGTTCATTTAAAATGTCCCATATGTTCTCTCCTATTCAAGCTATATACATGGTGTCTTAGCGAACACTTTCAAACATTTTTAAAGGGTTGCCTGTGGCAGATTTCACAATTCTAGTTCACGAGCTGGTCTACTCAAAGAGGCGGACAATATTTGCAGAAAAATTGAAATGCATATTCGATTATTGACAAAAATCACTGATTAGGTTTTATCTAATTACCTTATGGGGCCGGCCCGTATTGCAATTTACAATTTATAGTCGTGGAAGTTCGCAAGGTGGATCCACTTGAAACGAATTCTCAGGATGACACCACTTTCTAGCAATAAATTCCCGAACTTAGTGGAGAAATGCATTGGCTTCCCAGTTACAAAGTCGTTTTATGCATTGAAGCAGAAAAGTAACTGGAACGCCAATGCATTTCTCGGGCGAGGCGTCTAAGGCTACTGGCCGAGCTTGTCATGAGGCAAGCGTTGTAATAAATAATACAAAAATAGAAGGTGAGTTTTTGAAGTGTCCCAGTTTAGCGCCTCGCTGGCGGCGTTGTTCAGTGTTGTGAGGGTGAATGCCGCGAAGTACAGTCGGCGTCGAAAGCTCATGGAACGCGTGTTGAGTGAGAAAGTTGATCTGTTACAAAGTTTGCGACCACAGCCAGTAAAACAGGACAGTACTATGTTTCTCGCATACATTTGTGCGGGCATGGAGTATGAACTTCAGACTGCCTTCTCAGGCAGAAGAAATTATTTGCCTCTCAAAAAATCCGACGTCTGGTATACTTTTGAAGAAACTAATTATTTTATATTCTTAACAGGTAACCTCGGTCGGTCACCCAGCAGCCAGTTGAAGCCTCTCTACGGTAAAAACAAGCCGCGAGAAGAATGCTCAGTTTCGTACCAATAATGAAAAAAAAAAGTTAATTTGTTGTGTTTTAAGTGCCAAAACCGCGTTATAATTATGAGGCATACAAAAGTCGTGGCCTCCGGATTAATTTAGACCATCTATATAGGATTCTTACTGCAGCACCTTAATCGAAATGCAAGATTGGTTTTGCATTTCGTCCCCATCAAAATGCCGCCAAGGCGTCCGCGCACTGGAGACGCCAATGCGTTCTTGTTCACAAACATGTAGTTCGTTATAAGAGAACACTGCAAGCGTAATCCTATTGTTCCGGTTACGAAATTATTTTCTATTTATCGGTGTAAACGTACCTTTCCGAAACAACACTATCAGACTGGCTGAAAACCTCGCTTATACATTTAACGCAAGTATTTCCATAGAAATTGTTCAGCCTTATGCCTTTGAAGCATTCTCGAAGAGTGCATCCAGGCAGAATAAAAACCGTCCGAAGGTTACACAAAATCTGGCCTCACCCTAACAGCGCTATTTTATTCGCCATCTTCATCCCCACCACCTTTCTCTCACACACACACACTGCCTCGGCAAAAGCGAGTACCACGTGGCTTTTACAGGATCGTCTCGGCCGCACGCCAACGCTTCTCACTCGGCGACATCAGTGTGTTCACTCGGCAGAAGAGGAAATGACTGCCGCCTTTCATCGTCATTCCTGGAGCACGTTCAGCCCGTGTAGTCAGTGCAGCTGCCACCGAGCGCCTCATAACAACCGCTCGTATTTCTGCTTCCTTCGTAGTCATTGGCCGGGAGCAGCACTTTGTGGACAGAAAGACGGCTTGAGTGCACCCTGTCGGCGTAGAGAGCACGTCGCCACGCATCCGGCTAGCAGCTCACTTTCCTTCCAGGCTTGCGTTGTTCGCTGGCCTCTGCGTGCACTGACCACTCGATGACTGAGAGTGCTTACACGCAGACCTCCTGCCGTGGGGTAAATAAACCCCCGAAAGTGCTGCGAAACGCGCGTTCGCGCCAATCTGCGCCACCAGTGGCCGCCGCTGTTCTCGCCGCCGTCACTGATGTCGATGCCGAGGGGGCTTTCCAAACCACGTGGAGGAATGACCAACGGGGAAAGGAGGAGTGGTGATGTCCGTGTCGATTGCTCAACCTGCTCGATTACCAGCCCTATATCCGGATGAGAGAACTGTAGAAGAGCGTCGTCCAAGTGGAAACATTTTTGTTCTTTTTCCTGCCAGTTCCTTTTAGCAGCTTTTTCTGCCATACTGTGACGCTGCTGTCTCCCCATTCCATCGTCGCTCTCTTTCTCTCTCGCCCCTGTTTACTCTGGGATATTGATATTCGTGCGTCTCTTCTTCTGTCTTTTGACTACATTGCGGTCTTCAGTTGCTCATATAGCCGTAGCCATCGTAAGCCGCTGCGACCAACTCTCTTACGATGTCAACGTTCACTGCCGCATCACTTCACCATGTGCTCACCACTTCTGTGAGGTTGACAACCACGCCCGCTCTCTTCACGTGCGTCCCCACTCCTCTCTTATACGCTATTTGTTTCAGCGCTTTTCGTAGCTTTCTCTCTCTCTCCCAAGGGCATAACGCCCCCCATTCAGCAAATGCCTTGAGCGCCGTTCCCATCTCGCGAACGAGCTTACAATGGTGATGACGGCAGCCGTCTCTCATTGTTTTACTCCTTTCTTTTATTATGACAGCCTGCGCCGTCGTTACGGTCATCAGGACTTCGGTGAACGAGCGGTTCATTTTACAGCTTCCGGGCGCTTTTTATTCTATCTCCTCTCTATTTCGTTCTCGCCGGCTGAAAGCTTCGCCAGATGCGAATCACTTCCTGGTCCCTTGCGGCTGAGCCAGGACGCGGAAATCTCCACTTGAGTGAAACGACGATTTGTACCGTGCTGCGCGCCATTTTATTTTGTGCCCTTTTTGCGCAGCCTTGATTTGGCAGAAGGTGCGCGTCTGAATTTAGGTATTGTCGCGTGTCAGTATGCTGGCAACGTGAGAGGCGGAGCTTAAGAACCAACGTTCAGTTGCAGATGTTTCAACCAATGCGTTCGTTCTTTCAGTTTCACCAAAGCTTGGGGAAATGTTTAACAATTTCTGTGTAAACGCCGAATGGAGCTCAACTTGATAGGGGAACTTCCAGTTTGCAGAGTTTTTTGCATAAACCGTATGCACGTTCAATTCAAATGCGCTACGAAGCAAAACTGAAACTCAGGGAGTTTTAGAAACTTCAGACCCAAGGCGAAAAGACACTACCGCTCGGGTGAAGGAAAGAACGTAAAAGGAGTACAAAACAACGGGAAATTGCTGGGCTTATTGGGCACACTAAACCACTGGCTAACGGTGCTTCTAAAGTTGTCCATCAACCCGCTGTTCCGCACTACATATAACCTATTTAGTGACGACGCCTCCGTGCACTCCAATGTGATGTTGTTATGTGAAACACCATATACGTTCTACGTAGATGCAATAATAATGATAATTAGGGAGTTTTCAGGAGTCATACCTGAATATTAGGGAGGTTTAGAAATAGGAGACTCTGGCGCACAAAATAACGCGAAAGTTAAACAAGAGAAGGTAAATGAGGGCTTGGCTTTTTCGGTATGCTGAGCTGCCTGGGGACGCTATTTCTGAAGAATCCTATGACCCACAAGTCCGGACTAGATATAGCCTATTTGTTCACTAACGCTTTGTCCAACCACTATCGATAACTGTAGACGCACCATACCAGTTCCGATGTGTTAATTTGGTCGTGCTCATTACTATCACTCAATAAACGGCAAAACTGGCTGAAAACAACATCATTTTTTCACAACAGTGCCGGGCGCGCACTCACAATGTTCGAAAAGGGTGGTTGTAATTACCCTCGGTGTTTCCTAGTACACACCGTCCTGTTAACAAATATATTAGAAATATATATAGTCTAGGGTGCCAAAACCCAAAAATGATTACGGGGCACGACCTAATTGAAATTCCGGATTAATCTTGACCACCTTTGATTCATTAATATGCACCGACATCCAAGTACGCGAACATTTTTCTTTTCATTTTGCATTGCTAATTATGCAAACGTTCAAATGCCTGCCGTTTAGCATATTTTAAAGGGCAGCTCACCTGGTTTGGGCATTGAAGACATACTAGCGCGTCACGAAGATCACGCAATGGCAATCGTGTCGGAGAATTATCGAACTGCTGTAAGGAGCGAAATAAGCTGAAGTTTCAAATAGGAACCCAAGCGCCCTCCCTGTCGAGGGCGTAACCCATGCAGCCAGAGTAAGGGTCTAGCGCACAAAGGACTCTAGGCTAAACGTACTGCCACCAACGTCACCAGTTATGGCACGTGACTTCGCTAAATCATCTAATACAAAACGCGCAATATGGCCACTAACTGCACCACGCAGGAAAAAGAGAAGGAAGAGAAGAGAAAGAAAAAGGAGGCGGGGCTGGTGACGTAACTGTGACGCCATTAATTGATTTCGGCAATAAAGAAAACAGGGGAGGAATGGCGCTTGCGGATGCAAATCGAGGCGTGGCCTCCAAGACCACAGAGAAGCAATTTTAGGCGAAAGTGCACCGTTGCGATCTCGAAGGCTGTGTTCGAGGCAAATGGGGAGAGTCTCTCTGCTGGCAACGAAGCTTGCCGCCTGGCAGCAGTGCAACGTGATATTTCACTTTCTCTTATCTCCGGATAGAATGAACCAATTTCAAAACTTATTCCGGTAAGATGCTCGCTAGGCAAGGTCTGGTGAGGCGCCAAACGGAGTGGCTTTCATTTGTCAGTATCGGCTTTTCTTTTAAATGCGCAAGCATTTCTATGCCTACCCAACGAGAATCCCGTTCGTCACGAAAGACGAATGCAATGGCTCATATCCCCCAAAACAATCGCTCTCACACCCTCGTAAAGGCTACTAGAGCTCAGCAAAGAGAGGCGAACGGTGCTTACGTTCATTGAAATTACCCATACAACACACAGAGCAGCATACGTTTCAATAAAGAACGAGTTCAAAACAAGCACCCGAAGCATCAGCAAAGCATTGCATACCCCCCTCAGCAAATGTAATCGTGGTTTTGCAACAGCTACACAGGACATACAGGTTGATAAGAACCGATAAGCGTGTTTGTTGCGCGTAACGCGTGCTGACATCAAAATTCTAAGTTGAGCTTATTTCTTCTTCGTATTGACGTAAGATGCTTTGTGTCGAGCGGAGCGAAAGCGCAACGTCACCAACTTCACGTGTTCTTTTTCTTCTTTTTTTTCTTTCTTTCTTTATTATTTTCTTTACACGAGAGTGTAATCTATGCGTGCTTGCGCTCGATCCCGTGGTGTTGTCTCCTCGTCTTTCAGACTTACACTATCAGTTCCCCTTCCATTGCCAGCTGTGTGATGCATAATTTCGTTTTCAGTTTAAAGCTTTCTTAACCCACAAATAATTTTCAGCCTTCCTTCTTGATACTACGTAACAGGAAATGACAATAAGTGACCGGTAAAGCAAGCAATCGCAAGGAATTGTGGTGTGCGCCGTCTGCTAGCAGCTTGCGGTTTGACGGACGACGCGGCGGTATCGGCGGCATGCCCGGCGCACGTGTTTTTCTGCGCGGTTTCAACTGTCAGTCGTGCGAAGCTTTCCGTCCGCTTTGTCGACCAGCAATGTCGTACCATTCATGCAGCTGATTTCTAGGTTTCATTTCACTCTGGGCGCGACGATGACAAGCTAAGAATGGTAAAGATATGCTTTTATTCGTAAACTAACTTTAGTTTTCGTTTCGGCAGCCTTTTTTTTTTCTGACAAGTTTAGCTCTACATTTGCCGCTGCTTGGACGCATCGTCACTGGCTGCTCTGCCTGCGGGTCAGTCATACAGATGAAAAAATTACCTTTATCCGATAACTTACCAAGCGTATAGAAGCATTACTTTAAAAAATCGGGTGCAGAGGCGATGGCTACAGCAGTCTGGTAAATGTTGCTCTGCGATCGTCGCTGCAACCGATATCGTCGGTAACGGCGCAGCTAGCGCAATCAGAAAATGAAGTGCTTGAAAATGAAAATGTTTTAAAACGTTGAGCGCTGTCAGCGGCATTTCTCGGTCGAAACTCGAGGTTCATTTGAAGTGGTACGTAGTTACAAGTTTTCGCTTTTTTGTCGACTAGAGGGGGGAACGGCCGTATCTCTGACATATTACGGCTGCGCATTACCTCTATCTGCATTCAAGGAACCAATGTGGGCTAGTTGCTTACGAGTATTGTGTATCTCGCTGTTAAATTAAAATAAATTATGGGGTTTTACGTGCCAATCGTGGTGATTTGATTATAAGGCACGCGTAGTGGGGGACTTCGGAATAATTTCGACCACCTGGGGATCTTAAACGTGCACCTAAATCAAAGTACACTGGTGTTTTCGCATTTCGCCCCCATTGAAATGCAGCCGCGGTAGCCGGGATTCGATCCCGCGACCTCGTGCTTAAGAGCCCAACACCATAGCCACTAAGCAACCACGGCGGGTTATCTCGATGTGTCCCGTTTAAATTTGCGCGTTAAGACCATGTTTCATAATACCGCTATATGTGCATGCGAGTACTGAAATTCTTCTGGTTGTTTGAGTCCATGTTAGAGAAAGAAAAATCTTGGGGAATCATTCCGGTGTCGACCCATACACAGCTCATCGCTGCCTGATAAGTGGCACTGTATACGTTCATTTCCTTTTTGTTAACTGATGGTGTCTGCCTTGCTACAGTTTGGAAGTGGCCGTCATGCCTCTGATACTTGTGCACAGCTGACTCAGCAAGGGATGCTGCAAGGCAGTAGTTACATGCGTTTGCCTTTAATGGTTGAATTTTAACAGCCAACGGCCGAACAGCCTACAATGGTTTTGCTAGGCGCCCGCAACCGGGTAATGTTGGTGTGTGACAAAGCTGGATTGCAAGCGCATCAATGGGCTTCAATGGCCCAGTGGTGGCGGCGGCTGCGCTGACTCGAACCGGAAACAGCTAGCAGACGGCGCATCCCAGAATCCCTCGCTCTTTTACGGGTCACCTATTGTCACGAGGAGCCGTTCTAAATGGTAGCTTTGCACAGTATACTACTGCTGTGCAAGTTAAGGAGCAAAATAATTAAACCTAATGTAGGTACTTTGCAGGACGCACCACAAGGGTTGCCATATTTTGTTAAGAACATTTTTTTTCTCCCTCTCTCTTTTGGCAACAAGACGCAAGGTTAACAGTCAAGTGTCATGTTTCCCTTGAGGATGCTGGTGCATTTCACGCACGTGGCGTTTTGATAAACATCTCATCGAGCGCAAGAAATTCGCGCGGGCCGCTACAGTTCACGACGCGGACAACTTTTCTGCAGGTATAATCTTTCCTCTAGCCGGGGAGCCGTGAGGTTATTTAACGGAAAAGTTGCGTTCTTCTTTCCGCCTACTCTTGCACTTAGAAACACCTTGGGCGTGCTAAAATTGTCGTCGATAATGAGTCAGTAAAGGAGCCGAATAGAGTTTGCACCGTGGAGAACCATATCGCTCTGCTAAAACTCCCTACTGGCGTCAAAACGTTGGGTTGTTCAACCGAGGTGTCGCACTAATCTTTCAGCCTGCTCTTGCATTTTGTGACACGCATCACTGCGCCAATATTGTCGTTGGTAATGTGCCAGTAGAGCCGCCGCATAATGCTTGTGACGCAGAGAGTTTCTGCTCTTCTAAAACTCTCTATCGGGGGTAAGGCGCGCGGTTATTTAACCGATGTGCCGTTCCAGCCAGCTGTATACCCGCTTTGCAGGATGATGTCTTGTTTGTTCGCTTGTTGTTGTTTCCTTTTTTTTTTTGCTCCTTTTTTCTTCCCGCGTTTGCTCTTTCTATTTAGCGAAAAGTGAAACAAAGAACTTTTCAAGCTGCCGCTCAATTGATCTTGTGAAAGCCGCCAGAGGCAGTTTTTGCTGGAGGTGAGGAAACAAGTTGCTGGCTGTCCCTTTTCGTTTCGTTCGATATTTCCAGAGTTGGGTGATTGCGCATTTACAAGTCGCTATCAGCGGCGCGACGCCTTTCACTAATTTGCTTTCCTTGCATCTGGGCCACGTTTCGGCTTGTCGAGAAGCAATGATGGCTTTGCATAATCGTGCGTTCACTTTTTATAGCTGTTTTATAAGTATTGTGTATCGCCTAAATGTAGGGCAACTATAAAGATATGTTCTCATAATTTCTTGAATAGGCGACGCTGTAACAGCTATTCTATAGTGAACTAGATAGGGGTAGTGGGACGAGGGCGATCCGGGAGCCGAGGTCATTTGCACGGAAACAGCAGGCGGCGCTACTGCGCCTTTCACCTGAACCACCCCGCAGTGCGCGCTTATTCGCCGCGCACTCATCGGAAGACTACGGTAGATCTGAACAATGCCTCCTAAAAAAACCTGTCCTTCGCGCTGGATATCGTTTTTTAACATGGATTACCAACTAGGCCAAGCAATCACCTTTCTGTAAATAAATATGTTTGTCTCAAAAGCTCCCACCCATGGAATTTTAGGCACAAATCCACCTATGAGAAAGTTTGCGGAAGTGCGCGTGGCTACCCGGAATGAACGGGTGTACCAGTACATCGAAAGGGGACCGCCGGGGCCGTGATTGCAAAAAAAAAAAAGAAAAAGAAAAAAAGATAGAGAGACTCTGAAGGAAGGTACGAAACCATTTTATTCAGGACAAACGCTCACATCACAAAAGCGGCGTCAAAACAAAACCAGGGTCCTAGGTCGTCCTGCTCAGCTTAATGTGCTTAGCTTTCTGTGGCTTTGCGCTTCTCGAGCTCTTAATACCTTTGGCTAAGAAGTGGAGTCGCGTGAGGACATATAGAAAGAAACAAGTCTCATGCTTACTTCTTCCTTGTGAGCATCGCATCCAACACCATTGGAGCAGATGGAATGATAAGTGGCTAGCACGGGGAGCTTCTACTATGGCTAGAGACTCTTCAGCTTCTTCTAACCTCCCTTGGGCGAGCAGCTCATCAACACTGTTTGGAGAAATGTTGGGATATTTGTCGTCCACGCTGAGAAGTGCATTTATGAAATCAGGGGTGCCATTTGCACCGTCCACACTCCTTGCCATGTTGTAAAATGACAAACAGTTCACTGTGACAAGAAACTGATCTGGCGAGGGGTGGGCATTACAGCCGCTGGACTGGCGGATAATGCCGAACATGGGCTCTGCGGAGTCGGTGCTGAGACGAGCAGTCATCAAGTACTTGAACCCTACATTCTCTGCCAAGTACTTCAGGAGAGACAATGTACTGGCAATAGTGACTCTCAGCCCTGTCGCCGTGGAGTTCGAACCTGCCTGCTCCCTTGCAAACTTGCAATGAATGTGCTACCTCCAACACCTGCTTTGCCTCGTCCATCGTCCGTGACACACTCTCACATACGAGCGTCTTTCGTATGTACGTGCGGCAAATTACTGCACTAGGGCTCTCCCCGTAGTTCATCAGCACAGTCTTCTCAACGCCGACAGTCTTTTTCTCACTGTCCAACGAAGCCAAAACATACCCAATACCATCATAGTTCTGAAATGTGAGCAGTGCCCAATGCTCAGTGGTAATTAAGGAATTTCACTCAGCACAAAGGCGCGATTTTCACTTATGTCCACAGTTTCACTGGTCTGCAGGTCGTCCTTTGTAGACATCGCCTTTTTGTCTGGTCGCCTTGGAGATGTAATGCAGCCCTTTTCCTTGTGGGCCATTCGCGCGATGGTGTTTTTGAAAGGTACATGGGGCGATTAAGCAGAATCGTGGGCACGGCGTCTGTCGAGAGAGAGGGCTTTTTCCGCGTGGTGTACGTACCTCTTTGCTTCGATCAGGTGTAAGTAATCTCTCAATACAAAGAGAAGCTCGCATACGGCGTCTGTGGCATCCAGCGGCTTGTCCTTGCGGTGTAGATTCCGCTCCCATGTCAGGCGCATTTCTTCATACTCGGGGACACTTAACAGAGACAACTTCGGGCATCTTTCACTCTGCTGTATCCAGTCTTACAACCAGGCGCAAAGCAATAGTTCTTTCGCCGAAGTCTCCCTATCTCATAATTCAGTAAATCAGCCAACTCAACGCGCACACGCCACCAAAAAAACCACGCACATTCAACTACAATCGGTAAACACGTCGGGGCCTGTACGAATGCGTGCGGCAGGGTTGCGGCTTCAGGTGAAAGGCGCAGTGGCGCCACCAAACGGCGCGCGAATATTTCCGTGTGTTTCGCCTCGCCGGCGCTGCCCCTATCCGCTCTCCCTCGACCCACTACCCCTATCTAGTTCACTATAGCTATTCGAAAGAACTCATGCGGTTCTCCGCAGGGTACATGCCCAAAAACACGTACGGCTTTCGAAATAGACGCTTTCCAAGCACCGGTTACGTATGAATATTTATACATGCTCCGACGGACTACGCACACATACGTGTCAGTGAACAGGCAAGGAGTAGTTCCTTTCAGGATCAGTGAACACGCAATACGCGAAACATGTGCTGCCTGCAATGAAAACAAGAACAATAAACAAAGACTAATGCGAACAATAGAGCACGTGCCTTTTCAATAGTTTGCTCCAGCCAGCGGTAGCCCCGGGAGCTTGAGAATAAATTAGTGAGCGCGAGAGTTCATGTCCTACAACTATGAAGCTGGCATAACTGAGCCAATCAGCGCTTGGCGTAGTCACCGGTGGAGCGCTATAAGCGACCTCAGTCCTGATGCAGGCTCACAAACGCCATCCATCGAGTCATCTCTTGGGAGGTATACCGTGCGTCCAAGCTGTAACGTTGACCAAGCTCTTCGAAGAAAAGAATAGCGTAAGAATCGCGATGCAAGGTACGAATATAGGACCTACTGTGTTCATTCCTTAGTGTACGACTGAACACTGTAAGTGTTAAAATCGTATATCGCACAATGATTTTCAAATATTTTCTTTTCTTTGAACAGCTTGTCTAACGTACGTTAGCTGGGACGCACAACAGAGCGAAAGCCAAACTACGAACGACTATTCGGAGCCGTCAATCTTCAGTGCTTTTAATCATACCAGCTTCCCTGCAAACGTGATCGGCGAACTCACACACGCAGCGCAACAAATATATTAACGTGAAACTGAAGATAAGCGAATCGACAAAAGTGGCCCTTTATTTAGAGCTACCACATGTTATCTGTTACCTCGCAAGCGCTGGCTCATGTTCTGGAACACTGGGGCATTTTAAATATGACGGTCACTAATTGTTCCCTTATTATTCGGGAGGGCGTGGTACACGCAGCCAGCTTACGCGTCAACTCATTGAACACCATTATATCTATCCTAATAAAGCATTTTGGCTATTTCCGCTTTGTATTATTTTGATCCCTTTGCCTGGAAATGCCTGGAATAGCCAATATTCTAGTTGAAATTAAGGGAAAAAATGGAGCTGGGCAGGCCATGCAATGCGTAGGATGGATAACCGGTGGGCCATAGGGGTAAGAATGGATACAAAGTGAAGGGAAGCGCAGTCGAGGACGGCAGAAAACTAGGTGGGGTGATGAAGTTGGGAGATTCGCAGGCGCAAGTTGGAATCAGCTAGCACAAGGCAGGGGTAATTGGAGATCGCAAGGAGACGCTTTCGTCCTGCTGTGAACACAAATATAGGCTGATGATGATGATGCTGATGATGATATTCGAATCATTTCTTGCTTATCTCTAGAGCTACCAGTTAAGATTCTCCTCAGCTTTGAACCCTAGAGCTTCAGTAACATGGACGTTTCTCTAGACCTGGCTGCGTGAATGTGTTCGCATTCCATTGGATCGTACTGAAGCGTTTCAGTGGGCCTCTTCGATTATCCGTCTCTGACAGTCCCGGACTGTCCGAAAAGCTGCACACGCAACGCTCATTGGTTGAAAGCACTGCCCCGGGCAGTCCGCGACTGTCAGGGACGGATAATCGAAGAGGCCCAGTGACCAACGTGTAAATGCGCGCAGTGACCAGAAGATGGTCACAATAGTGCCGGCGCGAATATATGAAACGCACATTGCATCTTGTACGTCAGCTTCCTATACCGGTAGGACACAGAATTTCGGGAGAAATTTATTGCACAAGCTTTCGAAGGTGGTGATAGGTGGCGCTGACTGTACGAACGCCATAAAGTTTAGGGTAGATGGCTAGAAAAGGTAAGTTTATGCAACCAAAACACTCATGGCCATACCACGGCCACTGGATAAAAAAAAAGTTGCGGCCTGCCGCATCGGGCGCGCTGCTATGGGAGCGAACGTGACGGCCGTAGTTGCATTGTCGGCCGCTTGGCTGGGCCGAACGGCGCTAGCTGACGGGGATGGAACACGTCGGCTTGCACGCGTGACGGCGTTCCAAGCGCGTTCCTGACGCATTTGCTATGCCGATGCCAGACAACAGCCCTCGGCGTGTGGCGCCGCGGCGGATCACGTGGCAAGCCGCACCTTTTTTTTTTTTTTTTTATCCAGCCGCCGTGGTGATACGTGCATTTTAACGCTGAATGCTTGTAACTTGCGTTGGTATATTTTAGACAAAGGCTACACTCAAATTCAGCCCTGCGAAATGCACCCTTGCAAAACGGGCTACATGTCTGTGCTGCAAGCTAAATAGTTTATAAAAGCGTAATAGTACCTATTGGGCTAATGTAAAAAAAAATAATAAAAAAAAATCACGCAGAAACTCCTCTGGAAGTGGTCTTGAAGTATGTGTAAGGATTGTGCCACTTGCTCATCTTCATGGAGCCCGATGTTATTATCAATGTCATGAAAATTTATTCCATTAGTATAAACCCTTATCAACCCTTATCGGTCGTTATCAACCATATCGGGATAGATCCGACTCTTATCAACCTTATCGGACTCGATCCGAGCCTTACTTACCCTTATCGGTTGGTATCAACCTGTTCGCAATTGGTGTGATCTTTATCAACCCTTATCGGACATGATCTTACCCGTAATAACTTTTATGACGCTTATCGGACTTGACCCAACCCTTCTAAAACCTTATCGGTGCTTATTAACCTGATCAAATTTCTCCAACCATTATAAGCACTTCTCGCTCTTTAGAACCTTATCCATCACCGTCGAACCACTGTCAACCGTGATAAGTCCCAAATAACGCCTCATCTCTTCTTATCATGCTTATCAACCTATTGACTTGTTATCTGTCTTGGGCGACGTGAAGCGCATGAGCCCTGAGAGACGCGACCACCGAAGAGCATCGGGGATAGGGTGTGTTTAGCATTAAATTTACGCAAAATCAGAATTTTCCAGGGGTCTACCACGCTCCAAGTCGGCTCTACATGTGGTTCTAGTGATAGTCCTTATTCCACCACCAGCCAATATTTCAACAAAGCCTTCAAGAGGCTGATCGGCTGGCTTCAACTTGCACTCACACCGACTGCGCTTGCCCTAAAATTTTGTGCAAGCTTGATGATGCTCGTCTGCTGATTCGTCGTCACCTACTCTAGCAGCATCCAGACCAGCGCGTCGCAAATGGAACGTTCCCGCTTCGTGTGCGTGGTCGAGGCTTGCCTCGTCGAACTAGAACGCAGCTCCTGAAGCTGAGGGTTGGCTGTGTGAACGTGTGCGAATGTTTATAGAGACAAGGACGTGTGGCCAGTCCATCGTGCACGTCCTGCGGTTGCTGCGAGACACTTCAGCACCTGATATTGGCGTGTCCCGCATTCAGTGCGCAGCGCATGTCACTAGTGAGGGACTACCATCTGCTTGGCCTGCGTTGTACCACACTAGACGAATATTTGTACCTAAGTGGTTGCGCGTCTCGACGCGATCAAGCTCATCGCGCACTCCTTACTTTTCTAGAAGGCAACGAACTTGGGGGCAGGTTGTAAACCAGAAACTATTTCTTCTATTTAACATACTTTAGTGGCGTGGCTTGCAGTGATAGGCCCTACTTTGTGTGACCTGTACTGTGTGTTCTACTTTATTCTTTGAGATTTGTCAACTCACTCTTTCTTTCGTCTTTCTTCCCCTCCTTCCTATCTTGCATTTCTATGTTTGTCTCCTCCTTTCTGAAGAGTAGGCAGGCGTTGCGCCCCTTCCGGTGGCAGTTGCCAGCCTGGCTCCTCGCTTTCCCTTTCCTGTGTATATGTTTCCAAATAATAATAATAATAATAATAATAATAATAATAATAATAATAATAATAATAATAATAATAATAATAATAATAATAATAATACAGTGGTAGCCATCGCCAGAATGTACTAAAAAGGGCAAAGTGTATGCTAAGTCCACCGGGGGTAAAACCTTTTTTTTTTTTTTCAACGTTCATACAGGAATGCTTTTACTAAAGAAAGATTTAAAAGAAAAGTTTTTTTTTTTTTGTGCCGTGGCGAATACATTGTTTAATCTGTAGACAACCTCAGACAATCTATCACATTTTCCTGAATTGTTGGGAAGGTGTGTATTTTTGGGATGATTTACAAAGGACACTTAAAAAAGAACTCCCGCCAGATCCTCACAGCATCAGATAGCTAGCGCTAGAAAAACAGCGATGGGCTTCCTTATGATCTGGTAATGCTCGTTGGCCTTCACAGCATCTGGCGCTCCAGAATGGCTGGGTGTTACTGTGACCCAGACGCACGACCTGCGCGAATGTTCTGCCGAGACAGTATAAACGCCTTTCTGGAGGTGCGAAAAGTGCAAGAATGCCCTGCGGAATGGTTGTCGAGGTTAGAGCCCCTGACAAAGTTAAGAGAATTTTGATGTCATTGCAATCATGCTGGTTAGTAGACGTTACATATGCGTTTCACGTGCTCGTTCTTTGAACGCAGGTGTTGATAATGAGTGAATTTTGCAAAAGGTACAAATCCCACCACCGCGAATGGTTTTCATTTCGGTTTTATTTTGTTTTATTGAATAATTTCTTTATAGCGATTCGCCTTACGTAACGGACAAACAGGTTTACTCGTTGGGTAGGCATAGAAATGCTTTCGCATTTAAAATATAAGGAAGAGAATAAAGCTGTTCGTGTAAGGTTCCTCAGCATGGCACTGCCGGACACTCAAATTTTTGTGCTCGCATTACGGAAGAACATGTGTGCCTACGGAATGAAAAAGGCATAAACGCCTTCAACGCAAAATGTGAGCAGAGCAGAGAACACCGTTGCTCATTGGAGCCAAGTTTACTAGGATTATTACGTGCTTGATATATTCGTGGGGGCTCCAACGTAGCTCAATGATTCTAGATGACCTTTGAAATACGTTTTCCCGAAATGTTTTAATATTAAAGCATTCATGGAACAGACATAAAGAACTTGATCCCTAGATTATTGCTTTTATACTAATCACGCTTATTATACAAACAAAAATTTGGCAAGCCGGATTTCTGTCAAAAATTACCTGTAAGAGCTCCGTCAGACGAGCACCGGGCTGACCAGGACCGTTTTCGTGCTCGTTGTTTCCCGACTCTGGATACAGCAATGTTTTAAACCGAGGCTTTCTTAGCCTCTGCCTACACTATGGCCGTATAACTTACAATTTAGGAACCAGCCGTCACGGTAACGGCCATGTTTTATCTTTTTTGACATGCCATTAGCGTCATTCCGACAAGACGTTTCACCCATTCCACAGTGCGTGATGAAGATTAGGCTGCGTGTTCAAGAGTGGAACGCAATAGAATTCAAAGATTCTCGATTGCTTCTCTTTGCTTCTCGGCAACTGCATCTTATGTAGCCGTGATGTTTACCGCGAACGCTATGCACGAAAGCGAGCTTTCTGGTTGAAGCACGGCCTCTTGCATGGGCCGATCCCAAAGGTAGTTCACAGCCACGCCAAAAAAATTACATAATTTCCAGGTTTCTGTTATTGTTTCGCACTTTTAACATTTCAGTGCGGGAAGATTTAACGAAAAAAGTCGTACGCTGTCGGTGTTTTCTTTCATGACATTTGTTTGCGGGCTGTCTCTGAAAATTCCTGGAATAACTTTGTGAAGAATGTAGGACAATGTATGAGCAACTGTAGTGATAGCATGGTGTGGCAATATAACCGGCATATGACGCATGTCATATGGCATGGCGTGACATATACATATACCTAAATATATATGGACACTTTTGCTCACGGATAGCTCCGCCGACACCTGATTTTCTACGACACAGGGCCCTTAACGCTATGGCGCTAAAGATCAAACAAATATGGAAGATAAAAAGCTGTTCCTCGGGGTGGCGCTGCCGAAAACAAAATTTCAGCTGCTGGAATTACGAAAGAACATGGGTTCCAGCACATTAAACCTTGAACGACAACTGTTTAAGAGAAGATCATTTCGACAAAACATGCTTGAAAATACATGTGTCGGCTTCAAGTACAAGAAAACATTCAAATACTAATGTGGATGGTACATATAACCAACAGGGCGCATTTTCAGAAAAACACAAAAACAAATAAGAAGAACGCACCAGGATGACAAAAGTCTGGCATGGTGATCTGATCCGCCAGAAATTGAGGTGTTAGTAGGATAAAAGCTGCGCAGTTATGCGCCCATGACGGAGTTTTATTAATCGTGTCGACCTTTCCCGCAAGAACAGTTCTTCATTGAGATTAAACGAGTCTGCGCGCAGGCCTGTTCATACATGTGTTTGCGTAAACGGCATAGCAACGGGTATACATAGCTTGCTTTGGCTGCCCCTGTTGTGCTGCCGATCCTCATTGGCGCCACAACACAAATCCGCCTTTGCGGTTTTGTATATTTTCGGAAAGTACAGAGGACGTGAATCGCCGCACTGCTTGGAAACTAAATGGCATTCCAACATTACAGAGAATTTGTCGCAGTTTCACCCGAAAGGTGACGCACCAATTGCGATGGCAAATCAGTAGAGAGCTATACGAAGTAAGGATAGTAGTTTTATCAGCTGTATAAACTTGGACCATAGCCTCCTAAAAATATAGGAGGCTATGCTTGGACATGCAGCAGCACCAGCAACGCGCAGAACTGTTGTCTACACCGTCGGCGTTTTGCCCGCGTTCGCAACGAACGCGCGCGGCGTTTTCCTCCCTCCCTCCCTCCCGTCCCCCCCCAGAGCCTTTTGCGCGACGAAAAAAGTTGCGTTTTCTCTCCATATATGGAAAGGAGGAAAGAGACGCTTAATTCTGCAGCCGGGAGCACGGCGCAATTTGGCGCTGAGCCGTGCTCCCTCAAGGGCTGCAGAAGATAGCGCCAACCTTTCCCTTTCCCTCAAGAACCACTTATCATCATCATCATCATCATCATCATCGGCGCAAAGCGCGCGTTTGCTCTCCGACGGGCGTTCGCTCCCCGTGAAAGCGCGCGTCCCTCGCGCCCTTTTACTCGCACATACAGCGTCCGGAGCGCTGCGACGATTTCATCGCCGTTGACGTCATACGGAACCTCACGGCGATGGCGACGACAACGGCAGAAATCTGCTTTGGAGTGTCCATATAATTGCTATCGCAATAAAACGCAGAAAAATGAGTACATCGAAGAGAATTAGCGGTTGTGTTCTTGACTGTATACGTACATGGAACGCTCGCGACAGCAAGAAGCAAAAAATCACAGCATATCCACGGGGTGAATGATGATGAGTGGGCGAAGCTCCGGAGGGAATCATCGGATCTCCCGCTTAAGGGGACGCTAGCACAAACGCGTTAGAAACGTGCAGTACTCTCTAGTAAGGGGGAGCGGCCACAGCGTCTTACGCAGCCATTTACACATGCCGGAACGTGCACCGCGTTTGCCGACGCCATCACATGACTGCTGAGAGAGTATACCCCCCGCATTCGTAAACGCTCCTCGACTTGAACTTGACTTGCCACCGCCTTGGGCAGCGCGTTCGAAACGCGTTGAAGGTAAGGCGGAGAGGCCACAGCGTCTTACACCAGCTTCTTACACGGGCCGTAACGCGCTAGCACAAACGCGTTAGAAACGCGCTAGAAACGCGGCCTTTCGTTAATGTTGGGTATTTGTTGCCATCGTGGTGAGTGTGTCTATGTGCGCTTCGTGGCGTATTGGTTAGTGCCGCGCGTTCGGAAGCGAGGGGTCCCTGGTTCGATTCCGCGCTACGGACACAACTTTCGGAATTTTTGTTTTCATAAAACGCCGGAAGCGTTCTCCGGAAGCCGGAAGCTGGCTTCCGGAACCGGAAGCGGAACCGGAAGTGGAAACGGAAGCGGAACCGCAAGTGGAACCGGAAGCGGAAGTCGGCTTCCGGTCATACTATACGTATACATATATATGTATATATGGGTATACATACATATACGGACACACAACGCCATCTATTGAGCAATTGATAAAACTAGACGTGGCTACCTACTACGACGGGGACGAACGGGTGCCGCTATAAGGAGCTTCGCCCCTAAAAGCTTTTGACATGTGACGGTCAAACAAGGCCTGTATTCATGGCACATTCAGTACTGCTTCCTCATTGGAGCCAAATAGGGAAGGCACATTACGTGCATTATATGCTCCTGGGGCCTTCGAAGATGCTCAGCGCTTTTAGATGGCCTTTCAAAAACGTTTTCGGAAAATGTTTCAAGGATGATACAATCATGGAAGGGAGATAAATAACTTCATCCCTAGATCATTGCTTTTAGACTAATTATGCTCATTATGCAAACAAAGTTTGGGTGGCTGGATTTCTGTCAGAAATTACCTATAAGAGCTCCGTCAGACGAGGACCCGGTTGACCAGGCCCGTTTTCATGCTAGCTTATAGCCCTAATTAACTCTGTCTTAGTTACAGTGCCCTAATTATTGAGTTGTTTCCTGACTCTGGATACAATAATTTTTACCGCGAAGCTGTATACCTCTACCAGCCAAGGAAATTTTGGTGTCGTTGGCGTAAGCAAAAAACGCTATACCCCTTACCAGCTGTGCGATAGCTTCGCCGAGCTGGTGGAGAGAGAGAAAGAGAGATTGAAAGAGAGAGTGACAGCAGAGTATAAAATAGCATCGCGCAGCATAGCCGATGCTAGGTGAAGAGGAGTGTGGCAGATGGTAGTGGGACACGTAGAGCGGCTTCCGACGTTGACTGCGTTCGCGCCTAACGCGCCCGGTGCCCGTGACTGTAGCCGATGCCTCTGGCGGCGGCTCGGCAGGTTTAGACTAGAGAACTGGACACTAGTTGCTTCCGAAAGACTGAAGCGAGATCTAGGGAAGCTGAAACCAAGCGTCGCAGAAGAGAACATCCCGAGTTTAGATTAAGGGAAGCCGAGAGTTCGCGTAGACGAGGAAATGAAGATCCGGAGGCTTGTGAACATGGCCAGTTGAATTCATCGCGATACTACGCAGATCATCGCGAGGAAACCCAGAGCGCCAGGAAACTAAGTGTGTGGTTTGCCACTACTTTACTAGGATTTCCCCAGCACCGCTGGTTTCTGGTGTTTGCGGTAGCAGGGCCACGCGTAATTTTTTTAAGCGAAATATTTTTTAAAGCGAAACATTATTAGCCTCTTGCTGCTGTTATTTGGAAGATCTACTACTATCTACCTTGAAGCTAATCATTTCGACATAATTACCTGTCTGGTTGGGAAAATTTATGAAGACTTATTCACTCCAATCAAATAAGGAAATTTATTAGCCCGACGTTTCGCAGCCAATTCTGCTCCTTCATCGGCGGGTATTCTTCGGAGGAGATGGTGTGCAGCTTTTAAAAGGTCTCTCGTAAGAAAAGAGGAGGGCGGAGAGAGCGGAAGGTAGGGAGACACTTGACAGCGCACCTGTTCTTGACAGACGGAAAAGAAGGAAGGGTGGGGTGGCTGCGGCGTTGCTGGTCGGCTGGGATTAGAGTTTACTGCACAGTAACTCTAGCTGGGATGACCGATGCTGGGGGCGCTTTACCCGCGGGAATGCCGTTGAAGGAAGGCGGGGGGGGGGGGGGGGGGAGTTAGCGCGATGTTTTCGTGTTGGTGACCTAGAGCGGGGGGTCTAGGTCGGGGGTAGGTGAAGGCCATCCTACCTTCCGTGTATGTCCATGGCCTTGGAGACACGACGAAAAGAAGACCCCCTGCTGTAGGTCACCAACACCAAAACATCTCGCTTACCCCCCCCCCCTCCCCCCGCCCCCTTCAACGGCATTCCCGCTGGTAAAGCGCCCCCAGCATCGGTCATCCCAGTCGACCAGCAACGCCGCAGCCACTCCACCCTTTCGCCTTTTCCGTCTGTCAAGAACAGGTGCCCTGTCAAGTGTCTCAGCTCCTTCCGCTCTCTCCTCACTCCTTTCTTACGAGGGACCTTTTAGAAGCTGCGCACAATCTACTCCGAAGAATACCCCCTGATGAAGGAGCCGAATTGGCTCTGAAACGTCGGGCTAATAAATTTCTTTACTTGGTTGGAGTCACTTTCTAAGTTTAATGCGTTATGACCTACAATGTAACAAGAAGCAATCACGTTAACGGTCAATTTTATCTTTTTGAGATACCATTGGTGTCATTCCAACAACAAAATTCTATCGCCGTGATTAAGGGGGTGAAGGTGAGAGTCACGATTAACACATGAAAAAAAAGTGGTTGATCCCTCTTATATAGGAATCGGTATAGAACACGAAAGTGAAACGTGTCTTCACAGAAGTAGTGTAATGTTTATTGCACATTGATATATAATGTCTATTGGTGTTTTGTGGCTAAAGCGCCCTTAGGCGTTGATGCACCCACGCTGACGCCTGGTGGCACGTCTCCTCCATCACGACTACCAACGTCGATGACCATGAGCAACCGTCGTGCATATGGAAGCTGCACTACGCTGCACACGCTAGCACAACGCGAAAGACGAAGCACGTAACTGACACACTAATACAACGCGCAAGACAAAGCACGTAACTGAATCGTCACCGAGTCAAATCAGCGCGTACAGCACGTCGTAATTGCAGCCTCCGCGATCAACTTCAGAAACATTTTCAGAGCTAATTGCGGAGGCCACGCTCCGCTGTGCTGAGTACGGTGAACGCCACCTAGCGCGTTTCTAACGCGTTTGTGCTAGCGTGTTACGGCGTTGGTAGTGCTTCTTGATGCCAGCGTCCCTTCGAATGCTGGCATCGAGGCGTCGTAGTGCTGAGTAAGGTCCCTGTAGGAACATACAGGGACCTTAGTGCTGAGACCACCGAAGCGTTCACTGTCGGTGCGCGTTAGTGTCATAATGCAGTACTTCTCTTTTCTGCTCGTAGGCGGCGGCACCGCCCCGAGCAAGAGCGCGGGTACACGGAGGAGTGTTAGATATATAAGGCGCGTCTGTGTAGCTCTCTGCAAATGCGGTTGTAAGGCAATGGGTTAAACGCTCTGTGATCTATCGTCGCGGACCCAGAGGTCGTGGGTTCGATTTCCAAATTTTGCATGATTGTGGAACTTTTTCTTCTGGTTTCTTTCTTTGTATTATGTTCTATGACGTATTTCCGTGACGGAAATACGTCAGTGAAGTCTTGGTGGACCCCGGCATAAAACACTTTCGTGTTAAAAAAAAAGAAGTTGCTCGTGGTGATAACGCGATTTGGTTGGCTGCCTAGTGCATTAAGTTATAGTGGACTCTTTAGAAATTGACACTCTGTGATCATTTTGACGGTCCAATGCTTCGAAATAGAGCTGCCACGATATTTCCCCTCATTTACTACAATATCTTTTAGCGTGTAACCACTTGCACGGCCACCCATCGAGGGGTCGTCGCTCTATCAACTGCGCAGGTGCAAAGTGACGTCAATACCGCGCCTTCCACAACGCATGGAAATCACGAATTATATTTACGAATTTTCGCTCATTTAAGCTTGCGAGTTCTTCAGGACGCTTGGCGCGTTAGCCCAACACCACCTAAAAGACTAGTCTAGGGGGTGTTGCTTAAGTCTTCTAGGTGATGTTGGTTAGCCGCGTCGCATCTGAAGATGAAGATAGCAGTTACGGAACTCACTTGCAGGCGAAATTCGCTGCCTGTATCTCATCGCTCCGTGGTGCTGCTGTGCCTTTCCTTTCAAGTGTATGTATGTTTTCAAATCCAGTAATAATGTGGCGCGTTTCTGCAAGGTCGAGAGTGTCGTTTACTGTGATTCAACGCGTTCCAATTCTCAATAAAACTTGCGCTTGCTTTACAAGGCCCAGCGCCTCCTCTATTTTTTCAATACCAGCCGAATGCGGCCGATCCAACGGTTCACCACCCTCTCCGATTACCCTTTCCTACTCTCTCCCGTCGGCTAGCGCTCGCGCCTGCTTTACGGTCGTAGGGGAGAGTACCCTCTGGGTGGTGCCTCACGACGGAAGTCGGAGGAAGTAATCCTGACAGACGCGTGAAGCGTCTACCGCCATCTCCTCCTAGGGTGCCTCGATGCCAGCGCCGCCGCCGCCATCCCCCGCGATAGCAGCGGCGCGCGCTCAGACGCATGTTTGGCGCAACCAGTCATATTACAATGCCTAGAATATAAGTATATTCTAGGCACTGTAGTCATACGTATACGCTGTGGGTAGCGTCACATCGCGGCAACTCACTGAACTAAGGCGGACCAACGGCTCCCATTGCGGAACGGGCGATTGCACTGGCATTGAAAAAATAGAGGAGCCGCTGGCAAGGTCCACCATGTTGGCTGAGGGACGCCACCGAAAAAAGCTAGATACCCGGCTCGCCCGCACGTCCATTGGCTCACTCAAACGTGGCTGCATTTGGAGAACGAAACTCCGCATTAGAAACCGTATATGCGGTCGTGACAATCAATTTTAACACAAAAGTGTTTTATGCCGGGGTCCACCAAGACTTCACTGACGTATTTCCGTCACGGAAATACGTCATAGAACATAATACAAAGAAAGAAACCAGAAGAAAAAGTTCCGCAAACATGCAAAATTTGGAAATCGAACCCACGACGTCTCGGTCCGCGACGATAGATCGCCGAGCGTTTAACCCATTGCGCCACAAACGCATTTGCAGAGAGCTACACAGACGCGCCTTATATATCTAACACTCCTCCGTGTACCCGCGCTCTTGCTCGGGGCGGTGCCGCCGCCTACGAGCAGAAAAGAGAAGTCCTGCATTAAGACACTAACGCGCACCGACAGTGAACGCTTCGGTGGTCTCAGCACTACGACGCCTCGATGCCAGCATTCGAAGGGACGCTGGCATCAAGAAGCACTACCAACGCCACCTAGGTGGCGTTCACCGTACTCAGCACAGCGGAGCGTGGCCTCCGCAATTAGCTCTGAAAATGTTTCTGAAGTTGATCGCGGAGGCGGCAATTACGACGCGCTGTACGCGCTGATTTGACTCGGTGACGATTCAGTTACGTGCTTTGTCTTGCGCGTTGTATTAGTGTGTCAGTTACGTGCTTCGTCTTTCGCGTTGTGCTAGCGTGTGCAGCGTAGTGCAGCTTCCATATGCACGACGGTTGCTCATGGTCATCGACGTTGGTAGTCGTGATGGAGGAGACGTGCCACCAGGCGTCAGCGTGGGTGCATCAACGCCTAAGGGCGCTTAGCCACAAAACACCAATAGACATTATATATCAATGTGCAATAAACATTACACTACTTCTGTGAAGACACGTTTCACTTTCGTGTTCTATACCGATTCCTATATAAGAGGGATCAACCACATTTTTTAGGTTTACAAATACCCAAATCGGCGTGCTAATACGTCTCGGTTGGCTATTCTATATGATTTCGCGCGTACTCAAAACGGATGAAGATAAAAGCAATTACCGGATAAAGGGAGCGCAGAGATAGACGCGCCGAGGCGCCGTTATGTGTGCCGCACACTCCACCGATGCCACAGCATCAGATGGTTTCTATATATGTACCGTCAATCAAAAACGTTTACTGACCACGGCATTTCAGAAAACGTCCAATTTTCGAGCAGCCTACAATAATAGTCAGTAATACCGAACATCACAATGTTGTTCACATATACCGGTAGAAGCTGTAATTGCGAATACGAGGCTGCGTTGTGATGCTGCTCGGAAATGGGACGTTTTCTGAGATTCCGTGGTGGGTAAAATTTTTTGGTTGGCTATATATATGCCTGTTTTAGCTTGCTTAAATTTGAATTTCCTTACTGACCTTCCCATAAAAAAATTAGTGTAGCTTGCACTAGTGCGCAAGGCTAAAAAAACAGCGAAACTGATCGGCACCTAACTGGTCCTGTCCTTCCGGGTTATGCTTTTCCGGAATTATTATGTGGAAGTGCCCCCTCAAATACCCTCCCCCTCCCCGCAACCTCAAATCATTAATCAGTAGCAAGGAGCCGTAGGAGACTGCCCTGCGCAGTTCCGATCCCACCCTGCAGGACCGAGTCCTGAGGTGGGCTGAGGAGGTTCGCGGAGGCCAACCACGACTGGTAGGCGGACGTCTGGCAACATAAGGTGGTGAGACTGGAGCACACAGACCTCCCTCTCTCCCCCCGGCCCCTCCCCTTTCTTAAAAAGGGAAATAAAAGTTTATTCATTCATTCATTGATTATTGATCGATTATCGATGAGCTATAGATTGGCTATCGCAAGGTATTGGCCACGTATTTGGCCTAGGGTAAGTACTACGAAGTCATCCCGAGCATTTTGCTGAATTTATTGGTTATTGATCGACTATCGTTTAACCATTGATTGGCTATCGATTGGCTACCGCAAGGTGAAGCGAGGCGCAGCTGTGCGCAATGACGTCATTGCTAGGCGAGTTTTTGCGAACGCTACGCACGCAAACGGAAAGCTTAAACAGCTCCGCTGTTAAAACATTCCGTTGCTTTCTCCGATGTGACATGGAGTATATTACTGCCTCCTCCTGACAAGGATTTGCGGATTCACGCTGCGGAGAAGAAGGTAGCGCCGGGCAACGTGTCACCATGAGATTATATTAAGTGGGCGAATACGAACCGGTCGCGAACCATTATATATATATAATATTATATATATATATATATATATATATATATATATTATATATATATATAATATATATATATATATCTTCATTCTAATTGAAGTTGAAGCGGAACGAAAGTAGTGCGGCTGAACTGCACTGAGTATAACTGCACTGCACTGAGTATAATACCTTGCCGGTATTATATATTTCGAGTTTTCACCCAGGTTTGATTATCAGGGAACGCCGGTGAGTGTCAATGGATGTCATAATAAGCACGAACGCGTACGTGTGAGCAGAAACATGTGCGAGTGAGTGCGTGGCAGGGCCTGTGAGTAGATGTGACCCCAGAGCAAGCTCTTGTCCTGCTTCAAAGGCTCAGGAATCCTTTTAGCGAGCTGGTTTTTTCACAGTGAGTTATCCACCTGTGAGTTTGAATCAAATGAGTCAGTAGGCAATTTCATGAGAATGAATGAAGACTGATCTCATAATTTCTTGAGTACGAGTGTGTCCGTAATTATACCGGAATCTTCATATGCCCGAATGTGTGGGAGTCCGTTGTTTAAGTGGACCTGGGGGGCCTAAGTCTGATTCTGGTGAGCGAGTCCGAATGCGCCTGACTGCGTAAAAGTTTTGAGTCGGACTCCATATTTCTATAATTTACCATAATTCTATTCAACCAGGCGGGGGGGGGCTGGCTGAATAGAATTATGGTGAATCTGAGTCCGATTGACCAAGATTGAGTAGGATATTGGTGTGTCTTGGTCCGAGTGCAGATATTTGGTAGGTCTGAGTCCGAGTGACCTCTAACCAAAAATGCATTTTCTCAGTGAGTGTCAGGGAGTTTCGTTTATATTGCTGAGCTATGATAAGCCGTATGAATTTAGAGGTATGCAAATAATTTAAGTTCCCCTGCAGCTATATCCATCTTTATTCACTGAAGGGTAAACTAGATGGTGACTGGTTCGAGTGAATCCATCTCACACTATAAAGAAACAACCCTTTCAACGACATCTTTTGTTTTATATGCCTGCCGTGTAGAAAAAAAACACAAAAAAAGAACGCGAAAACTTTCATCCTTTGTTGGACAGGCGGGTCGCACTTACAAATGCTCTTGTTTCATATTCCTTTTTTTTGTGGACCGTAGAATTGGAGGAAAGGTAACAGATACGTGAGATAAAACAAACAAACGAACGAGAGATGAATCCGACACAAACAAAACAGACGCGTCTCTCGCGTGCGCTCCGGTGTTCTCAGAGGGAGCTTCATAAAACATTTGTCCTCGGCACGACCGACCCGCTTCCCCATGTCCCTTTTTTTCCTGGCAAGCAAGCTTCCGCACGAAGGGAAACTGCTCCCGAAACGAATAACTTGGTTACCTCGCTTGCTCAACCGCCTCTGCAGGCAATCTACCGGGCGCTCCCTTATTCCCCACCAGCCTGCAACCCCCCCCCCCCCCTTTCCCGTTTCTAGGTCGTCAACAGGCCGTCGTTGTTTCTGGCCGTGCAAGAAGAGCCCGCCATCTTGTAAGCCTTGTTTCATTCCGAGGGAGAGGTGAGAGTGAAACGTGGACAAAAGCGACGACGTCTGCGTTGGGCACACTCAACACGCATTCGTGGGAATGGAAGTAAGGAAGAAACAGACGGAAAAGGGAAATACACAGAAAGGAAGCGGTAGCATAAATGTCACAGGTGTCTGCGCGCAGCTGCTGTAGGGAACAAAATGAAGTCTTTAGGGATGAGGGTTGTGGGTACGGTCTTGTTGAGAGAAATTATTTTACGCAATCCCTCTTCCCTACTGAGGTTACGCGGGAGAACGTGCGGTAGGAAATATGTTTTCCCCTGTTTCGCTGTTTTCCCCTTTCTATTCGCTTGTACTGCCACGCACGACGCTTGGCGCGATGTTGACCGGTAGAAAGGTGGGACGTAGAGCCTGCGCACGCTGGAGAGGAAAAACGAATCGGGAGATGTGAATGGGGAAACGTGGATTGAGGGAGGACTGAAGGGAAAAGCATCGCTACATGTAAATACATGAGGGAAAAAGAAGTAGCCCTAAGGCTCACGACAGCGAAAGAGCGGCATTGTACCGACTCTGCCCTGCCCGGCGACCTCGCGGAGAACTAGATCGAAAATTGGCGAACGCCGAATCCGGGAGGTTTGCGTTCGCGGGGCTTCCAAAAGGAGATGGTGATGAAGGAAAATAAAAGGCAAAGGAAACGCGGGGAAGTAAGAGAAATGCCGTCGGGAAAATAGGAACGAAAACGGAAAGACGAGGGCAGGGAGTCTGTTCTTTGTTGGTGGCCGTGTTCAATTCTTCCGACGACTGATGGGAAAGAAAGGCCAGCGCTACAGAATAATCAAGGGCTAGAAGAGAACATAGGTTAGTCTTCCGTATGATCGAACGGAACCCACATCGGGCAGGAACAATAAATAAGGTTATCTCCCACTAGCTGTGTTGCCCTTGCCGACTCGATTGTCTTGTAACTTGCATCGACGTAAGAAATTTGCCAATTATTTGATGTTTAGTACAAGGTGCATGGATATTTAGTTCCAACCAGCCTGAGCATAAGGAAATGTAAAATTCTTGGTCTCAAGGAGCCAAGTTCATCAGCGCCGCATACGCGAATAATTATTATGTTTATCTGTTGTGAGTAAAACCAAAACTGTTGTAACAACTAAAACGTAAAAGCCCTGAATTTAATTATTTTATAGCAGTGTCTTTAATTTTTACCTTCCTTATATCCCGCGCTATGACCAGTATGCATGTGCGTTTCATTGAACTTATTTCCCTATTTTACTGGTTATTCCGCGTATTTTGTTTTACATTTTGTTGCCCTGTGGATCACTCGCATGAGGAGGAGTAGGCGAGCACTATTTTCGATTGCTAGTCTCTCTTAACAGTCATAAATTTTTAACAAGCTGATGATGTGTTGCCAACCGGGGATCTGATAGGTTAAAGTATACAGAGCGGGAAAAGCAACAAGAACAACCTTGGTGGCACTTTGTACTAGAGCACGGCACGGGCTCGGGCTTACCCGAAAGCCTGGGCCTGGCCCGGCCCGTGGGCTGGATCGGGTCTATATATTATAGTAGGGCAGTTTTTTGATGGGCTCGGGCAGGGCTCGGGCACGGCATGGGCTTTTTGACCTGGGCCTGGGCCGGGCTTGGACTTTCTGGTGGTGTGCATGTAACGTGCAGCGAGTTATTCTCACGCGTCTCGACTCTGAAAAACCTCTTGTCCCAGCGCAACTAGAAGCTAGCAGTGCTACTCCTGTGTACCCTTTTTAACGCGATAGCGTTAAAGGCCCCGTGTCGCAGAAAATCCGGCGTCGGCGACCGGCGTCGGCGTGTGATGTCGGTGTTGAGGGCGGAGAAAATCATCCGCAAGCACCCCAACCACCCTGACCGTGCAGGCCGTCCACGTGGTGCAAGGTTTTAATCAATGTAATTAATGCTTTCAGCGCGGTGTAAGCGAGTTCGCGACTTGCTGATTCTTCGAAGGCGAATTGGTAAAACGACGACTGGTAAGATAATTCGTCACGCCGCTGAAATATAGCACTGCGTCCATCCATGATTGCACGCATGTTCTCAACCGGCCACCTAGCAGCAGCGCATTACGCTGCATCATGGAGGAACGAGACGCTTTCTTTCTCCATTTACTCCATCCATGCGCTGCACTCACGACCGGTCGTGGCTGCGCTTCGGCTATAGTGTACTAGAATACGGTTGAGTAGGACGAGCGGCTGGGGCGGCGCATGCTTTGCAGTGAGGCGCCCGACGTGGAAAAATACTGTGGCGGCGCATCAAGGTCGTGCCGATGGAAACTGCTGGCGATACTGCTCGGCAGGCTCATTCGTACTACTTCGCGCGCTGGCATTTGCGTTCAGACCGCTCAAATGGTGTTCATAATTGCATATGCCATGTATTTATGCCTTAAGAATAAATTCCTTTCATTATCTCCTTTATGTTATTTTTTTAATGCCACTCGTGGGTCTTTTTCCGTCTCAGGCCGGTTTCGAGCCGTTCTCGGGCCGGGCTCGGGCCGGGCTCGGGCCTAAGGTAAAGGGATGGCGGGCCGGGTTGGGTGGGTAACGTAGATTATTTCCGGGCCCGGGCAGGGCCCGGGTCTAACCATAATACTTTTGCAGAAGCTCGGGCAGCCCAATGTAAAAACAGGTGCGGGCCGGGCCCGTGCGGTGCTCTACTTTATACGACTACGTTTCAAAGGGAACGCTCGCATCAACCATCCATCAAGCCACAAACAAAACATTAGGGAACACCTGTGGGAAGACTGAAGAGGAACGGTGTGGTATACTAAGCGGAGCAACTGAATAGCACATGAAAGAAGACATAAGCACCGACCATGCGCCCCCCCCCCCCCCCCCCCCCCCACACACACACACACGTGTATTGACCCAGCAGGCAGCCCGAGGACTGGAGGGGAGAAGGGCGAAGCCGGGGAAGCAATTTGGACAACGAGCCCCCGGCAGCAGTCCTTACGCGACGGTGCTCCAGAGCAGAGTGGAATGCCACGTATACCTGTATAAGCTACATCAAATAAACCCAGTTGATTCCCTGTTTATTCCACGCTCCTACAATTATTTCGGTACAGTTCAAACGGGCAGGCGTTGATCAAAGGCTGTTCTCCATTGAAGCTTGTGAACACGTAGGTGGGGCGTTCGGGTAAGCCCGCAGATGCAATCAAAGATGGCGGAAGAGCGTTTGGGAACAACGCTTAGGGGCAGCGACAGCGCTTTCCAAGGACACGCAGTTGTGAAATCAATCATTTAGGATTTGCTCCGCGGAAGCATCACATCTCGCCTCTTCTGCGTCCAAAGCGGCGGCTTTCGATCAAAGAAGATAGATGGATGGATCCCAGTTGCCAGACAGAAAAAGAAATGGATAAAAAGAATAAATGGTGATGAGTTGCTTTCAAAATAAGAGGCAAAGCACGCGGAAAGCCACTAGATCAAAGGTCGGGGAAAATTGTTCTACTGACTCACTTGGATGGGACACCTGGATGGAGAAACAATCATGGTAGTGTATTAGCGAGGATCTCTCGTTGGAGAGGCTTTGAATATCAGAGTTGTAATAGGTATGTATATGTATCGCCATTTATAGAATACCAAAATACCATATACATGGTGGTTATCATTTGGGGAGTCACAACCATCTCGTAACGTTGAGTTGAAACTAAACCGTGAAAAGCTATTGTTGAAATGATCGGCTATGTGCTGCTCAGTTGGTGCTGTAAAAACGTCGGCAGCAGCATAATAAATTATGCATAAAGCGGCTTTTTTGGTTAGTTCCGTCGGAAGAGATTCGGATGATACAAAAATTATGCAGATTCAACGCACGTTTTGGAATCCATGTTAAGCGAAGCTTTTGTGAAGCGGGTAATCAAATTCTATAAGACTGCCCATTTCATTCCGGCGTCATCGGCGCATGCGCTCTCGCTCACCCATGCTAGGAAATCTGAGAACGCTTGTTTTGGTTGGTAATTATAAATTTGTTCTGTTTTTGTTGACCGTACACTTCTTGGTCAAATCCCCATTCTGGGTGCGTGCCATAGTATAGAAATCCTAATCATAATCAATACGCAGCGATCAACTCAAAGCATTAGCTCGCGTTGGCACCATGGAAGTTTACGTGCGATTGTGACCTAACGGAGTTCCTCTTCATTCTTGAAACGTGCTGCTCAGGTCACGGTAGATCTTCACACGAAACACGGAAATGGGGGTAAGCATAAGCTCCTTGCCAATACAGCCCACGAGTCTTGGCGAAGTTTGATGTGCTTGGACGATCACTTGCATTAAATCAGTTGTTGATGAAATTATATATTCATCATTGCGATCCAACATGCGTCTTTTCCATAGGCTATGCATTCCAGTGACTAGAAACGTATCGAAGGGTACATCGCCCGAACTAGTTTGCCCTAGGTATCGTACAGAATCAGGATTTAAACCAAAGTGCTCTGCGTATGTATATACGTCGTCATGCAACGGGAACAGACTTATCTGGTTGTTTACCGCAGGAGTCATGCGTGCCTAAATAAATACCATGAAAGAAAAAATAGGAGCATAAAGGATTGTGTCCTAATGGTTAGAGCATCACGCTGCTGTTCTGGATAGCATAGGCTCGATTACAGCACCGGGCACGTAATTCAATTATTTTTAAGTGTCATTTATTCAGCGAGACAGCAGCAGAAGCAGCAGCTGGTCCTATCCAACCAGCATATAGGGTTACGAAAGTCGGGGATGTTTACCAAAGAAAGCTTTGCCCTAAAATTATAATTATCTTCGGACGCCTTGTTGTTAAAGGCGAGGTGTTAATGCACTTCGTTGAGGACAGACCTGAGCTCGCTACAAAGCTCTATCTATCCTGTTGTTGAATAAACTATAGAAAGTGTCGCCATCATCATTTCCGCTACTACCATCTACGCTTGCTTTGTTTCGGGGTTCCGTAAACTAGAATAGGTGTAAGGACCAGCGAGAACATTCTATTAAATGTTTCCATTCGTAAGCGCGAATAAACAGTCTGTTTCCCTACAAGGAACATCAATTTCCTGCACATAAGCGAGCCGGTACCCTTTCTGGTTAACCTCCCTGCCATGTGCACAAGTGGCCTCTCCTTCTTTTTAATGAGCTATTCATATTACCTTACTGTTCTCCCACCATTGTAGTGTTGCAAAGAAAGAGTTCTCCCGACTGCCCTCATTGCATATACACACTATGCTTTATTTCCTCCTTAGCTCTGAACGCTGTCAGAGAAAACAGCGCAAGATCAACAGCGAAATTGCATAAGGCTCCAATAGTGAAGAATCAACGCGGTTCTTTTCTTTTTGTCATCGCCCATGCTTTGCAGAGTTAGGGAAACTTCGATCAAGTTAGGAAATTTGCAGGCGCAAGTTGGCATCAGCTAGCGCAAGACAGGGGTAATTGGAGATCGCAGGGAAAAGGCCTTCGTCCTGCAGTGGACATAAATATAGGCTGATGAGGATGATAATGATGATGATTATGATGATGCTTCTCTAACTAGGCAACGAAAGCTGTGCTCTTCAAAAAACGGGTGGCCATTGAATGCTTATTTGATAGTTTGACATGCCTAAACCTTGTTTCTAAGCATTATGTTGCTCTAACGCGTCTATCCCATGCTTGCTCTATCGCAAATGTTGAGAATGTGCCGGATACAGGCTCATCCGTCTATCCAAATGTATCTTTCTATGTTCTTCAAAAGCTAGAATACGTAGTGCAGTAGAATGAATTTATACAGAAGTGCTTGGGGGCCTCCTAAATAATTTGTTACACAGGTGACTTCATTGGGGGAAAAAACGCTTAACCTTGCACTCGGCCGCGCAACGCTTGAAACAGTGAAGCTGGGCGATCGTAGCCCAGCATTTTGCGGAAGTGCGCGCAAACTTTTCATCTTATTACTCATGATGATGATAAGTTCTTTTCGCGCGTATCGGACACACAGCCGTCACTGCGCGTTGCATAGCGCAGCTTGCAACACCGACACCGCGTTCCACGACACCCGCTACGGGAATGTGTGTCGCTCTCGCTCTCATAGCACGCAAAACCTCTTCACCTCGCAGAGCACGAGCGAACGAACGCGCCAGCTGTGGACGAAGATGACGCTCGAACGCAATCATACATGGTTCGCACAAATGCACGCTCTGCAGGCGTGGCTGTATAGCCTAGTGGTTACGTGGTTATAGCCTAGCGGTTACTTTCTTGGTAGTTTCTTGCTATGCCCCACAAATTACGGCTGGCGCCAACAGCTTCGCCGTTAAACGTTGCGCAGCGCCCAGCTCACACAATAACCGGTACAGAAGTATTCTTTCGTGATACAGGTCATTTTGCTGTAGAGCCGCTCGACTCTACATGCGTTTGTTGCTTCTTTTGATGCGAAGCGTCAAATGGCTAATTCAGCGATAAAGCTGGCGTCCGGCGTCTGTAGCAACGAAGGGGCACCTAAATTCCCATTGACTGCGACTCCACAGCACGAGCGCGCCTCGACAAAGCAGAGCGGGTGAAAGGGGATACCTGCTGGCCGCGTAGCGCGCCAGGTGTTGCGTGAGGGGAGAGAGGGCATACCCGCGACGCCACGTCACCCTCGCTCTCGCCCCCTGAAGCCCGTGCTATCCGCGTGCGCCTTGTTCGCGCAAGCTCTCGCCTGGGTTCTAACTTCGCCTCGGTAAGGCGAAATCAAAACGCGCCAAGCGTCTCAGCGCGCTCGCTTGCCCGCGATGATTGCATAACTCGAAGGACCACTCAGCGACCTTGCAATTGGACATTAATGCTTTAGCATTCACAACTCATAAGAACTCCTTAAGCGTCCTCAGATTTTTCTTTTTGTGTTGCTTATCCTCAAACTCTTTCCTGTTGCTCTAAACATTTAAATTGCGGTATAGTTAGGTAGCGTGGATAGTGAGTAAGCGAGTGTGACTCGTAAAATTAAGGGAGCTCGTTACGGGGCCTCAAACAGGGTGGAGGAGCAGTCAACCGTTCGTGGTAAACTAGCGTGAAACTGAAATTGCCCCAATCTCGTACGAACTCAACAAATATAGTTCCGCACGTACAGTATGAGGATGGGTTGAGGATCATTACCTACGTTTGATTTTATATGGCGAGTAAGCCAGAATTTTGCCTGAAGTCATCGTAACCGGATAGCACTGCTCAGACCCTTGTTTTCGTTACAACGCTATAACCAAAAACGTTCGAAACAGAACAAGCGCTCGAAATGTGGAGCTTACAGCAATGCCTTATCTCACTTTCGCGAAGTTTTGCTTGCACAGAATCAAAGACGCTCGCTTTAAGTAGGCGCACGACCTCGTTTCCGTAAGCGGCTACGTTGGCAGAAAGCATCGTTGTCAAAGAATAAACGTCAGCCGCCGTCTGTGACGCGCTATAACATCTCCTTTTATGCAATTTGCGTCGTATACTGTCAAGTCTCCTGCTACTAACTTTGTTGAAAAGGAAGACAGTACCTAGCCGAAGGCAACCAGGCTATCATGCAGATGTCGCTCGTAAAGAAAAAGACCAAGAAGTCTTGCGAAAGTGAAAATATTTCACGCACAAAGAAGCTACAAAGAAGCGCCCGACCTATCGTTTCCTACGTTTCTTTCTAACTCTTTGTTTTCCTGTTAGCACGACCATGTATTCCTCACATACTCATAGCATGTAGCACCGCTTCGCTCAGGCAGTCGGATTCGCGGATTCGTGAAACCTCCAAAAAAGACGGAATAAAACGTCGGCGACCAGAACGGCGTACTGAGAAGCGACCGCCACTGTGCCCTTTCTTAACCCGTTCTTTGTGTGCGAGGCTCAAAAACGCGCGTGAGATCACCGAGGCGTATAAAGGGACTTCGTGATCTCGAAAAAAAAGGAAAAGCAGAAGACGGGACGATAGGGAAATAGGGAGCACTGGGCTTGCGAGTGCAGGCGAGTTTCGCAGAAGTTTGTTTGCATAACCGAGTACTTCAGAAATCAGGAGACGGAACAAACGAATAGGGAGAAAGACGGGAAGGGAATGGTCGAGAAAACGAGCAGAAGAAGGCAAACAGACGACAGAAAAGAAAAAAACAGACGAAACTGCGCTATCTGTGCTGTGTTTGCTTTTACTCTGCCCGCATTCACCTCGAGTCAGTTTTTTTTTTTTTATTATTCAAAGTCAGGTCAGTCAGGGGGACGCGACTCGCTGGTGGGCCTCTGCCATGAATTATGCGCATTTATCCCTTGTAAGCGCTTGAGAGGATGAGTAAACTTTTTAGAAGTGCAGCGCCCTCACGACTTCGGTCACCACCACCGTTTTTTCGCAGGAAGCAGGCTTACATTAGATCACATCACACGACGCACCCTGCCGCTTCGAGCTTTATTTCGTCTGTCCTCTGTCGGCTCGCTTCGCAATTTTCTGCTCGCTTGGTGGCCAACTAACGCTTTTTCTCTTGTAGCTGTGAGGCCCGAAAATAAAGAAGGGGGGGGGGGGATAAGTGGGATGGCAGTAGGAACGAAAATTTGATTTATTTTGTTTTGAAGAGGTGACACCTGTCCTTTAGCGTTCCATTTTACGCCTCGTCCAAAACGTACAGCCATGGGCGTTCTCGCATGAAAAATACGGTCCAAGTGTTGCGAAGAAATCCACCTTCCTTTCTCCTAAAAGGCAAAGGAGATGACGTTCGTAGCCACCTCTGGTGACTTTCATGAAGGGCCACCCGTCGTGCCCAAATAGTGAAAGCGCGATCCAAGCTGCGCTTGGCGTAGAAAAAAAAGGAAAGAAAGATGAAAAAAAACCAGTGAAAGTAACAGCAAACGTGTGGCTCTTATTTCAACCCTGCACCCTCCCATGTGATCAGCTCTTCCGCGTCGTGAGGATTCTTTGCCAGCAGAAGTTCACCTCGTGCAGTGAACGGGGTCACCCGTGATTCCAAGCAACAACTGCTGTGGCCGCGGCGGGAAATGCCAAAGTCAGAGCAACGGAATCAAAACTGTTTATTCAGCAAGCTAAGCCGGAACGGAAAGAATGAACCACAAACACAACTGTGCCGGGTGCGCTAGCAAAGCGCCTCGCATTAATGCGGCAGACTGGGATGGATTGAGAGGAGTAAGTCGACTTTCGCAGTGCGTGCAAACGCAATTCCATAGCATTACGAATTATGGCACATGGCATTTGCTGCGAATCTGACGCGCTGCATTACTCGTGATTCGCTAGGAAACGCGACGCGCTGCTGTCGCATTCTGTCGCGTTCATGTAAACGCGGCTAATTAGCCCCGTTTACGTGGATGCGATGCGCTACAACGTTGCTGTGATCTGATGCGATACGATGCGCCTGTCAGTCGCATTCATTGCAAACGGCAAGTAGATCGCCACCAGACACATGACACGCATGCACGCAACTGCGCAGCGGCGAACCACATGACAGACGTAAGAACGCGTCTCTGATAGCACAGCACAACGACGTCACATGACTGAAAGCCAGAACGCTTGGGCAGGCAGTCAAAGCACGGCCACTGGATAACCTGTACAGCAGGACGATCGCTCGCCGCAGGACGATCGCTGGCTAACAACAATTGGTTTTATTGGGCGTGCACAAATATATACCTTAAAAGGGAAGGCGAATTAAGTGGAAGTGGAAGAGGAGCAGAATGAAACTTCCAGTCGCGCATGTATCTGAAGATCAAAACGAACGAATACGTCATAAGTATAGTCAGACTGCTGTGCCGCATTCAATTTTGCTCGGACAGCTTCCGAAGCTCCGCCCACTAGTCCGAGTGTTGTCAGAAGTGCGTTCGTTTTTTCGCGGACCGGAAGTTCCGGACTGCCCTTGGACTGTTGGAGCTGTCAGCAGATGTTTGCTCGGACAAGCGCAAGTAGCTAGCGGACGACGGCAGCGCGCGCGGTGTTTGACGCCATGTTGTGAAAGATTCCGTGTGCTTCTGCGTACTTTGCGCGCTCCAGACGGCAACTACTGTGCATTGAGCTATCGCTTCTGTTACATCGGCGCTTTGTGTGCCATCATGCAAGTTTTTTACGAGCCGTCTAATTGTTGTAGCTTTAGTCTTTGCGTTTTTTTTAAGAAAGAAGCACAGCGATCAGGCGCACATGCTTGCTTTTCTTACTGTGTTTCACGAAATCTTTCATGCTCATTGCAGGTAAATTTTGCTTTTCAGGTAAGTGAAACTAGCGTACATGCAAGGAATCATATATTACATGTGGCTATTTCATGCCGGTAGCTGGGGTGATATACAATAGGAGATTCGCGGATTGCTGTTGACATATATGTTGATCCCTTCTGCTACCAAGTTCGAGCGTTTGATTTTTGAGGTGCAGAATTAGTAGACGGTGTACACGCGCTCTCTCACGCGTCGGGCCTTTAATTAGCAGACGGTCTCGCGAGCTTTGAGGATGTAGGCGGGTGCTTTCTGCATGAACAGTGACGTGGCACGACCATGATTTCGGAGTCTCTCCACAGCAATTTTAGGGCCAATAAATATATTTCACCACCACCACGATTTTGCTTACGTCCGTGTGGGAATTCCACTTAAATTTCGCAGGCAATGATCTGGCTAGCGCGACGTAATAAACTGCGCTTTGCGAAAACGTTCTATGCGCCCAGGCTACGATTACACTGTGCTAGCTTCATGGTTGCGTCGGCGACGTACGCCTACGAGACTGCACCATTGCGGAGGCCACGCTAATAAAAACGCTGGGTAGGGGGCTATCTACGAGTAGCAAAGAGCAGACGACGGCAGCCAGGAGAGTGGCTTCCGGTCGCGGTGCTTCGGCCGAAATCTCGGACAGCCCCCGACCGCTGGATCACGTGACTGTGACGCGCTCTTTTGTCAGGGCTAGTCAGACCGGAAGCCACCGACGGTTTGCGGACAGTCCGGGGTTGTATAATCGAAGAGGCCCAGTGAAAACAGTACGCGGTGTCGGTGAGGATGAGTAAAGGGGCCATGAGGCATGACGGGCCTTCACACTTCTTAAATGTTTCGCGCCCCTTCACTCATCGTCACCGACAAGGAGTGCAGATTTCTCCGGTACTATAAATACGACGTATTCGTTCGATTTTTATCTTCAGATCCATGCGCGACTAGAAGTTTCATTCTGCTCCTCTTTCGCTTCCACCCAACGTCCCCATCCTTTTCAAGGTATCTATTTGTGCACGCCCAATAAAACCAACAGTTCGTCCTGCCCTCTTCCTTTGTCGTCCGTGTTTTTAGCGCTGTTTTCTTCGATGGATTCATATCGAAGAGCTCGCGTTTAAACCCTTTTTAAGTTATCAAGTAACGCGCTATGCAGAAGGCTTCGAGTACCACGCTTCACTGGCGATCTATGTGATGCTCAGCAATAGAAGCAGTGAATCAAGCAGATGGCGCCAACTGATGGCCAGGATGTGGCTTAGTCCGGAAACTGGCTGCACGAAACGCACGACGTGATATCACAAAGCTTCGACGCACAAGTTACATTTCGTTAACCTTCAGCATGAGTCGGCAAACTCATTCACATCAATGACAGAACGTCGAATCAGAGGTTTAAATTGTATGCGACGCCCTTTCCGTAAAGCGAGCTCGTGAAGAGAAACTAAAGCTTGAAGTCCGACGTCGAGGCACATACTCGATAACCTCTAATGATGGTTTACCACTCGATGTCCAACATGCGAGATATCAAGGCATGAAATTCATTACGTGCACCTAAGGGCATCGCTGGAAAATAGTTTCGGGATATTCGGTAACGAAGGGGATGTAAAAGTGCTACATCTGCGATCCTCATTCACTGAAAGTGACAAACCTTCTCGCTTTTTTCTCATATCTATATTACATCAACGTGATGTTTGATATACATGTTGTAGAAGTTTTATCAAGAGGAAGGTGACTTCGAACGTACACGCTGCAAATAAAGCGAACATATTGTCAAACGCCGCTCAAGACGACGAAATAGGTACTTCGATACAAGAATGTGGAGAACTTAGGAGTGATATTGAAGACAAAAAATAGCATATTTAGTGTATACTAACGTCCAAGAAAAGTATAGGTATTGCCACTGTTCTGTATATTTATGCTCTCACATGCAAGAACACTTGCAGTAAAACAACGTAATCTCCCAATGACTTGGAACGTCGCTATACTAAACGAGTTTCTTTTTTTTTGAGGCGTTATCGCCCGCAGGTTTTTAGGATGACGATATTTACATCTATTTTATTATTCAATATGGCAGCGAGAAAGCTAATATCACCCACATGGCAGCTACTGAGGACACAAATTATCTTAACAAAAAATATAGAGGTTCGCTTTAAAGGTAAAATTCCAGCCTGTGATATCCAACCCACGTTCTACCAACCGCACCTCACATCAATGTTAATGTCAAGCAGCTGCTCTAAGAAAATAAAATTCTCTTTACAGGGTGCGAACATGGGCGTGTTGGTAATCCATTTTAACTTGCTAAAGCGCGTTACTGGCGGGGCTTGGACGAACAGGCGTGTAAGACAACCACGGCGCTTCCATGCCGGGCCGTGTTTGCGGCTACAAGCCGCTACATGCCGCGCGATGTTTCACGTGAGCGCCGTGTTTGTCTTACATGTTTGTTCATCTAAATTACGTCAAAAACGTGCTTTAGCAAGTTGAAATAGAACTCTCCTTTCAAATGAATGTTTCTGCCGAGAAATTACGTTCTCGCTAAAATTCAAGGCACATGAAACAGACCCCAGGGAGTTCGACTAGCTTTATCAGCTGACTCAATAACGAAAGAAAAGGAATACGAAAGAATCAAACAAATTATTTCGACTTGAAAGAATCACCCGGAGGCGAGTGCAATGAAACACAGTCGAGCGTGTAAGCGAAAGCCGGGGACATTGAACAATAACAGCGCGTCTGTGGTCTGCCGAAGCAAGGAAAAAAAATCAATCCTGGCGGTCAAGTGTCACCAACGGCCGAAGCGCGATCGAGCTCCGGTTGTGCCTTAGCCAAGGGAAAGCCGCTTCCCTGTCTCGTCCTCGGTTGTTCGTCAAAGCCACCAGCGAAGCCAGCTACTCTTATTGCTACAGCAAGCAGCAGCAGCAGAGGCAAAGTCAAAAGCGGTTCGTGTACAAGAGTCAAACAGCGGCGCCCCCCCCCCCCTCCCCCCCCTCCCAATGCTCTGGCCGCAACGTTGTCCACTCTGCCGACCGACAAATGGTCACTGACGGAGCAGTCCCCGCCGCCACCGCCACGGCACTCTTAATCGAAGGCCTGGTCGCACCGTTCCTTCTGACAGATGATAGCAATCTATTTCATCCCGCACTGCCTTACCACTTTGCCCTGTCTACCAACCCCCCCCCCCCCCCTCCTCGCCCACCCCTCGCAACATTCCAAGTGTCCGTTTTGCTTGGCAAGTCAGGCCTCGTTTTGCCCACGTTGTGCTTGCTTTTTGTGGCCTCCTCTTTCGCGCACTATACTTTATTATTTGCCCTCTTTATTTTATATATCCCATTCTGTTCCGGTTTAAGTGACAGTTCGCTTCATGGGTACCTTGCTTTTAGGATCTCGTCGTTCGGTCCACGATGTTTTTTTTTGTAGTTTTCTTTTTCTAGCCCCTCGCTGACACACTCAAATTAACTTTGTTGTATCGCGAGTCCCAGCGTTTTCTGTGGATCACTTCATTCAATGTTTGTTTTTTATACACCAGTGCTCTTTCATACGCGCTTAGACGTTGCATTTCATAATCAGCCTATCTTTATGGCCACTGCAGGACGAAGGCCTCTCCCTGTGATCTCCAATTACCCCTGTCTTGCGCTAGCTGATTCCAACTTGCGCCTGCAAATTTCCTAACTTCATCAGCCCACATAGTTTTCTGCGTCCTCGACTGCGCTTCCCTTCTCTTGGTATCCATTCTGTAACTCTAATGGTCCACCGGTTATCCATCCTATGCATTGCATGACCTGCCCAGCTCCATTTCTTTCGCTTAATGCCAACTAGAATATCGGCTATTTCCGTTTGTTTTCTGATCCACACCGCTCTCTTCCTGTCTCTTAACGTTAGGCCTAACATTTTTCGTTCCATCGCTCTTTGTGCGGTCCTTAACTTGTTCGCGAGATTCTTTGTTAACCTCCAAGTTTCTGCCCCATATGTTAGCACCGGTAGAATGCAATGATTGTACACTTTTCTTTTCAATGACAGTGGTAAGTGCCCAGTCAAGATTTGGTAATGCCTGCCGTATGCATTCCAACACAATTTTATTCTTCTGCATATTTCCTTCGCATGATCAGGGTCCCCTGTGAGTAACTGACCTACATAAACGTACTGCATTACAGATTCTAGAGGCTGACTGGCGATTATTATTCTTGTTCCCTTGCCAGGCTATTTAACATATCTTTGTCTTCTGCCTATTAATCTTCAACTCCACTGTTACACTTTCACGGTTAAAGTCATCAATAATTTGTTGTAATTCGTCCCCCCATTGTTCCTGAATAGGACAATGCAAACCGAAGGTTTCTGAGATATTCGCCGTTGATCCTCACTAATAAACCTTCCGAATTTAAGAGCTTAAATACTTCTTTTAAGCATCCAGTGAATAGCATTGGAAAGTTTGTGTCTCCTTGTCTGACTCCTTTCTTGATAGGTATCATTCTACTTTTCCTGTGGAAAACCATAGTTGCTGTGCACTCCTTGTAGATATTTGCCAAGATATTCACGTATGCCCCCTGTACTCCTTGATTACGCAATGCCTCTATGACTGCTGGTATCTCTACTACATCATAATCTATGAAAGTCATATAGAGAGGTTGATTGTACTCCGCAGATTTCTCGATTACCTGATCGATGATATAGATATGATCCATCGTAGAATATCCCTTCCTGAAGCCAGCCTGTTCTCTCGGTTGGCAGACATCAAGTGTTGCCCTGATTCTATTTGAAATTACCTTGGTGAATATTTTATACATTACCCAAAGCAAGCCAATAGGTCTATAATTCTTCAATTCTTTATCGTCTTCCTTCGTATTGATGAGTATAATGTTGGTGTTCTTCCAGCTCTCTGGTACGCTTGAAGTCTTGAGGCATTGCGTATAAAGGCCTGCAAGCTTTTCAAGCACGATATTTCCTCAATCTTTGATTAAATCGACTGTTATTCTATCTTCTCCAGCAGCTTATCCCTGGTCCTGTCTTTCAAGGCCCTTCTAACTTCATCGCTAGTTATTGAAGGAGCCTCAGTATCCTGTTCACCACTACTTCGAATAAAAGTAGTCTGGCTACTCAGGGAACTGTACAGGTCAATATAGAATGCTTCCGGTGCTTTTACTATGTCATCGAAATTGCTGATGATATTACCCTGCTTATCTTTCAGTGTATACATTTTGCCTTGTCCTATGTGTATGTCGTTGCATCTGTACACCGCTTATTTCGGCAGCAGGAATGTCTTCCGGTCTATCAGGTGTTTTCTTTCCTTTATCAATTACTCGTTCACTAATAGTCCGTATTCTTGTATTTGTTAACACAGAAGAGAAATTCGTGTTGACTTTAGCACTCTTTTTCTGGTGCTTTTCTGTATGTGTATGCATGTTTCGACCGTTAGACCTCATGTTCTACTATCCCTCGTGAATTCCGAAATTCTTTAAATTGGTGACATGTTCATGCTGCAGGTTAGTGCCCAGATGACTGTACCTTCGTGAATCGGGACTGTCAATTCGCGAGCTCATTGCGCATTTGAGGCAATGAATGGGAATGAAGAATTTTAAAAAAATGTCAACTTCTTGGGCAAAATTCACAGACATTATTGTCCGTATCTGCTATTTGTCCTTGGCTGGCCACCTATGCTGATAATATCTCTGACATAAGGATTGCCTGGAATTTTCTCTTACGAACAATTGTAGCGTAAGAGTTTTTTTTTTTCAATTGCGGGCCCTCGTTCTCAGCAACAGCATTTCTTTTTATTTATTTCGAAGATTTCACTAGAATTGGATCGGAAATTACCTAGACCTTCCTCAACTTCGCTTGCGAAACTATTAAAAATTCCCTTTTAAGCATTTCTTCGTAGAAGACGAATAATTATATTACAGATACTCATTCCCTATATAAAAGCATGGAAGATAAAATTATTATGCCAGTGACTCATGTAAATACTTGACTGTGCTGATTTTAGACACTTAGATCGAGGCCCATTTTGTTGGGTGCCTATCGATAAATTATCCATGCTCGGCGGTATGACACGGATTATATAAGCGAAAATGAACCAGTTATACGAGTATGATTGTTCACTGCTCTGCGAAGCTGTAGCATTTAAAACAGGCGCTGCCAATTCACTGCTGCTATTCCTGAAAAACCATTTCGGGAATCCTCTACACTGCATGTGGTAAATACTTTCCAAAATTTACTAAAAATATGCGAAAAATTTTTTATGTAGAATTTGGTAAGACTACCTCCGCTAAACGCCTGATTTATTCCTCGGAAAGCAAGGAAAAAAATGTTATATCGAGCAAACAATACGCTGGAGTTACAATACTATGCGACCGTGTGTTTAACACACGTATTTTACCGAAAAAAATATGCTAATGACAATTTTTTTCACTTTGTTAGGCTTGTATATAATTTCTTCAAGTTCAGATGAATGCCGCGATAACAAACCACGTCACCTTATGAAGCCATTCATTTAACTCACGTCACAATGAGCAGTTCTCAGTTAAAACATTCATCCATGGGGTTGTTGCTGTTCTTGTTTTTTTGGTTTTTTTTTTGGAAATGTAGAGACGCTTGCAATATAACTGAGTCGTTACAATAAACAAATGTATCTTCCAAAGCGAGAGCCACGTTAACCGTAAGTCAATCTAGGACAGTTCCCTCTTATACGTGCTTAGAAGAAATCATGATGATGATGATGACAAACCCTATATAGCGCCCTCCCCCGGAAGCACCACAACGTTGCTTCTTATTTATTTATTTCTCTTTCTTTCTTCAAATCTCGTTTTCTGACCTCCGATCACCTACCTACATGATCTCTCTGGCGGGGCTGTGCAGGACCGACACCACCTAGATAGCACAGGGCCTGCACACTCCAACCTATGACGTCATGCTATCCTGGCCCGAAATTTCCATTGCCAAGGCTGGCGTGACGAAGGCGGTGACGTCAAAATCACTGTTGCTTACGCGGGAGCATCCCCATTAGATTCTATGGCACTCGGGCCAAGTCGCATGACGTCATGGATCGGACTGTGTAGGCCTTGTGCTATCTAGGGAGTGTTGGCAGGACGCCCCAAGTTTCTCGTTTGCCCAAGTTTGCTCCACGGTAGTCAGTGAAGAAAGATAGCGTGAATGCGCGATAGCATCTGACAATAAAATGTAGAGATGAGGCCACATATGTGAACACGAGTAGATGCCACTTCTTTGTTTCAAATACTGAAGACTGGGCAATGTTACTCGCCAGCGCCTGCTATTTGTATCAACGCAATTTCACAATGCCGTGACTATTCCTTTATATATCTAGACACTCGGCGCAAGCTGCTTGCCACGCCCTTCTGGGGCGCGTCACAGGCGTGTCTCCTCTTTCATACATTATCCACCGTTCCCTCGCGGTACAAGGCAATATGTAATAATGTGCAAATTATTGTAAACTCCATTCAGTGCACATTTTGGGCATCTTAAAATGCTTATAAACTACCGTAAGGTTCATAGCAAGCATGTAACATATAACTTACTTTTCTATACCTTACTTCTACATTTAGTGTACTGGGTGGAACGATAAGCAAACGAAAGAAGGCACCGACGCTTTGAGCACGTGACTCCTTTTCCGGCCACCCATGAGGTACGCCCAATGATGATAACCCAAGATTGAATCTGGATAAGCTAATGAAAATGGAGGCATGCCGAGGGTTGAATTTTAGGTCTTGATACCATTATTTCATTCATGACGGCATCGCCAGAACTCGCGGAGATTGAACTTTGTCAAACTCGGGCCTTCCTGCACAGCGCCCTAGACTACCTTTTCTTTATGCTTCGTCTTTGTCAGATTCTGCCAACGATTTCTGTAATATGCTTCTTAGCCCATTATTCAGTTACTCACTCACTCACTCACTCACTCACTCACTCACTCACTCACTCACTCACTCACTCACTCACTCACTCACTCACTCACTCACTCACTCACTCACTCACTCACTGCTCGGCTTTGCAGATGTTTATTCTGTGTTATTTGCTTCTTTAGTCCGACAATATTTTAATCTTCTGTTTTGGTATAGAATAATTTTCGTTTCAAGTTGTCCCTAATATATTTCTCTGAACACGGGACATCGAGTTAGATTTCCAACCGCTATAGACGCATTCAAAACAGAACAGAACTAAAAAAGAATGCAGGAACTCTACTGAGTTGTCTAAGTAGGCGTAAGGATATCCCCAAATTTCACTAGTCCCACGCCCTAACCTCGAGTTGGACCCACCCCCAAATTTCACGTTGGCTCACCTCTAAATTCCAATTTGGTCCACACGCTAAACTTAAGTAAGTCAAAGTTCAAAGTTTAAGTTGACCCACCCCCAAGTATAATTAACCTAACGTTTATTTGAAGTTGAAGTTGATTTATTTTTACCACACAAACTATAAAAGAAAATTGCACATGAGATGTGGTTGGGAAGGTGGGAAAAAAGCTACAACATGCAGCTTCACTGGCCCCACCTCCCAATATCCGGTAGCGGGCACTTTGGCAGAAGTAAGACATGTACACAAAGACTGTTAAAGCTGCAATATTAGTTAAACAGATACAAGATGGAAACTACTACATCATATAACCGAATGAAATAAAACAGCTAATGATAACAAGCATTAAGCATTTCCAAATGCAAAATGCTTGTTATCATGCTTTTTATCATGCTTGTGTTTGTGCAATCCAAAATTTTAAGCTGGCTCTCCCACAAACTTAAGTTGCCCCACCCCCAAATTTCAAGCTAGCACACCCCCAAACTTCAGTTGGCCCACTCCACATCTCAAATGGGCCCACCTGCAAACTTCAAGTTGGCCCAACCCGAAATTTTAGTTGGCCCACCTATCAATTTCAAGTTGACCAAACCCTAAATTTTAGGTTGACTCACCCCCAATGTTCACTTGGGCCACTCCTGCTATAACCTTCCTCATGCATTTTTAAAGATCCTATGCATCCCTATGGGTATTCTCTTTTTATTTAATTCCTTATTTAAATTCTTCCTCATTGCTAATAAAGCAACGAATCAACAAAATTTACCGTCTTATAATGATTAATTGTCTTTGCAAATTACGCATTTTGTGCAGACAATTTTTTTCTGACAGGGCTGGGGGACTCACCAAATAATGCTCATTAATTAAAAATTTGCATATGAAGATGAAACCGAAGAGATGGGAGCTAATCATAAACTTCAGCGATGTCCATAGCCGCTATGTTGTTTAGGAATATGAACACCAATAAAGCAACCAAGAAATTTTTATTTTGTTATCAATTTCACTTCCATGCACTTTAGTAATGCTGCAAATGCAGTGGAGTTATCTGTAAACTTTTTATATGTTTCTCACTAATTTTTTTCTGCATGAATCCAATTCATTGTACTGTTTTTCCGCTTTGAACTCCGTGGCCGATAACAATGAAAAAAAATCATGAGCCATCAGGAAATTTATGACGTGAGCTTCATAAATTGTCATCTCCACACAGAATGCGTTTCACTTCCCCGTATTCGCTAGCAATCGCAACTTCGAAAAGAAAGAAAGGGTTTTCCTCCAGTTTTCTGGAAATTGCGGATGAGATCTTCAACCCATTGCGACTATTTTCTGCCGTTGTCATCTCGTTCTCATTCCCCGGAAGTTAAGAAACAAAAATAAGATCAAACAAGAAAATTATTTATATCATTTTCAACAACGCTATCGCAGTGCAACCTATCCTAACGCTCGGCAAAACCGCATTGCCAAAAAAAAAAAAAATGAGTATGCCGGGGGCTCTATATAGTTATAGCTTCGCGCAACGAATGTAGGATACGCGCCGTCTCAGCTGCGCGTGCTGTACTTCCTGCCTTTTTATTGTCCCAGTCCCACGGCCGACTTCAATCTGAATTATGCATGCGATCCAATTGGCGCCTTCTCTGCGAGGAAGACACGTTTTTTTGCGGCCGCCATGTACGTGCCCTCGGTCCCGAACGCGTGGTTCCAAAGGAGGCATGATGCGGTTCCCCGCGAATCCAGTAGACGCAGTCATGTTTCGCCGCATAACTTTATATTTCCGTTTGCATATCTATGGGGGAAGCTCGGAATGCCTGTTTCCGCCGCGACCTTCTCGGGAACGAGAAACGGTTCGCGCTGTCACCGGTGAAAGGCGTGCGCGCACTTGAAAGGGGGTGAACGTCGAGACGGACGATGTGCGGGGTGCAAGACAGGCTAAGTTGGCAGGTGATGAGGATCTTTTGTTGATTTCTTTCGACATTTTACTTCCACTTTCAATTTTACTACTGGATCTCTTTTTGTTGAGCCCAGATCGGCCGTAGCATAATAGTTGGGTGCTCTGAAACAAGATGATAGATTTTTTTATATATTCTACAGTTTATCAGAGTTACCGCGTGGGATTTCCAAGGAGCGTGCAGTATTACGACGAATATTATAAACAGGAAGTACCCGCAGCGGTAACTCAGTGGATACGGCATTGTTCTGGCGAGAACGAGGCTGCGAATCACATTTCAGCCGCAGATGCCGCATTCCGACGTTGGCGGAATAAAAAAAATGCTCAGGTATTGCATTGAACGCACGTTGAAGAGCCCCATGCGGTAAAAAAAACGTTAATCCGGATCCCCCTCTACGGCGTGCCTCCTATTCAGATCGTGGGATTGCCCGTAAACGCCAGAAGTATTTTTCAGACAATATTATTGTAACAATGTGCCTTTTTGTAACTTTCTGAAGGTAGTTGGTGGGTTACACAACGGGATGTGCTTACGCTTGAAACGAAAAGAGGACACGCGTAGCTAAAATTGATGTTAATCTTTGACGAACAAAGCGATTACTCGAAGCGATGAGAACTCTCGTCCACTTGCACGTCTTCATTTAAAAAAAAAAGAATTTTCTGAGAGCAGTTCTTTCAAGCACAGGTCTAAGGAGTGTTCAAATCCTCGAATATCGCTTGTATTCACTACAGAGCTCGGCAACGCATTCCACAGTTCAATCAGGTCCGCAAAAAAAGGATGGCGAGAGACATCACTGCCAACAAATCAAGGGCTGTATTACATAACTGTGATTAATACGGGCACCTTCTTTACCTGGATGCCTTACATAAACTTTTCTGTCAATTTTTAGCTGTTCGTCAGCTACTTTTTTTTCATAAATTTTTCCAACAGTTCTGATTCACATGACAGTGACTGCAGCATTTGTGAGTGAGTCTGCTCGTCGATATTTAAAGCATATGAAGCGTGCGGCGCGGCGTAAATTTTTTCCTCAGTTACTTTTTACTTTTTTTATGAAGGCACCAAACGGCCTACGAATATTTCAGGCTAAGACTGATAAAAACCTTGTACACAATTAGCTTTGCGCCTCGCGTCGTTTGCTCCAGTTTTTTATTACAAATTCCAGCCGCTGATTTGTCTTTTTGCACCCCTTTTCTATTCGGGTATGCCATGCGAAGTTCTGCGCATTTGTTACCCATAAATAATTCTCGTGTTAAAAGCGCCAGGCACCTGCTAGTTTCGGGATTCCTGTATTGTGTTCTCCTAGTAATTTGCCTCTGCAGAGGGGGAAAAAAAAACATTGGTATACGAGATCGATAGTGGACACAGATACCTATCTGCGATGAACATTCCGTAGTTAAACACAGCACATGTTCTGCAAGAATACGCAGATGTAGAAGACCAGAAGAGAGAGAACAATGAAGCTTAAAAGAAGCACGCGCTGAATTCGCTAGCACGAGCTGCAAGTAAACGGCATGTTAACGCGGCTAATTAGATGTTAAATTGTAGTACGCCAGTAACAGAGGACTCTGGTAATAATCAATCGAGAAAGTCTGCATCAAAATTACAAGGCGCTGGGCGCGAGATCAGCGTTGATGTTTGTTGGTGCTGACTGTGGATTCAATTCATGTTTATTTCATGGTACAGTAACCGTTTAATAACATCCAAGCAACTAACACTATGGGCCTGGCTGGTTAGGTCATAGCATCACTCCATTAGTCGCTTTTATACGCACAATAAAAATACTTGCATGCGTTGTCAAACTTAGCCCGAAAATCTATTAGTGATATCGACGCCACCCGTCAGCATACGATAATGACGTTATTCTGGTTGGTCTGGCTAAATGTGTTGCTGCTTTATATAAACCCTACGGTTAAATACGGCCTCAAAGCGATACGAATCAAGTTGCTGTCTTGTACTTACGTATGCCGAGAGAAGCTACCAGTTGCTACCTCGCAGTTCTCGTCGTAGCTGTGACGGTTCAAGCACCACCGAAGAAACTCGCATAGGCGCGAGCGCCTCATTTGCTGCTTTAAATTAAGCTTTATTATACTCGATGCTATGGCCTGAGTCACTATTATAAGCTCCACACGACACGCTCGGAAGAGCCGCTGATGCTTTCAAGGCGTGATGAGCAGGCCGACGGTAACCAAAGAACAAAGAAGCGAAGGGGCTTACTCATCGTTAGGTTTAGTAGACTAACGAATTATGTGTCTCAATGTTGACGGCGGTGGAAGCAAAGCAACTAAACCCGTTAGACGTATAGAGGCAAGACCGTGAGATATATTTAGTGCTTTGGCTGGGATCCGAAAGAGAGCTTATCTCTACTCTCTGGTACTGTGGTATATAGAGAGATTTTTGCTTTCTTCGCGTGGCAGAAAGCAACATAAAAAGTATGAATTATCTTCTACACGGTCTTTCTATTACCTCGACACAAATGAGGACTTTATGAACACTGTATGCGCTCCTGTTGCTACGCTTTTGTAGCTAGCTCGTATGCACTCATTAGGCTCGGCTTTTTTTTTTTTTTTTTGCATTGTTTTGACCTCAGGCTCTAACGAAGGTCGACCGTCCATTCACCATTAATTTGCAATGCAGAGCAGAGCTTGATCAGGGGTGACAACGACAAAAAAGTACATAAAGCCCTAAAGTTTAGCGCAAAGCCAAAGTATACTTCGTCGTTCTAATCTCTGCTTCCTGTGCCTCATCAGCGGGGTTCTAGCCTGGCCTCTTTGATCGGCGCTTTGTCCCGAGCGCCATGGATAAAAAAGGAGCTTTTGATGCGATGTTGTTTTGTCAGCGCGCTCCAGAATTGGCGCGCAGGAAGCAACATCACTGTGGCGCCAGCGCTGTTACACCATATTCTGCCGCGTTAGAACGAAGGGCACTTCATAGGACGTCCAATCGAGGGTGGTTTGGGGGGGGGGGGGGGGGATGTAGTAGAGTAGGACGTTGTTCTTTCATCTCCACGGGAGGATCCTAAGTGTTCGATGGAATATTCCTGTCCTTTAACACGTTGGCTGTTCGTTTTCCTGGCCGTATTCTGACAGCAGCCTCTTTTTTTTCTATACTTATGTTCCCGAGGTAGTCGCAAGGATTTGTGCATACTTTATGTCAGTACCTCGTATTAGCGTGTAAGAAATAAAAATAGAAATTATTAAGCATCATGGAAGTACATTGTCGGCTTTTAGGATAACAGGGGTAGTGGTTCGTCCTTGTGGCTCTTCCATGGATTTGTGCGACTTGTGGTGATGATTAGGCTGTTGCTGCAGTAACTTTGCGCGTAGCTAGTAGCCGGTGGAGAAATCGGCCTCCGATATTAATGGCGTCACCGCAGTTTGCTTTACCTATTATATTACATCCGTAAGCTTGCATAAATGTTTTGATGAATATAAAGCAGTTGTTCAATCTTCAAAGCCACCAAAGCCCGCCATTCCCCTGCACGTCCGAAGAATGCTGATTTCGTGAAATAATTTTCTGCTGTATCCACTCAAACCTTACGTAATAATGCCTTGCATACTTACGAAGGAGCAATTAAATAGTCATTGCGTTCTGAAATCAAATCCATCCACTTTGGTTATTACGTTTGCTCCGGATTTGCCACTTTTCCTGAAGAAGCCGCATAGGCAACCTTTTGAGTCGTGAAATGAGGTAGCAGCCTAATTCCTTGTATTGCGCCGGTTTGAACCCTCGTAAGCCACTCCTAAAGCCTGAGCTACACTAGTGTTGAACTTCGTAAACTATCCTAGTTCATTCCGTCCAGTACCTACATTTAACGCGCGGCCTACTTGTGACATGTTAAGCAAACTATAGCGGGAAATGTTCCTACGTGTAGATATGTAGATTAGAGCACTGCACGGGCTCGGGCTTACCCAAAAGCCGGGGTTCGGCCCGGCCCGTGGGCCGGGCCGGGCCGGGTAGTGCAGTTCTTTCACGGGCTCGGGGCGGGCTCGGGCACGGCATGTGCTTTTCAACCCGGGCCCGGGCCGGGCTCGGGTTTTTTTACGCGGGCCCGGGCCGGGCCGGGCGGGTAACGTAGATTATTTCCGGGCCCGGGCAGGGCCCGGGTCTCGTCATAAAGCTTTTGGTCGGGCTCGGGCGGGCAGCCCAAGGTAAAAACGGGCCCGGGCCGGGCCCGGGCTGAAAAAATCGGCTCGTGCAGTGCTCTAATGTAGATAGGCACAGAGAGTAACACAAACGCGCACGCCGAGACAAAAAAAAGAAGAAGGCTTGCATAGTTTACCTTGAGGATATCCTATCATACGGAAACGGCGCACAGGTCGTAGCAATACGTAGCGCCAAGTTTTACTTTCATACGCGAACATGGGTGTCTCGCGATATTCACGGTTCCGTATACCGGCATTTATCTCACTTAGTCAGGCCAAGTCGTTTCGCGCTCAGGCTTTGGCCCACCTCTCCCCGAATTTGCCGTTCGTTGCTGCAGCTGCCACGATGTGACACCTATACAGCGATGAAACGCGAAGTTTAGACTCGGGCTCGGAATATAATCGCGACGGCGAATAGAGCGATTTGTCATAATTTAGAACTCGGCGCTGCGCGCTCAGCGCTCGACATGTACTTTTTCCTCGTCCGTCCTTTATTTTTATTATTATAAACACTTCGCAAACGCGAAATTCTACGACTTACTGTAGTATGCCGAAAACATATCTCCGCTCGCCGCCGCTTCTTCTCGTATCACGCAGCTAGAGATGGATTACGGTGACGTACTGAGTATACATTGCTTCGCAAACAATACTCGCATTAGGGCGTTCTTGCAACGAATTTAAAAGATCTTACGAAGAAGAATTACTTGAAGTTGAATAAGAAGTTTTTTTTTTTTTTTTTAACTCGAGGAATTCACCGCTAAGCCTAGGTAAGTCAAGAAAGAACAAAGGGGCATCAAATAAAACTGTGGAGCCCTGTGTGATGCAAGTAGTGCAACAATAAGCGAATTTATTCTCCTTTATACAACCGGCAATGTCCTCCGGGACATTCGGGTTTAGTTCGGCCTCTTAAACGACTTGTGCCCCGAGCACCAGTTCGTAGCCACAACAGGTGATGGATGTCCGCCATAGACACAGGAGCTGGGCACATGGGAAATGATGGAGGGTTGTCACTTGCAGATTTCCCAGCCCAGGGGACAGAAGGTGTCAGGGAGACCCCAGCCCGAAGCCTCCGACGAGAAGCTTCCTTCACTCGGGAAAGGTCGCGGTGAAGGGAGCAGACACATGTGTGCATAAGTGCACGTCTGTCCCGTTGAAAAATTGACTTTTAGGCATGCAGGCGAGTTCGGAGGTGAGAAGGAAAGGAGGCAGGTGGATTGTCAGGTAAAGATGGTGGGTGAGTCATTAGGTCACCTGGGTTGGCGAGTGGACTCTCACTGTGTCTTGAATCGCATGCACGGTGACAGTGAAGTAAGAAGACTTGTTTAGTCTATGTATTTAAGGGGACATTTGGGACGTCTTTGTAACTTTCTTCACCTCCTTCAGTGCACCGAGCGAGCCAGTGTGGGTGTTAAGCTCCGTAATGTTTGAATGTATGGATGCATTCTTTGTAATTAAAGCGATATTGGTTCTATTTTCGCCGGTTTAATTAGAGTACATAAGGCATGCATTACCAAATCCTTACTGGGAGCTTACGACTGTCACTGAAAAAAGAAAGTGTGCAATCATTGCATTCTACCGATGCTAACATTTGGAGGAGAAACTTGGAGGTTAACGAAGAAGCGCGAGAACAAGTTGAGGACCGCGCCAAGAGGAAGCGAAAAATGTCAGCCTTAACATTAAGAAACAGGTAGAGAGTGGTGTGGATTAGAGAGCAAATGGTGATAGCCGATATATTACTTTACATTACGAGAGAACAATGGAGCTGGGCAGGCCATGTAATGCGTAGGATGGATAACTGGTGGACCATTAGAGTTACAGAATGGGTGCCCAAGGAAGGGAAGTGTAGTCGAGGATGGCAGAAAATTAGGTCGCCTGAAGAAATCAGCAAATTTTGCAGGCGCAAGTCGCAAGCTAGCGCAAGGCAGGGATAATTCGAGATCGTTGAGAGACGCCTTCAACCTCTAGTGGACATAAATATAGGCTGATGATGATGATGATGATGATAATGATGATGTATTCGAGGAGTACGTCAGAGTAACCGATTGCGTGTTTTCTGCTCTAGGCCCTTTTGGTCACTGCTTTGGAGCACAGAACGTCTTGTATAGGGGCCCAGACCCTAGTCAGTGGTCAAGAGCACCTTTAGTACGGTGTCCTTAGGTGTTGCAGCAATGTAGAAAAACTGAAAGACTGTTGTAAGTGAAAGGAATTCTTACATCGAATATAGGAAGCTGAAAAAAATTGTCATTCGTTCAGGTGTTACAGTGCGTGGCCATCATAACCTAAAGGAGCATATATACTAAAGTATTGCTACGCGATTTTACTGATACAAATCAGAAATATAGTTTTCTCATGTCCCAATTCTGGAAGCCGATTATCCTTAAATTCAGCAAGACTGAAGCCCGACAAACAACGCTAACTAGAGATTTAAAAAAAATATTTTAAAACATACCGCTGAGGGCGTAAATTTTGCATGCAGTAGTGGGCGCTTGAACTCTCTCGTCTTTCGCATTTTCCTTATTTCTTTCAAATCCTCATACCCACCATGATGGTGAAGTGGCTTTCGTTTTGCATTGCGATGCAAGAGGTCACTGGATTAAATCCGGCCACGGCCGGCACATTTCGATGGAAGCGAAATGCAAAAACGCCCGTGTATCGTCCACTGAGTGCACGTTAAAGAACTCCTGGTGGTCAACATTAATCCGGAGTCCCACACTACGGCCTGCCTCGTGACCATATCGTGGTTATGGCACCCCCCACCCCCATAAAGCGGCAGAATAAAAAAACAATTCCTCATCTGCATTTCCACGTGAACGGTAGCCAACCCGACGTCCATTGTGCTAACCTGCCTGCCTTTTTTTGTTTCTCTCTCTTTCTCTCTCGCTCTCTATACTGTCAATTTGACTTGTACTTGTAAGTTATAGGTTGTACTTCCGCTATAGTAAAGGCCATTTGCACCTCTTTACACAACACTGAAACACCCGCCTTAACCAGCCTGTTCTTACCTCGTTGAATTCTGAGACGTTGGGCAACCAACAGTAGTGGTTCTTTTGCAATTGAAATATTGTTGTGTCACAAAAAGTCAATACCGGGCCTCCCAAATGCCGTATAATGTTCCTACACAAAAAGGACAGAAATATGAGACAATATTTTGAACTTTGTGAACTTTTTGAAAGCGTGCCAAAATAACCAGTCGAATATCAGTTTGAACGTTGAGTTTCAAGGATATGCTCTCGGCATTCATCCTAGCATATTTTTAAAAAAATTGTGTGTGTGCGTGTGTGCGTGTGCGTGCGCGTGTGTGCGTGCGCGTGTGTGCGTGCGCGTGCGCGTGCGCGTGCGTGTGTGTGTGTGTGTGTGTGTGTGTGTGACCCCATGGCCTTGCAGGACCAAATAAAGTTTTCCATCCATCCATCTTTTCATCCCTTAATATTGGCCTATGATGACGTCAACGTTAAATACCTGATTCAGCTTTAACTATGCACACCACCAAAAAAGGGCACTATCTATTTTGCCTCTCATTTGTCCACGACAATGTAGGCCCCTGCATTCTTCGTTTTCGAAGCCTCTCCTCTTCATCAAATATGTGGCATTGAAAGCTTATTGTTACCGAAGGTGTGTTCCGGCCGGGCCCTGCACCTTGCAGCTTTGCTCGGCCAAAACGTAACACCCTAAAACGTAAACCTATTTGTAAACCTAGTGCAAACCTTTTACCTCACGTGTGCTGCCCTTCCATTCTTGCGCATATAGTGTTAAGTATGTCTCTGACTTTCAATACGTACTTATCTCCTTCCTTCTTACACCATTTAGGCAATGTTTGTGTGTAAACTGTCCTTCTTTGGATCATTATAATCATCATCAGCCTAATGTATCTCCACTAAAGGACAAAGACCTCTCCCAGATACCTCCTATCCTCCCAATCCTGCGTCATCTCTCTCCGTCCTATGCACCTTTTATGGGTTGTGCGTGGTATTTTACGCAAATTTGCGCTCGGCCTTACACCACTAGGTCTGCACTTCCGATCACATTATCTGCGGATCTTCCATGTTGCGTACTTCAATGATAGGTCTCTAGGTTAGACAAAACGTCTTGCATAACGGACATCGATTGTATATGGCTCATGATATCCCTCGCAATACTTGTAAAACGTTTCCGCTTGTACTGTGGCGGCAGCCGTGGGATGATATCCTGCGGATATCCGGATAACAGGTGTCCATGATTATATCGGTAATATGCAGTAATTCCTCTGTCAATCTTTCAGATAGGTAGATAGATCAAATGAATGGCGCACAAGATAAGCAAAACGAGCTATCTGGAACACACCCACAAGAACTGCAGTCTTCGTTAATGCAGTGCGAAATGCGCATGTCTACAACGATGTTAATTGCCCTTACAGATATAAATGCAAAGGTGACCTGACACGGAGACCTTACGTAGGATTAGGCAAAAGAGAAAAAAAATTGACAATCAAATGTCATGCCGTGTACGAAAACTAGACCGTGACGTTACGCTATAGGACCAAATCGTGAGAGCGTAATGCCGATCGGCCAATGCCTGGTGCTTCCAGCGAAGGAATGCGTCGGGGGCGCCAGGTCCGATTGACGTGCGAACGCCCAATTACGACACTGCGGCTTCGTTACCAACGCGCATCACCGAGATGGGATGACCGCCAGTTAGCGTCTCAGCAAGCGAAAGCTCAATGTGCTTCCCCTGACGGGTCGTTAGCGAACGTACCTCAAGCTGCGGCACCGTGTGCCGCCAGATGGCGCTCATGTTTCCTGCTGCGAAAGAGGGCAGGGGAGGCTGAATTCCAGACCGACTGTGCTATATCGGCAAAGTTTGTGGCGTCCCCCCTCTCCCCTTACACGTAAGACCCGCGCAAGCCTTAATGCTCTCTCGGCATCTGACGAAGATGACGTTTCCCGCTGGCGCTTTCGCTAACAAGCCTCCTTGTCGACTGCACGTGGCGCTCTGAAATGAGCCTGCCTTTCTGACGGTGTATCTTTCTTTATTTGCACTGCTATTGATGCAATATTTTGTTCTGCGGTAAACGGTGGCGCAGCTGTCATAAATTCTCACGGATAGGGGCAGAGATTGTTTGAAGGTCACAGAGAAAAGAAGCGAGCTCGGTTTTGCGGGTGAGAAAGATGGCATACGCAAGACAATGGGTGAGTGAATTTGTTATAGACATACGTCTGTGCAGCAACGGTTCTACAACTGCGTAAATAATTACCGTATTTGCGTGAGTGAGTGAATGAGTGAGTGAGTGAGAGAAAAAAGCCTGCAAATACACGCCAAGTGCCTCGAGCTACCAGTCGCATGGCAATTTTGCGTGTATTCGCGGGCTTAATTCCCTCTCGGAAAACACCTTTATGTAGTTTCTTTTCTGGAGTTTTACGTGCCAAAACCAGTTCTGATTATGAGGCACGCCGTAGCGGAGGGCTCCGGATTAATTTTGACCACCTGGGGTTCTTTAACGTGCACTACAACGCGAGGTCACGGGCGTCTTTGCATTTAGCCTCCATCGAAATGCCGCCGCCGCGGCCGGGATTCGATCCCACGATCTCGTGCTCAGCAGCGCAACGCCTTAGTTGACACTTTTATGTAGCTACATGCTACACTTTTATGTAGCATGTATTAAGCAACAGAAAGAACAGAACAATTTTCTCATAGAAACTTTGCATCTAATTCTAATATTTGAAACGTTGATTCAATATTCAGACTGAATATGTATTTAGGCGAAATGCAAAAAAAAATCATCAGAGCATCCCTAAGCGACAGGCAAACAACATTACCCTGGTTCTGTCCAGCAACCTGGCATTTGCATATTTTAATATCTTTGTGCATGATAGTTGGCGATTCCTGTATATAAGACAGCTTATCACTGCACACGGGCGAAGCTCACACGGCGTTTGTGTGATGAGTTCACGTCTCACGCAAGCCCAAGAATTAATAAAGAGTGTGCCCATTACAAAACCGGTGGTTAAGCAACATGCCGGATCATCCGTATTGAAAGGCGCCAAATTCACAGCTGATTTATCAAGCGCTGGTAGAACGTGCCTTACGCTCAACAAAATCCCGATGCTGCAAGTCAATTTTGCTTTCGCTTTCATGTTGCCGCCAGATAGCCCGGAGAAAGGTAGATCATGCTTCCGTTTATTTTTCTTTCTTCAAATAATCAATTTTGTAAATGCTACCACCCGACAGTTTGGGCCAAAGTGCGGTAACCAAGTAGGTGGAGATGGCGCAAATTCGGAAAGATGTGAAGTTACTAGCAGGTGCACATCACGTAGACATCGAAGAGCCGACACTATCACTATGACAGCTACCACTACCGGGCACCTGGCGCAGTGCGGTGACTTATATGTAGAGTGAATGAGAAGAGAATGAGAAGCAATAAATGAATGAATGAATATTCTTTCATTCATTTATTCATTCATTCATTTTATTCGTTCTTCAGAAATACGTACTATGAAGGGTATATACACTCTAGCGTATTGGTCAAGAGCCGGGTAGTTCGCAATGAACTGAGGAAGGACGGAAGGAAGGAGGAATCGACGGAACGACGGGGAGGTTAGCCAGTTCCCAGACCGGCTGGCTACCCTGTGCTGGGGAAAGGAGGCAAGAGGAATAAAAGATAATAGAACAGAGATGGATACCACCAAAGATAGAATTATCATGAGCGACACAAAGATCGCAGTTCATAATTTCGCGAAAGGACGCATCTCGCCAGAAGCGCTCAAAATATTAAATAATACCAGCGACCATCATCGCGGGACGATCCAAATTGCATAGGTGCCCGCACAATCTTGTCTTCCCAGCGACGAGGCGTCTCACAGCGTAGCTTGAGGACTTACTCACCGAGCAAGTGAACCGGCCCAGCTGTGAACGGGTGGAGACCGCATGGTCAGCTACAAAGAAATAAGCGATTATTATGCCGGTTGGAAAGGACTCGGTACCCACCGGCTCATCCCGAGCTAACCAAAAACAGGTGGTGGCATGGCGCTTCCTGCAATCAAACATGTATCCTAGCCAGGTGGCCTGCAGCAGGTTCTATCCAGGGCAATACAAGCATCAATGCAAATTATATAAGGTTATAGGGCGGATCTGCCACATATTTTATGGGCAAGCTTGAAGGCAGCTCCTTTCGAGGGCCGCAAAAATCAAAACCGGCAGCAGTGGGAGACCCTGCTTCTCAGCTCAGACCAGCGAGTCCAGGTCTGGGCCATCCAGCTAGCCAAAGCAGCCGCTGAGACCCAGGGGATCTCGGCCCTTTGCTAAGGGGAGGGAGGCTGCGTCTGCCCCCGTGATTGCTGGCATCAATCAAGGTTGACTCTGTCTCTCTCTCTCTCTCTAGCAGAAATGTAAAATATTTCACACAAAATTTGAGAATAGGTGCGTTAGAATCAAACGAAATAGATTGGATAGCATGATTTTATGAACGGGGGTGATGATCTTGTGGTACGGGGGTGATTATTAGTTACCTGCTATATATGGCTATACAGATGATGGCGACGAGACATGACAGGGTTTCTTTCAGAAAATCATCAGTCTTAATTAAGAAAGAAGACATTCCCCGCTGACCGATTCGAGAACATGTACGCTGCATGTCCCTTCCATAGCGGCGGCAGATGGGAAACGAAGGAACTTGTAAAAAATTGCGATGCAGACCAAGCCATCTACGTGGCGGGGCTCGGGGCGTGTTGCACCAACGCAAAATATTACGCCAGCACCTATTAAATATGCAACAACACCGGGCATTCTCTAATGCGTCGATGAAAGTTTTCATCTTGCATGCATATTCAAGCAATGGAACGGTCGATACCCTGTCGATGAACGTCACACAAGTCGGCACAAACGCGTTTCTTTACCGTTGGTTCTGAATTCTGTATGGCACGGAAAATAAGTACTCAGCAATTCTGCTATAACCGTACTTGAGGAAGCCACGTTTTCTTTTTTTTTTTCATATAAATTGCGTGAACTTAACTCTGTTTTTTTTTCTTCAGCAAGTAGAAAAAAATGAAGCATGTGCTCAAAAGTAAGACCATATGTATTTTGCGGTTATTGCTTTGTATGATGATTCTGCATGTCACGAAGAAGTTAAGGGTGATGATTTCTTTCTGAATATTGGCAATCCAGAGCTGCTGCATTTATAAACAGTTTGCCGGGTAACGCTAATTGCATATTTAAAAAAAACCGGTCGCTTGCTTTATACTGTCTGCTGAAAGACACGAGTTTATTTATTATTCCCTTTGAACAAATGCCGTAGTTGAAAACTGGCGTATTGCTTCAAGGTGCGAAGCGTCCCGCTGTACATGAAGGCCCTTCAATTTCTCCGAAACTCTTACCCTGATATGAATAAGGACTAACATGCGTGTGTTTTCGTTGAAGCACGCGAGCTCTTCATGAATAATGCGTCTTGGCAGAGAGCTTCTGCGCTTTCATTTCATTTCATTCAATCATTCATTCAGTTTTTATTTCTGGATTCCTTTCAAAAGAAATACAGGGCGTAAGGACAAAGGCCTTGTCATGCGACTGAATGCCGGTGTCGATTCACCCAGGCAGTTGCTAGAGCCTGTAGAGCTAAACGAGTTCGCATTAAAAAAAAAAAAAAGATGACAAAACATGACATGCGTTGCAAAACAAATACAAAGGTAATTCCTAGCGGTATTTTGAGCAGCGTATGAATGGCTCTAGAAGAAAAATGAAGAATAGTCATTGGGAGAAAGAGCGCTATTTTGAGAAGCAAACACCGCCACAGACTACTAGTAACTCGCCCAAGCGCTTGTACAAAGTTAACACTGTGATCTGAAGTGATCACACCAGCAGTGCTAAAAAAGTTCAGAGAACGAAATAAAGACCACACTACTGAATAACAAAAACAAGCCCCAAATACTGACAACTGCCGCACGAGTTTTGTGTGTTTTGGGTAGTTTTGGCCAGGCGAAGAGTTAACATCCATGTAAAAATATTCACCGACGATCACGATACTGCCTAATGCGAAATTTGAGCGCAGGTCTACATGTGTCTTCACAATCTGTTAAATTTAATTATGTGGCTTTACGCGCCAATACGACGATCTCATTATCAGGCACGCCGTAGTGAAGGACTCTGGAATATTTTGGACTACACTCTGTCTCGTGCGGCACATTGCAAACGGAGCGAAGTGCGGCGCGACTGCCTCGGCAATCGGAAGAACGCGAGAGGCAGCGCGTTGGTAACGCGTTGCCGCGATTCACCGCAGCCACCACAGACAGACCTCCGCTCAAGGAGCGCTTTGTTTCCATATATGGTATCGGTGGACAGATGATAGAGCGCTACTCTGGTTCCATCTCGTAGTGTCAACCTAGTGTACATGTTCATTTCGTCAGCTGCTGAATTTTCTGATTGGCTGGGCTGGCGTATACGTCAGAAGGAGACAGGAACTCCCAGTCAATCAAAACTTCGATGGCGCAGGCCTGGTATCGACGGCGCATGCGTAGGAATGGTTTTAATGTCTTGCAGAGACGCGCGGTGCGTTTCGCTACAAAACGACCCCAAACAAAAACAAAACAAAACAAAAACAAACAAAAACAAAAAAGTGGACATTCAGTCACTCTTCGCTCAATAGGCTCTGCCTGACTCAGGACAGCATCCTGGCGCCTCCGCTGCTGGCACTAAATAAATTTTCTGTGGTTTTACGTGCCAAAACCACGATGTGATTATGAGGCACACCGTTGTGGAGGACTCCGGATCACAATTGACTACCTGGAGGTCCTGAACGTGCACCTAATGTGCGATACATTGGTGTTTTTTGTGTTTTCTTTTTTCTTTCTTTGTTTTAGCATTTCGCCAATATCGAAATGCAGCAGCAGTGGCTGGGATTTGATCCCGCGCCCCCGTAGGGTTTAGCAGCTCAACGCCAACGCCACCACACAACCACAGCGGGTAGCTGCTTGCATGAGACTTGTTCAAACAAGCATTAGCGTTCCTGCTGATGAGCTGCGTGACTATCGTACGTTGCTTGATATGTATACACAGGTCTGAGCGAAACGCATCAGTAACCGCCAAGCTACATCAATATAATTCTTTCATAGGGCACTCACAAACGGCGACGCTTGTTCCGTCATTCTCATGTCGTGAATCAGTGAGGTGCGAAGCCTTTGACGGCCACTGCCAGCATGCCTGACCGCGCCACTGTCGTGACACGCCAAGGCGTCGTTACAGCAGCAACTGTCTCGCATGATGCTTCGCACCACGTTGCCTCTGTGCATTCTTAGAAAACTGCGACAGGAGTTAAAACGCAGCATTGCAAAAGCTTGCTATCACTGTCAATGCTTGGCCTTCAGGCAAAAAAAAAAAACATTTTTTTACATCTGCATACGGAATTATTACAGGGACAATTCATATTTAACTTCCGCAGCAGCGGCCATTACAGGTGCTGTATAACGTTTCGCCTAATTCTGTAGTTCCGTGCGACTATTTGATCCGTGCTTCGAGCAATCAATCACTCACTCACTCAATCAAACGATCAATTTATTGGATTAGCACAACAACACGCGATGACTACAAGAGGAGCACCATTTGAGGGCTCCGGATTCATGTAAATGAGGCTGTAGTGAGAACTTACGGCTACGTTAAGTAATGATAATTAAGTAGAGTGGTGCTGGGTTTCCGGCCTCGGTACCAGCTGTTCCCCCGTACCACCGTGGCCAACAATCGGGAGATTTCAAGTGTCGCTTAAAATTGAGCCCATCCTGTATAGGTGAACTGCGAAATAATGCAATCAAAGGAACGTCAGTGTTTTGTCTGTAGCGCTCTCTGTCGGTAGACCGAGGAGGGCGCACATATTTATCTGACATTAAAAGGCGACGGAAATACAGAAGCGCGGTCTGTGTACTGTTTGTGTGGATGATACGGCCGGCAGAACGCCTTGAGGCAACAAAACGAGTTGACACCTTGTACTGGTGTGCCGTCCTTACAAGCAGTGACTCAGACGTGAAACGAACACTCAACTTTATTATTGTCAAAGTATATTAGTTTGCTATTATCAACGCATTCTTGCGCTTCTGGCACCTCCATGCTTTTTTAGGCTAATAATATGGGTCTAGTTTCAAGAAATTCCACTATCCTTTATTGTGCGGAATATTCAGTCGTACGGAGACCTGCTGAGATGGTACAATAAAAACCTTTCTGGAAAGCTAGCTACGTTATGCATGTCGATCAGTGATTATATAAGCATTCATTCAGTTTGCTGCGTGGAGATGTTGAAAATGAGACACTCGATTTCTTGAAATTTCGTTTTGTTGGAGAAGTAAACGAATGGACGGTAGATAATATCCCAGGGCAAAAATACAAAAAATTTGGCCAATGCAACCGATAAAGAAAACAAGTGTTAACGGAAGGTTTTCGAATATGCCCTATACGCCAGGGCCTAATTTATCTTCAAAGTGTGCAGATTGTTCGAAGTTCATACAAAAGCTGAGGCTCCAATCATGAGCACATCCACAGTTATACTGCTAAAAAAACAATATTACACCAATTCCTAAAGCTGGAACGATAGAATGTGACAAAAAATCAATTTTCCCTGTTCATAAGCCGCTTTTCAGCGGCTTACGGTAACTTCAGGAATGTAAGCGCCGCCCGAAACCTGCACTCCCAACTGCATAAAGGACTTTTTTTTGTCAGTTCATTTCCGCCGAATTCAAAACTGTCCGCTCCAGTGTCTCATTCCCATTCGGAAAGTCTCTCGCGATGCCCGCAGCGTTTGTGAAAACCATTTTCATCTCTCTGAAGTAGTGCCTTGCCGGAGCATCGTCCCACATTTTGCACGCTCCATAGCGTGAGCAATGAGTGTACCTCTCTACGGTTTAGGGCATGCGAGGCTTCTCAGACCGAATTTCAAATCGGCCGCTCGAAACATGTGTGTCACGTAAATGCTAAGAAACAAACCAAAACAAAAAAACTCCATCTCGATGCGGTATCTTCTTTCTGCTCAGAGAGAAATTCAATCTTCCCTGGCTTCAAAGCGTGCAGCTCTCGTCCGTAGTTGAAACCTCTTTAATAACTCCCCCATTATACCCGTTTCCAGTTCAGCCTCCCCCACAGCCACCCACACGCTATGCAGTCTCTCGACTTACAAAAACAGTCCATTTGTCGAGAGGTGCTCCAGCTGTACAGCTGTCGTGCGCGCATCATCGAACGGACTAGAGAGCCGCTTGTCAGCAGCGACTGGAACAGGAAGCCTTTCTTTTTTTATCGCTTTGTCTCAATGGCGTGCGCTCGATTATAATGAGGAGACTCGGAAATTCTAAACGTTCTCGCAGCGGGACACATTCGCTCGGCTTCGGGTTATCTCTGCCAGACGAATGAATGACGCTTGCTGATGCAGAATAAGAAAACAGTTTTTAGAAATCTCAGCCACGTGTCTTAATATGTTTCCCAATGACTCTTCCATAAGCACGACTCCGTCTTCGTTTATTTTTTTGTTAGGAACTGAACAAGACGACAGCCTTCTCAGCATCGACCACTGGTTTTCTTAATAACCGATAATAGCGAAGAGGCGTTCACTGACCTGCACGTACTAGCATTACTTCCGATTAAGTTTGTACCCTAATGTCTAAAGTTAAACGTCTGCAATGATTAAGATGATTACGATGGTGATTTATTGGCACCCCCTTCGAAACGCGACGGCGACAAATGGTCATCTAGCCTCCTTGAGAAAATCAAGTAGTCTATAGGTATAGATATTGACACGTATACATGTTTATCTTTCACCAGTGGCCGCTTTCCACCGGCTAACAAATGTTAAACGTTATCGCTCGGCGCAGGACGCGCCAGCATTGGAAGCTTCTCGAATGTTATCGATGCTTCTGTCCGTCGTTTGTGGTCACTGACGCCCATGTAATCTGATTGTATGAGCGACGCGAATTGTTTAGAACTTTCTGGAAGACATGCGGGCACCAGGAGTTGTAACCGCAAGCCACCTCGAACACAAACCCCCCCAAAAAAGAAAAAGAACGGACGACACAAACATTGTCATTCACTTTACTCCTTGCAGGGTGTTTTTGTGCTTTTACTCCTTTTCGCCACACTCCACCCTTTCTTTTAAAAAAGGCAAAAGACATTACGCATCTTATCTCCAGCACACGGCAAACCTGAAGCGTATGGCCGACAATGGACCGAAAGCAAAGATCTGATATGTTTTTTTCCCTCTCTTTGTTTTTAGGGAGTACTTTGAGAGTATATAGCCGACATGACTCACGTATGTAGGATCTCTCGGCAGTCCAATTTCCCTTTAATTGCGGATACTGCTCTAATATCACGAGTATGTAAAGGAATCTTGAATACAGGCCCACAAGAAATATACACCCAAGAAGGCGGATAAAATATATAGAAACAAACGTACGCGCTTTGAATGCGCGTTTCTTATGCGGCCGATTAAGCATGCACAAAGGTCCTCCTCGACAGTATCCGCAATGTAAATGAAAGCCCGTCCTTATCGCTGCTTACCGGCCCGGTTGTAATTGCTCTGCGGGAACGCCAGCGCTCACAGCAATTCTCCGGGGTCCTTGTCTCTGTCTCGTCTCGTCTGATGCTAGCGTTTGCTCCTCAGCCGAAGGACATGGCCCACGGGGACTCAACTTCTTCAAGTGCGTTGTTTCCAAAGACGGCTTAAACAGGTCGACTCCAGCGGTTTCGTAAGAGCACATTTTCTTATGCCGCACTTTGTCACGGGCGTAAAAATTATGCGCGCGGCGGCAGACTCCACAGTCCATGAGAGATCCTTCTAAAAGCAGGCAGGATGCTTGACTGTATAAAACGAGCAAACAAACATTTTTTGTATGCTTTCTTTTTCTTCTATTTTTTTAACATAAGGCTCTATCAATGAGGCTTCTTCAAAGGGGGTAGAGTGTTTAGAGAAGTTTAGTTCAGTTTTCTTACCGATAAAAAGGTAAGCTATCTCGTTTTTTCATCCTGTGCTGTGTCTTCCAGCGACCGTACTTAAAACGGCCCCGAAAACATTCCCCGATGTCTTGAAACCGAACCCCCGCTAGAGAACGTAGGTTCAGGATCCTATTGGCAAAACCGTCCTCATGAATCATGGTTGATAAAATAAGACAAGTCTACCGCCGAAGCAGTTGCTGCAGCAGCGCTGAAGGATCGTTTTCCTTCGCTGCACCTGAGTCTTTCTGCTCCGAGCGGGAAAGGGTCTTTTTTCTCGCACTGTAAATCATTCGCCGTCGGGCCAGGCTCTCGATAAAATGCACAAAACAAACGGCAGCTTAACAGTGTATCTACAGTGTACAGCTTCGCTGTGTGCTCATCTGGGTTTCCATCTAGAGACAAAAGAAAAGGGGAAGAAAAAGAACGGACGTCGTAAACGTTTTTTGAAGCTTCTTTTTCATGTGTAAAAGATGTTTACGTGGCCTATACCTTTTTTTTTTTGCAGATGCGTGAATGATAATCACGCCGATGTAATATGAATGTAGGAAATAAATAAACTGATATTGAAGTGGAATGTCAGGTTCGAATGCTTCATCTTTTTCTAATGCATTATTAACAATGCCGGACGTAAAAACGTATCGTCGGTCAAAGCCCGACGTATATTGACTGAGGAGGAATGCTGATCTCATCAGCCTGGTAACCTGTGTGTCTTTTTTTGTTATAGAGAATTGACTGGCCCTCTATGTGCACCTGGTAGAAAGACATCGGTTTTTATGTTATTGTGGATCGTGATCTCACCTGGAGATCCTATATATCCTACATGAAGAAAAAAAAAACTCATTTGTACTAAACACATTTAAATTCCTAGGTGCGAAATCGTGGGGACCATCCGTACGCTCCATTTTACAGCTATACACATCACTTTTTCTTGAATTTCTTCGATACATTCTTCGCACTTTGTCCAACTAATACAAAACCAATCTCCTTGCACTACCGAGCGTACAAGCCCACGCACTTGGCTTGGCTTCCCAAGTCTTGGCTTGGCTTCCCGAGTCTTGGCTTGGCTTCCCGAGTCTTGGCTTGGCTTCCCGAGTCTTGGCTTGGCTTCCCGTGTCTTGGCTTGGCTTCCCGAGATGTTCTTCGACAGCTGCGACGATTGTCATTGCACAGGAGCACCCGATCACCACCCACATCGTTGCAGAGACGCTAAGAGCGCACATTCGACATATTTCACAGCCACCATTCCACGATTTAGCCGGTTTGTCAGCGCGAAGACCACGGGATACATTCTGTCGTATTCCGAGGAGACACCACGATTCCATACCACCATTCTTCAAGTCTGCAAAACGCCCAATATTGGCATTATGCGGTCTTCAGCAAATTCACGTGCGCCTTTCAGCGCTTGGGATTGTTAAGAAGGCCGACATGTAACCGCTAGCCCTGAAACAGTTATCTATACTTCTCCTAAACGAGTCTTACTTTGACCGCATACATATTTTCAAGGACGCTTAGATCGATTCCAACAGCTTAGATTGATTCCAACAGGTTTATTCATCCATAGCGGCAGTAGCGCGCCCAGGATCTCTGCCGGGGGGGGGGGGGGGGGGGGTTGACAGCTTGCCTTAGTTTGCCATTACCATCTAAACAGCAATAATTTCAATTTATTCACGGGAAATTGTCAAAAAGTGCGCTTTTTGCGCAAGTTTGCGAGTGTACAGATGATTGCGCGTCTTACATCTTAGTTGCAGTACTCAAAGGCGCATTGAAAGAAAATGGGTTAAAAAAAAGCAGGGGCGTTAACTAGGCCTCAGGGGGGGGGGGGGGGGGGGTTTACACCCCCCCCGTCCGTGCGCCACTGCATAGCGGTCTCTTCGCAATATAAATATTCTCACAATACCAAGCCGAAAGTAGCCGAACTTCCGGCCATTCGAGGTGCGCTCAATTACGTGCTTCAATAGTCACCAAATCGTTGTGCCATTTTCATCGGTTTGAAACCCGATGTAGAAAGCTGCAGTTTGCCCTATGTCATGGGGTACACGAGCAGCTATTGTATGAAATAAGGCACACTCGTCAATACACGCACGCGAAAAGACACGACATTGTATTTCAGTAGTTAATGAGCCAGTGCGCAATTGTCGGCAACGACAGCTCCGATGAAGCTGCGTGCTCGGCTCATCAAAAACATCAGAGGGTGTCTATACCACTCTCAAGAACGAATGCTACGAGGCAACTTCAATCACTTGCTCGGCACATCACATTTCTACGATGAAAATCGTCGGGTTTCACTAACTCACCCTCGAACTCGCTCGACCATAACTTGCGACTTCGCCTGCTACCTGGACTCTTTCATCGCGAAACAACTTTATCGTGTCGCTTGTGGTTAGGCACCGCATTTACAAATGCCCATTCATTCCGAATATGAATGGCCAATAGTGCGGCGTGCAATTTGCGCGGGTGCAATGAGACTCTAGAGCCCCGTCTGTGTCACTGCGTGCCCTTTGGTGCACAATGGCGTGCTCAGCAAGCTAGAACCTTCCTGTCAGAAAATAGAGCGCTCTAAGATGAAAGGATTTTGGGACTGCGGTCTATGCTTACTTGCATGCAAAAAGGCCACAAAAGCCCCTCTGCACTTCTTGAGGGCTACTGTTCAGTAGAAACGCTTGTGACAGCCGAATTTTATCTGCGACTGACTCTATATTATTCTTCTTCTCGTTCCTCCTTATCTATTCTTCCCCTTTCGCCCACCCCTTGCGGGGTAGCCAAGGGGATTCGTTCTTAGTTAACCTCAGATATGGGTCATATGGTGTGTCTCTAAGGCAGCTATGCACAGCATTAAGTCTGCTTTACATTACGCAACATACGAGCAGATGATATCGACCATCAGGGAAGTGCACCACCATGCTCTGGAAACAGGGCACCAACATAATCTTCCAGTTGATACCTGCTTACTGTAGCATCGTCGGCAACGACTGTGCTGACAGGGTTGCCCGGTCTGGCGACGAAGCTATTCAGGCGCGTTCAACACTTTTTGGCGAGGCCGGACACAACCAGGAAACTTCGTCTGCTTGCGCGCAAGAAGTCACAAGCTCTCTGGAGTTCAAGTGCCTTCATTTGCCGATTGCGTAAGTTGGACCCCTTGCTACGGCTGCAACTGCCATCTAGCCTTCCTCGCGGCGAAACAACCTTACTGTGCCACTTGTGGCTGGGAGTGGCGTTCATGAACGCTCACTTCTATCGTGTGGGACTGGCCGAGAGCCGAATGCGCGACTCTTGTAGGTGCGAGGAAACCATCGAGTACCTATTGTGTACCTGTCCTCGTTACGGTGCACAGCACTTGTCTTTCAGGGCAACTTTAAACCGACTGAACTCGAGACCGTTCTCGGAGCCAAAGATACTCGGACCATGGCTACACCCGTAACTGGTACAAAAAACGATTCGTGCAATAGTACACTAGAAATGCACCGGTTCAACAGGCCGTTTATAGTGTCCCTGTGCATCATCCTACGTGCATTCAGTACTCACCCTCTCCCCCCTTTTCTTTTTTTATCCCTTATTTTTTTTTGCCCCCAGTATAGGGTAGCAAACCGGACGCTTGTGTGGTTCACCTCCCTGCCTTTCTTCTCCTTGCTCTCTCTCTCTCTCTCTCTACCTTTCCCTCTTCGTGTTTCTCTGAACTTATCAGCACTTCCACAGTGCCCTTATCCAGAGTTCACGACAGAAAATCTCTAGCCTTTCGTTAGTCGTGTAGCAACCATAATGTGGGCTTGATCTCATTCCTCCTTTTCTGTTTACTTTCTTCCATCGTGTGGTCTTCAAATCTCTTTAATAACCCCACCTGACGTGGCAAGCACTGTGTGTGCCGTAAATTTAGGTTAGCTTTCACGGAACGTGGTCTTTCGTATTTCGTAAATGAGATGGAATTTCGTGCCGTGTGGGAAAGTGCTGGTCTTTAGTTGTCTGTAAGCTATCGCGTTGTCTTTCGAGAGATTCGGCTGTGGCGGAGGGCAAATTCTTGTCCCCAGTTTCTGGTGCTTTTTAGAAATAAGGAACCCAACGCAAGGGGACGCTATCAGCCTCGCGTACAAAAAAATGCGAAGCGTGTAGACAGTCGTTTGGTTTTTTGGGTGCGCAATGCCACTTAGGGGATTTTTTTATGTAGTTCATCTTGGCAAGCCTTCTTCCTTGCGCCTCTTCCGTGGGAGGACCAAACTTTAAGGTAGAATAGTAGTCTGAGGGCGAGGGCCTTCGCATGAAAAACGCCCTTGCGTACGTGTATAGGGCAGCCGATTCGTAGAATCTTAAACGTGGTTGGTTGCAAACAAGATTCAGCCGATACGCACATTTAATTAAAGAACACAGCTAATTAGTACAAACTCAACTAGGCGTGATTATCTTGCGTTCACCAACGCCCGCAGCCGGTCATTATATGTTGCGTCGAAAAATATGCACACCTGAAACAGGGTCGGTAGAAATTGGATTGGGATTATACGAGGCGCAAACTTGTGTTCTTGTTTTTTCTACGACGTACATGCAAATATTTTCCTCAAAAGAGCAGTTCGCCATAGATGAAAGGCAATCCCGAAACCTAAATTCTCACTTAGAAGCCAGGGAAATCACTTTTGAGCAAACACGGCGAAATTCCGAACAAATGCTATAGCTGCAATAGCTGCGTTGAGGGCTTAAGTTATTCGTATTTCCGGGAGGACTATCCTGTTTGCCTTTTCGATAATAAATCCACTCGTATTTCGGACGCCAGCAGAACTCCTCTCTGCAGTCTTGTATAAAACTAGGAACCCAGTTTCTGTGCATACGCTATGCGCGCTTTTTTTTGTGTGCTCTGCATTCAGATTTGGCTACTAGTCAATTTTATAGCGTCGGAATGGCCCCGAGGTCGGAACTATCCTTAAAGAAAGTTTATTCCTGAAGCGTAGTGGTTTATTTTTATCTCTTTAATTTTCCTTTTTTTCGCGGTAAGCTTTATTGTGGGTGGCAGCCATGTAAAACTTAAGATGTTATCTGTAGCCGTAGTATTGATCCTGTCTGATTTATCACGGGCGAAATTTCAGAGCCTCAAACCCTCCTTACGTTTCAGCGGTTAAAAAATATTTTCACAGGTTCATTAAAGACATGAACAAGCGCAAAACTTCACCTCGTCCTTTCAGTAGCTTCTTCGACGACAAATATTCCTTCTTTTTTCTATCACTGTTTCCTGCAGTTTAATTTTGTCTTCAGAAGGAGCACATTAACAAGCATAACGTTCACGCACGTTCAACTCCTCCATAGTACTAGTTCTTACCAAACAGCTTACAAATATTCAACTTGAAAAGCCCTTCACTTTTTCAAAGCCGATTCGTTATTTCATTAGGGTCGCAAGGAGAACGGAGCGATCACTGAACTAATACGCAACGAATCAAATTTCACTAAATATTACTCACTCACCATTCAAAACAGTTTAACGTTTTGCCTGATTTCTACGGGTTCACACAGTAAACGTCACTTGAGGTATCGACAAGCATAGAAATCATCATTTTAATCTGCGAGCCAACTGAAAAAAAAGAAGAAAAAAGCAAAAGTCATACACGATCTCCTTTGACCGGTGGCATTTCCGGGCAGCTCAGCTCCTACGCCTTTTTTTATTCTCTTTCTTTCGGCTCTTCACCGAGTCGCCCATTCCTCCCTATTTCCCATTTTCGTTTCTTTTTTTCCCTCAGTGTCCCCATGACCCCTTCTCCCCTCTACCCCTCCCCCTCTTTCTCCCTCGCTAGATTCTTTCATTCCTGTCTCTTCCTATCCGCCGCAAAGAACCTCGCCTTGCTCCTGTCCCTCTTAATGACGTCATAAAATTCGAAACGGCCATCCATCGCTGCATCGTAAATGTCGAAGCCCCTCAGTGTGTGCGCCTAGGGCCGTAACCGGAGTGACCCGAACGTGAGGTCGCGGGGCGCGCCGTCAGGGACACGTGTCGTGCGCTCGCTCGTCCCATTAATACACGGCTCGGTTCGGTGGGAAAAGGACGAGCGCAGAGACGAGATTGAGCCGACGTAGCGAAAAGAATGATGACAAAAGGAATTAGCGAACTCCGCCATTCGCTGACCGGGGACCCTCCGATATTGTACGTCTCGCGGAGACATAAGCACATGCGAAGCCGTCTTTTTGTGCCGACTACAGCGCAATTTCCGATCCGAACATTTCTTCGCGTTTGCTGCAACCGTTTTCCTGCTTCTTCGTCTTTTTTCCGTTGGCACTGCCGGCTTTTTGGGTCATGGTCGTTGCCGTTATGGTGGTAACCTCTTTCGTCCTTAATGCGAGGCTCATTCGGCAGTAATCGAAACAGAGAGAACCGATGTAGTCGATGACGTCGTGAAACGCTTGCATCCATGTTCCGGTGTGCATCAAAATTGTTGAGCCAATCTTTCACTGATTCGTGTAAAGCAGCGCTGTGGCTTGAATCGATCAACGGAATCGCAAGGCGGAGAAGTTCCTACGTTGCACGCAATTTTACAACGTGAGAAACGACTAGTTGCCGGAGCTCGCAGACCAATTTTCCGGTGAAAGAAATAAAACGTTCCGCTTCTTTCAAAAGGCTACACAGCATCCATGTCTGAATTAAGATGCATGCAGAAGATGTGTTTCATGCATATCAAAGGCAACGCTGCTCGTAATGTACGAACAGAAGATAATGGCTCTTAAAGTAGTAAATGCCAGATTTCTCCTTAGCTTCTATCTATTCTAAAACAAAGTTGGCACAACGCTATCGTGAACGCCACAGGCATCGGAATGTGCGGCAGTGATTCGGTTAGGTAATAAAGCCCGTTTTGAAAACTTGTAAGACTTCCCTTTAAAAATGTAGAGTACAAGGGCAAGACCAGTTAAAGAAACTGCTATAATTGAAAAACATCCTGGAGTTTTATGCGTCAGTCTGACGACCGGGTTAAGAAGGAGACCGTATGTGAGGTGCACCTGAACAATTTTGACCAAATGAGGGTTTTCGACGGGCACCTAAATCTAGGTAGGCGTTGGTGAATCGCAGCGCAGACACACTGTGCTGTAACCAACAAGCCTAAACAGCCGCATTACTGTGTACACGAGCGTCTTTCATTTCGCCCCAATGGATATGTGGCCGCCGAGGCAGGGCAACGAACCCTCGACCTCCTGCTTAGCAGGCCAACGCCGTAGACACTAAGCCTTCCCGAAAGGTGCCACTCGGTACAGCTTTGTTGCAACGATACATTAAAGGAACGAGAAAGATATCCCGCAATATTTTTACAACAAATTGCATGGACACTGAATCAAGTTCCTAAAAATTACTACTCCTCAATATTTATTTTGAACTACAAATTTTCTAGTTCTTTTTTATTTTGTTTTCTTCATCCCGTGATCTGGTGTATAAAAGTACGACCTGCCCCCATAAAATCAGTTCCATCTTTCATATTATGGATTCCTTCCTTATTTCCTATAGATTAAAGCCAGTTGCGCGTATTTAATTTGCTTCACCTGATTTATTTCCACTTTACGGGTCAGAAGTCATTGTGTATAGATCAGTGATGACAGGTTTATGTCAATGTGTACTCCAACAAAAATGTCATGAGGGACAAATGTTATACAAACACATACATTAACACACAAAAAATGAACGTATCAAGGAAAACTCGATATTACCCCCATTTTGAGAATATTCTACTCAAAATAGGTAAAAAAAACGCACGATACAATCTGTGTAATTATTAATCCACGTATAATGTAGCTCTGTGAGAATGTAAGTGAAGACAAGAAAGTAAGGCAATTTGTTTACTTATTTATTTAGTGTTAAGATATTTCTTCATTTCTAAATAGCTTACAGGATCCCTGTGTTAGGTCGTATAATAAGATTACGGAGCTCTATAGGTTGATGCTAACCTGCAGCAAGACTGGCAACAATATGCACGTTCTGCAAATGCTTATCTCTGTGGAATAAAAACAGGCCGGTGCAGAAGTCGTAGTACACCGTCACATCAGCGCTACATCTCTCTTTCAAGGTGATTTGTTATGTTTTCTTAAATTATTTCGCGATTCGTAGATGCTGCAATATTGCTGGCGTGCTGCTGCAACGGAGTATTGAATCAAGAAATAATTGTTCACGCAGTTTATGGAAACACTTTGGTTGATACACAAGAATGTTCTTAGCGAATGTTTTGGAGTGGCTGTGTCGGCTTTCGGTCATGATAGAAGGCGTACAAGAGGGGCATAGTAGTGAAATGTAGTGGCGCGATGCAAGTGATGGCATCGCGCCACTATGGCGATCGATTGATGATGGCGATCGATTAGACAGTTTAATATGAAGTTTCTGTTTCTTTGCACACTTTTTTTTCGCTTTCAATGCTGGCGTCGAAAGCCATTTGTTTCGGTACTGCGGTATTTGAAGAGCACGGGCCTCGGTTTCAGTTTGTGCTGCTGTGCGCCGTAGTGATGTTCGCGCAGCATTCGCTCCCTCCCTCACTTTTCTTCCTCTCTCTTATTTGATGTGTAGGGTAGAAAACCGAATGTTAGCCTGGTTGTCTTTTCTACCACTTACCTCTTTACTTTTTCTCTCTCTTGACAAAACATCGCTTTTTCTGCCAGGCCTCTTCTTCCCCCGTGCCATTCAATCTACAACTTTGCTTACTTCCATTCGCGTCGTTTCGTAGCCGTTATTTTTACCAGCACTTTTATGGGAGAATGCGCGGATTAAATTATTTATCTGTGCCCACTCGGTCCGTTATTTCGCTCGGCCAACCAGCTGTCTGACACGACGTTAGAAATGCGAGTAACTTGAGGGGAAAAGAATGGGAAAAATTATAAAATCAAACGCAATGGGGGACAAGGAGCCGGTTGGTCGAGCATGGCGTCCTGCCATAGAAGAGAGATCACGACTCTATCACATTTCCGGATGTCGCCGATTCCTGAACTAAAATTCGCGTCAGAGAGGAGATTGAAGCTGACACCGCGGGCAAGCGAAGCGCAGCAGAGGAGAACTACCAGCACGGAACGGATAACGTTCAGATATGCGGACGACGGGGCGGGTAAAAACGACGCGCTCAGTTTTTCGATTTGTTACTTTTTTCTTCCTTTCTTTATCATTTTTTGCAGGCTTTATCTTGGAGGTGTAGGCGATGCCGCTGTAATCTACGAAAGGCAAAAAGAAATACCACGGCCATAATCTACTGGAAGCTTGTGTTCACAATTCTCAGGACTTTTTTTTTCCTTTTCGCATCCGCTGTAGTTCCTTTATTTTCTTTTTTTATCGGCCTTCCCCGAGATAACGTTATTTCACATATGCACTAAATTTTTTGCCAACATTTTTTTTTTCAGATTTCTGAAGTGAACGAATGCTACTTATTTCAGTTATATGATTGGATTACTTGCCGCCATTCATAGCGAGCGCGAAAACAAACATAAAGCATTAGACTATCGCACCTTTCTTCTTCTTTCTGGGGTTATTGGCAACCAGTTGTTAGTCAGCGCTTGTGTGTACGTGTCTCCCTTCTTGTAGTCGTCTGTTTGCGCTGTTACCCAAACTTTCAAGATGTACCAACTCGCCCAAAAAGAAGTATTGATGAAGTACATGTGGATTGAAGACGTGTGCAGTAGTTGGCTGGAAAAATATTGACTGGCATATGAACGAACGTAATGAATATGTAGGGCCTAGTTCGCGGACCGCTGCTGAAACTGTCCTCACATGTTTCCGGCACTTCGATGATGAATGTAGTGTTTCGTGGATCATCTTTCTGGCACTTCGAGATGTACGGCTTTCCTCGAGGATAGACAAGTTTGCTCATCCGTCAGTGTTGTATCGCTAAGGTTCAAAGAAAGGGCTTCAGCCCCGGGACGTCGGCAAGAGTGAGTACCGCTCGTTACACAATAATAACGGGAGTAGCGCCGCTTCCTGTCATAGTAGGTTTCGCGCACAGTATATACGTACATCTACCCCAACCAGCGGGGCAACTTACGCCCTCTCTTTCGCCGACGTGTCAAAAATAAGTGAATAGGCGCACACTTGAATACATGCGCACTATATAGGCACATTAAGTAAGTACGTACTACATCGATAGCGAACGAATGGTCGAAGCTGAATGTTTCGTGACGCTCCACAAGGGTAAGCGAGTTACTAGCGATAATACGCATTTGCTACAAGGTATTACAATGTGCAGAACAGCTACGTTTCAAGCCTTGTACACAGCAAGAACAAATCTAACGGAACTGAGCACACCCACGAGCGATTAGGCAGAAAATGATCGGAGAGTGACCGCACCGAGGAACCTTACTGAGTCAGAAACGTGAGAAGCCGCTGCTTCAAATATATTTGCCAGATAAAGAACGAAGACCAAAACAGCATAATCCTGATTCAATTCATGAGCGGAAAATTTGGATAGCTTTGAATACATATTTAGCCCCGCTTTTAGAGCCCTGCTCGCGCCGTTTGGACATAGCTTAATCAGCTCCGAAAGCGATTTTGCATCTTCTCTGAAACTGCGGCTAAAACTTCGTGTCGTTCACTCAGTCACTGTCTACGATATCTCCCGAAACAGAGATTTGCTAAGCCGAACCGGCGTCATACACATCCACTGTAAACACGGAGGGCATTGAGGCAAGCAATGGACGCGTCACCACGTTATGAAACATGGCAGCGCCCACGATATCGCCGCGAAAAGGGTCAATTCTACGGTGGAATGATGAACGTCAACGCCGCCAGCTACGGAAGAAGACAACGATGCTTGAGCAGCTCTGAGAGCAGCTGTTTTTTTTTTTTTTTAGCGTTACATCGCCGGCGAAGGCTAGCCTATGCAAGCTTCGCTTGAAAATTTACGAATGCCCTTTTGCACACACGAAATCAAGTTTCGCTTAACAGCAGTGTCGCATCAAGGCGTCTTTTAACACGAAGTTGTGATGGGGACGCAACAACTTCAATAACGGACATGTACCTGATGCAATTCGAAGAAAATCAGTGTCTGCTGGCATGCTTAATGTTCGCGAAGCTTGAAAATATATGGGACCCCTATCCCTCTCGTCTTCTCTTCCGTCACGTAGAAAAGCCGAGGTTGCCGCAGCCGTCCGCAGAACATCGGTCTAAATGAACCACCACAATTATCCTGACGCAAGTAACCACTGTTGCATGCAAAATTTAAAAAAGCAAGAAAAAAAAGAGCCTAGCTGTCGCAGTTGCCTCCAACTCACTCAACACACAGCTAACTAATCTAACCTACGCCACCGGGCTTACCTGGTACTCTACTATTTGCCGAACGTTGGTGTAGCTCGTAGTTCCTCCATTCATGCTCGCTTCCCACAGTCACGGTTCATCGCACAGCTGTCACCAACGGTTGGCAACACGCACAGACGCAGTCGAGTCCAGGTTGGGCCAAAGTTGTAAGTGTACGTAGCAACAATCAATACTTAACGAGCCACTCTCGTCAAGGGTCCATCATATACGTCTAAAAAGCTTGCAGTGCACGCCGGCTGTCTCACACATACAGGCAGCTTGAACGATGGGCACGACTTGCCGAGGAGTCACGTGATGAGAAAAAAAGTCAAATTCAATAGCAATAGCAGCTGCAGAGCTGTGGTACTCCCCGGTCCCTTTAGCAACCGAACGAGGCTAATGTTGTTCCGTAACCAGCCAACGCAATGTATCGAAACACGCCATACAGCGGCGCAATCGGGAGCAGAAGCCAGTTGTCCTGGTGTCGTCAAGGTGGAAACGTGTACCAGGTCACGATGACAAGATGCGGCGTTGTAATGCATACATGTCTGCTGCGTATGCTACCACGATACAAAGTTCAGTCCAGGCGGTGCACGCAAGGGCTGCAATATTGTTTATATGGCCGTGTTCACGTCCTGCTTCCGGGATGATCATTTTTTTACCGCGATGCTTAGCCGCTTGCGCGTGCGTCGCTGTCACCAGTTGTTTCTTTTTTCGTTCTTAATGCATTAATCTAATCTCACCTTTGGTCACTCGCTTCACTTGACACCACGCCGCCTTATCGCAGAGATCGGCCTCTCGACGATCCGCGGTGTCGTAAGAAAACGAAGCAAAAAAATGTGGGCAGGCTTCATTGACGAAATGTCACCTTTTATGGGTCACCCGGATGAGATTGTTCGATAAGGGTCTATTGTGTATGAGAGCAGCTGAGCTTGTGAGGGAACCGGCCGTAGGGATAAAGTGCAATTAGCTGTCGCATCATCATTGAATGAAAATCGATGACTGAATATGGCTTCCACCCGGCATTACTGGCTCCCCCAATTTTTATTATAAGCTCTCGACAACGAGTAATGAAGCGGCCTCGGTGGGAATCCATTTTTATTTCGGCTCTTCGACTGTAATTCCTCTCACAGCGCCGCACTTCGTACTCCTACCAGATAATGATTATCGTTCCTTTCTATGTGTATGAGCATTCCACACACACACACACACACACACACACACACACACACACACACACACACACACTAAATCTCTTGATCAAACATCATTAGGAGAGTAATATACTGTCCCACACCTATCCAACCTAAGTATTTTCTATACAAAGAAGTCCCTAAAAAAGAACATAAAATAAATAAATAATTGCGCGAAAGCATAAACGTCTACCTTCCTCATAAACGTTGTCAAATAGCTCCGACAAGCACCACTCTGAGAAGCGCATCGTGAAGCTAAAATTTATTTCTGTCATTTATTTTTCTTCTCCTTTATATTCAAAACAACCGTGATAAGTCTGTGTGAACGCTAATGATAAAGGAAGCATAAGTGCGCGAAAAGATACTCGTAGTAAAGCTTGGGATTCCAGCTGTCAACGTGATATAAAGACGTGCCAGGTATTTTCTTTTCGAGTGCTAGCAAAATCGCAATTCGCTTCGCCACCAAAAAGAGCAGATTTGTATTATATTTACGGGCATTGGAGACATATATATTTCTATATAAATACGTCGCTTGTTTTCCTTCATCGCTCGCGAAAATTGTCAACTTCTCGTCGCCTCCAACTTGCAAGCACCACTTCACTGTATTAGCGGTGTCAGCAACTCCTCTTTCGAGAGGCATAAAGGTGTGCGCCTTCGTTTGGGAATTTTTAGCTCTTCCGTCTCCGTCGTGCATACGAAGCCAATTTTCTATCGCTGCGACGCACCGCTTGAATATCGCTCTGCTTTGATTTAACGTTTACCTTGTCTTTCCTATTCCTTAGTTTTTCTTTTTTTTATATTGTGCGTGCCTTCGCGTGCTCACGGAAGTTTTTTCATCTTGCCTTTAATGGAGATGAACCACCCCCTTTCCGTTGAAAAAAATTCTCTAAACTAGAAAAAAAAAAGATCGATTACCCGCTCCGCAGTCTACCGCTGTCTGAACGCAAAGCACCATAGGAATGCACAGAAATGAACGTCATTATTCTTTAATATCGGGTTTCGGTGGATATGAATGGAGATATAAAGGTGCTCGTACTGCTCATTTGATAAGAATAATAGCGTTTTGATCAGAATAATAATAATCAACGGAGTAGACAGTAATGAAAGTCCCGAAACAATGAAAAATTGCTGGAGCCATTGAAGTTTTCGGCCTATAAGAGAGCTTCCGTCGCCGATTTGACCGTTTATCTTCTCATATTCTCCTAGTGTGCCGTAATGCTGAGCTGGATATAGGCTGAAAAATTGCAGCCGTTATATCTTGCTGAAAAATGCCTCCAGAGATTCGGTTTTATATCAGGTGGTACTCATACATCATGTGCCAAAGCAAATTCATATCAATGCTAATTTGTAAAATTTTCTACGTTTGTGAGAAAATGAATGCCGTGCGCAAGGAACACACATACATATTTTTGACGATGACGCTGAGCTCGCATTTTTATTCCAAACCGTTACATTATTCAACACTGCCTAGCGTGCTGCGTACAAAGAAGGCGAAAATAAAATATTACTATTGCATGCCCTTCCTTTTAGTGAAGTTGCAACTCGCATCACCTAAACCGTCTTCTTTTTATTATTTGGCCTTTTCAAGCAAAAAGAAAAAAAGAATGATTGGATTACAACAGTTATTGACAGAAATTCCTGAGAAGAAAATGCTTTGCCATGGGGCTGCGTGGCATTTTTATATTCCGAAACTCAGGTAGCCTTGCAAATCAAAGTAAATAAAGTCACCCAGAAGTCACGACGCTGATATCTTCAATGGCATTCCGTCTCTCCTGCATTACATGGAGTCGGCCGAAATTTTAAGCTCTACGTTTGAGGTACTTTATAACAAAATAACTCAATTAGCCCCTCTCACTAATCAATTAATAAAATGCACGTGCTTTGAAATACCGCATATGGGGCCAAACAGAGCATATCGGGCAATACCGCGGACATTCCTTATTGGGAGGTGTAAAATAATAAAATAAAGCCTCTGCCCGCACCATAAAATATAGCAGGCGTTATACTGCGGACAGATGACGACGACTAATATTGCATGTCGGTGACGGTGTGATGATGACGAAGATGGCAGGGTGTCATCAGCATGGCGATGTTGGCATGCCGACTACAGTTCGACCACTATCTCCCAAGGGAATATCCGTTGTAAGCGCTGTCGCCTGACACAGATTACCTGCGCAATTTTTTTAAAATTCTGGCCTTGTGAGAATGTGGCGTGTCTCAGTTGCGCGTCGAACGCCTGACGAGCTCCGTACCGTAATGCGACAGACGTGACCTTTCTCGCCATCTCTTCCCCACCGCAGTTAAACACGTCCGTACGCCTCCCTATCTAGCAAGGTGCTGTGGCGCTGCCTGTAGAGCGTGCTTTACCGCATCAAGGGTAACTGTGCGGCAAAGCGTCTTCATCGTTCCAGTGGATGTAATATTGCAAATGCCCACCAAAATTAAGTCCTCTTTATTAAAGCGTAAACTTTCTTTGGCGAGCTCCCTAGCCCTGTTACGCGAAACGTGTAATACCTTGTTTCTGCACAAAAATGCGTAATTTGCAAAGACATTTATTCATAATCATAATGTACATGATTGCTAGCATTTTAAGCTATAAGAAACAATTTAAGGCAAAAAAATAAAAAGGGAATACCCATAGTTATACATGGGTATCGTTAGAAAATGCATGGGGAAGCTTATAGTAGGGGTGAGTCAACTGAAATTTGGGGTTAGGCCAACCTAAAATTTGCAGATGGGCTAACATAAATTTGGGACTTGGCCAACTTGAACTTCGGGTGTGGGCCAACTGAAATTTAGAGGTGGGTCGACATAAAAATGGGGGTGGGCCAACTTCAAATTTTCGAGAGGGTCAGCTTAAATTTGGGGGTGGGTCGACTTAAAATTACGGGGTCGGCCAACTTGAAATGTGAGGGTAGGTCAGCCTAAATTTAGGACTGGGCCAATTTGAAATTTGGGTGTGGGCCTACTTGGGGGTTTTGGGGTGGCCCAATGTCCAATTCACAGCTGCTGAGCGTCCTTCGAGTAATGAATTAACACCTCGCCGGCAAAAAGCGACCACGTTGACACGCTTGACGCCTTTTCATTGGGTTAGGCGCAGCGAGAATGCAGGAGAGAGCTTGTGTGGACAAGGAAAAACGCGCGAATAAGAGGCTTGCGAAAGCGACAGCGAGTGTGTCATGCCATCGAGGAAATGCACTCGCCTCGTACGCAACGCCTCACCCGCTACTACGGTGCAGCTGGTGTTCACTGCCCACTGCTACGCTTCGTCGAGGCGCGCTCGTGCCGGCGTTCCGGCGTTCAGGCTGAATGGCATTGCATTGACGGGGTCAGATGAGGAGTGAAAATTTGACACTGTCTCACTAAACCCATGTATATATATATATATATATATATATATATATATATATATATATATATATATATATATACAAGGCGTCCCCCTTAACTTAAGCCAAACATTAACAATTATGCACATGCCATGTAGCTCGACACAAGAAAGGCAACGTTGCTTGCCGTCGCTTGGCGATACTAAGATCATTTTTTTCCATTTCATCTGTTTACATAATTAGTCTTAATTAATAATTCGACATCTGAAATATGTAGTATGACAAGTTGAAAATTTGAGAATATTGTAGAGCAACATGAAAAATTCCGATAAAATATGTGTGTGTGTGTGTGTGCGCGTGTGTGCGTGCGTGCATGTGTGTGTGCGTGCGTGCGTGTCTTTGTGCACGTGCGTGCGTGCGTGCATGTGTGTGTGTGCGTGCGTGCGTGTGCGTGAGCGTGCCTGTGTGTGTGCGCGCATGCATGTGTGTGTGCGTGTGTGTGGGCGTGAGTGCGTGTGTGCGTGCGTACGTGCGTGTGTGTGTGTGTGTGTGTGTGTGTGTGTGTGTGTGTGTGTGTGTGTGTGTGTGTGTGTGTGTGTGTGTGTGTGTGTGTGTGTGTGTGTGTGTGTGTGTGTGTGTGTGTGTGTGTGTGTGTTTGTGTGTGTGTGTTACCTAGTTTATCCAACCGGAAAGACATGGCGCCGCCATGTCGTTCGACGACATAGTTTCCGTAAGACAGAAGTAAGCGGGAGACCTCGGGGAAAAGAAAGCTTCTGCGGTAAAATATCACTGCAGGAAATAACAAACACAACAATGATCTCGGAGTAAGCCATGCAAGCTAATGACAGATCACTAATTTTAATCGTTATTTCCTTTCTATATACCCCAGGACAAATCTAGTTTCAAATACTTCACCAATATTACACCCGCATACTTTATTTTGTGAAGCATATTCTAGAGAAAATCCACGCTCTTGGGACTCCAAGCATTCACACGTATCCTATTGTGGCGCTGAATATAATGCTCTCGGGGTAGCTTGCCAGCTAGTTCTGAGGAAAATAATTCTTTTAAAACGGGTAAAAAGCAACCGACAGATTTGCCGAAAACTCAGCAAAATAATGGTCAAATTATGGCTGCTATATTACTGTTCTATACACCGCCATCTTTGCGTCCTCCAGGTATTTACCTAAATCTCAGAAAAATTCCTAATCTAGGCACCTCACCGGAAAAACACTGGGGTTGCCTTTTCTTACATGTAGAATTTTCAAAATTTTAATTATTTATTAAACGTATTCCTCGCTCTCTCGATGCATGGATAAACGATAACAAATATGGTAATAAGAAAACACACAATTTAGCGTATACAATGGCTGCGTTCATTCATATCGAGTTCCTGCAAATCTAACCCTTCTAACATAGCAAACGAAGTTTATCATGAGGCCCTCTTCGCTCCCTTAATACAGGAACCCGCCACTCTCCGGAACAGATGCAGAACTGAATTTTGCAATCCTTTCCGGTCTATGTCATTGGATTCATATAAGTTTTCACCAACGATGTCTATCTTTTTTTTTTTTTTGACAAGAATGCCGACTGGTTTACTTTCTTTATTTCTATTCTTTTTTTTGCAAGTTCAAAAAAACTTTACAATAGCTTGACACAACTACAACACTCCGCTTCAGATCAGGTATATTACTCGTGACAAAACAGACACACCGTCACCCTTTCTTTCGTCGCTTCCAACTTGGAACTCGTAAATGTTTGGGACCGAGAGGCCACCTATATACAGCAAATGCGTGAGGAGTTTGTGTGTCCATTGTGTGTCCAGCTCAGGTAAAAATGTTTATCGCGCCGCAAATTGAAAAATTCTCTTTGTCCAAGCATGTCAGAAAGAAAGAAAAGTATCAAGCGAGAAAGAAAGGGAAATCGTCTTTCACTTTCACTTTCTTTCTTTCTCTTCAGATTTTTTTTCCAGTTCCTAAGTGATTTCCGGTCTGTTGTTCGTTGAGAGACGTTCCCACAATACACTTTTTTTAAATACCTGAAATCATTGCACCCTAATTGAAATTACAAAGAGAGAACAAAGAAGGAAAAGAAGAAAGTAAGAAAGAAGGGAGGCAAGAAAGGAATGGAAAAGCTAGGAAGCAGGACGTCGCAGTGTTCACGCTTTTCTTCGTCGCGCACTTTCAGTAACTGGCGCTCGTTGTGCACCGGCGATATTCTTAATGAACCATAACACAACCGACAACACCCCACTCCCCTCTCCCCACCCTTTCTAATTTTCTCTTGCTAGATGTCTCTTTTCTTTTTTTTTCCTCAGAACAATCATGGCGACTTCGTAATTGCTTTCCCGAAATAGCTCGGCAGTGCTCTTATCATTTTGTTACCCCCCGCCCTATTTCTTTTTCTTCTTTCAGCGCTGTTGCGAACACGCTCTATCTTTTACGTCGCAAGTTCTTCGGCTCTCCGGCTCTGAACGAGCACATTCAAGAAATCATTTGGCTAATTGCCGTTTCAACGCTTTTTCGTGAGAGACAACCCCGCTGGGCTGCAAAAAGAATGTGTCGTGGCATTCAGACGTTGGCCGCTCGTCGCTTTGTATTCTGTCATTAGTGCTTGCTCATTGTATATGCTATATTTCGCACCTGACATCATGTCCTTTGTTTTAGTAAGCCTGCCACCTTAAATAACCGCTACCGCGGCTTTTTTTTTTTCATCAGCATTTTCTTGCATTTACGTGTTTAGCTCCGTACTTCCAAGAAACCAACCGAATTCCCTTGGCTTTGTTTGCTGCTATTATATAAAGTAGGATAAAATAAATCTAACATTGAGAACAAGTAAATTTATGTGGACCGGGAGCGCACATTCAGAAAGCAAGCAATTTTTTAATTTGAAGGTGCTACGGCAACGCACCGTATGAACGTCCGCTGCAAGGCAGTGTTATCAATGGAGTTTTACTTGATGGAAATAAACTGCCAGAAAGGCAAGTGCCTAAAAACAAGCGTTCTTATATTACCCTCGTCATTTCCGGCCCTCCCAATTGTCAGATCGTGTGGTGTGCATATTAGATCAGGCTTAGAGCCAACGGCGACGCAAAGTGCCGTTTTCGCTTCATATGCGAAACCGAACCACGTTTCAATGTACCGTTGGTCATCTTTCACTGAGTAGCTATACTGCTTCCTCCGGGAGTTCATAGCATCACAAAACTTCCCACGAACAATGTAGGAGCCCAATTTCTTGTTTTAAGAATACCACCAAAAGCGTGCTTTATTCCTCATAATGCGAGTGAGGACAGGAACCGTCCGAGTAGATCAATTTGATTTTAGACACACTCACATGAAGCCAGCACACAATGAAGGCAAGAAAAACATAGGAAAAATTACAAGTGGCTTTAAATAAAACGCAGGAATGATGAGGTTACGAGAAATTAAAGGGAAAAAATAGCACCGACGATTACGAAACACCCTGTGCAAAATTTGAGCGCGGCTCTACATATGTTTTCATTCCGCATGTTAATATTTAGTCTTATGATTATATAGGTACACGGTTTATATTGGGAAGGGAACTCTATCAGTAGCGTAGCTAGCGCAGACAATCGCTTTCGTGCGGCGCATTGCAAACGGAGCAAAGTGGGGTGCGACTGCCTCACTAGTAAGGAGATCGCGAGAGGCAGCGCGTGGGTAACGCGTGGGTGCAATGAAGCCATCTGCTATCCATGACTTCATCGTCGGTTGACTTCATCTCTAAACACGTTTGACTGGTATATTTATTTAAACTTTCTTTTACAGTTTATATGTAAAATCCCCCCCTCCCGGCCTTGGTGTCTTTAAGGGAATGAAGTCCCACGTACTGAACTTCTCGGGGTTTCATCCTCACACACATTTACCATAGGAAGGTGAACCGCAACAAAAAAAACACTAACAAGAGCGCAGAACCAAAGTCCGCACTCATTAAACGCATAATCACATTCGGCTGAACGGCCTCCCATGACGGTCACTATGCATACAACAAAAAACGCGACCTTTTGCTAGCCTATAGGTTCTTTTCGGGAGTATATCTGAGAGTATGTCTGCGGTTGAGCAAAAGAAAGCAAGAAAAAAGAAAGAAAGAAAAGAAACGCCGAGTATTCCACTATTGGGGAGGCACGTGCGCACTTATTTTAAGCTGACGTCCCCGCACAAAATCTATAGCGACACACTGCCCGCAGCGGTGCCGCTGGCGGACGTGACCACCCCGCCCTCGTCGCGCCTCGACCATACCGAATTTGGGCACAGAGCTGTGGCCCGCAGCGGCCGACTGCACCACGGTTCCGGAGGAACCGCGTCTTGTGCCTTCTACGCTATACCGTCAGCGTTTTATGGTGATGGCGTGCCCCATCCGCGTCGCCTTCTGTATGCTTTCCGCAGCTCTTAGCTCCTTATTCTGGGCACTCTGTTTGTTGGTTCCTCCATACGCCTTCCTTATATTTCTCACGGGCACGATACAAACGGATCGTCTGCCGCAGCCACGACTGCAATGCAGCAGCTCGACTCGGTCCGTAACGCGAAACCCGATGGAAGTTGGGTGCAGCGAGATTTATATCCCTTATCATCTTTACACTCTGTAGTATGTAGCTGCGTGTCCCGCTGTTCAGATGCGCGATGGATCATACTGCAAAATTGTGTTACCATGAAGCCGGCAGTTCGGATAACAGTGTAAAGACTGTACTAAAAAATTTACAGAAAGGTACGAGTTTTTCCCAATCGCGTACGCAAAAATGTTTTCCAGAAAATTTCTGCCAACACGTGGTAAAATAATTTACTGTCAGACCTTTCACTCGTCTAATCTGGCGGAAGGTGGAATAAGTCCCCTTCTGACATGGCACGTGTCGAACATACTATGCTTGCACGTTTGAGCGCTAATAGAGGAACGATTGAGGCATAAATGGTCAGTAAGATCTTGGTTTTATTGTTTCCACGCCATGCTTCTCCTCCTCTTCCAAGACAACTAACGTTCCGGGCGGTCCAAACAGCATTGTCACTCAGTAACACCAAGAAAGTTTGTGAACATTCAAGGTACCAGACTCCAGTCTACGTCATGACCACTTTTAAATGCGCAGCGTTTCTTGGCAAACATTTGTCACTTTGAGTGTATCTATCTATAGCCGCCTAGGTCTTGGTGCTGCCATGGCCGTTTCGTTAACTTCGTATGTGCAAAAATTGGTAAGTATGACATGAGTGTATGACGAAGATAAATGATCGGTGATGAAATGTGTGTCATGTAGGTCATGATACAGCTACTCTTGGTACTCTCATGGTACTCTCATGGGTCTTGGTACTCTCATGGGTTAAAAAAAACCCGATGTGGCAAAGAATCGAGAATTAATTTTGGCAGTGGGTGCAAGTAAGGTTATGATAGCAACGATAATCATAGTAGAATACAATTATGACTCAATAATTACCATTACTAAGCAAAAAATGACGATTCAGCGAAAAGTGATTAGCACTCAATAACCACTGGAATGACATCGGACGTGGGCACTAAATGAAGGAAACACTAAAGGATGCTGTTAGAAGACATAGTCATGAGCATGGCTCAGTAAAAATGGCAAAGACTCTGCGAAAAAATATTAACGCTGAAAAACCACTGAAATGGGTTCGGACATAAATGATAGGTCATCACATGAATGTCATGTTATGCATGCCATGTAGGTCACGGATCAGCCGCCTACGTCTTGGTGCTCTCATGGTCGTTTCGTTAACTGTGCAGGTTCCCCGTAGACTGCTTCGCATCACATCGATTCCCACAGGGCATGGGATCTGCCGGATTTCTCTTCCAGAAGCATGGCTTCCAATGGAGTCAACAGCTTTTTGATATGACGTCACAGTCAGAGCCTGCAGATCCGCTGCCTAGGATGTGCTGCCAGAGCGGCATTAGTGTCGTTGCGCAAAGAAGTAAATTCCCAGTATCAAGCATTCTTAGGTTCTTCACCGGTATGCAGCAAAGCGATTACACTATGAAAGCCATGAGCTGTGCATAGTTGCATTTTCCCCCTATACATAATTTACAACCTCATGATTGAATCGACTAACGCAATCGATCCCCGGGGGAGGCCTTCGGTACGCAGCGTCCACACAATACGGTCATGAGTATGATGGGGATTTTGATGACGATTATTTGGGCATACATTTAACGGTATTAAACATATTTTTCGATAAGCTCATCGACCATTTCATGATTGCGAATAGCTTCAGACTGGGCTATATGGTGATGAAAGGGGAGGAGAATATTATGAACTTCCCCTTGTGCCACCAAACACGTTGAACTCATTGACACTCATGATAGCAAGCCGGACAAATGTATCGCTAGATATATTTTAAAGTGAAAAGCTTTGTTCGTCTACCGTAAGGGGCTTTCCGTATCCAACCGAATGACGTCACACCAAGAGTCGATTGGTGGCCATATGTCAGGAAGTCTCCGAGGGGGTGCAGTCAGCGGAACCAAACTGGGCCAACGGGGGAACAAGGCGTTGCGCCTAGATTGGTCACTTCTCCGTTGCTTATCTCGCAGTGGCTCGGCGACGGTCGCGTAGCCGTGCCATGGGCCTCTAGAAAGGCTGCCAAAACGAGAATTCTGCGAAAAGGAGCTCGTATCCTTGACAATGTCCAAACAAAGGCATTGACAACGTCCTATTGTTGAGAGGGATCCGTAACGGCAGCAACGAGTGGGCCAATTGATGATGTTCGACACGCATCAATATAGAAAGTTAGAACTATAAAACATT